>NC_064817.1:16266959-16290550 GCF_023721935.1 Panthera uncia | reverse complement strand
TGTACCCCAATGTTTATAGCGGCACTCTCAACAATAGCCAAATTATGGAAAGAGCCTAAATGTCCATCAACTGATGAATGGATAAAGAAATTGTGGTTTATATACACAATGGAATACTACGTGGCAATGAGAAAAAATGAAATATGGCCTTTTGTAGCAACATGGATGGAACTGGAGAGTGTGATGCTAAGTGAAATAAGCCATACAGAGAAAGACAGATACCATATGGTTTCACTCTTATGTGGATCCTGAGAAACATAACAGAAACCCATGGGGGAGGGGAAGGAAAAAAAAAAAAAAGAGGTTAGAGTGGGAGAGAGCCAAAGCATAAGAGACTGTTAAAAACTGAGAACAAACTGAGGGTTGATGGGGGGTGGGAGGGAGGGCAGGATGGGTGATGGGTATTGAGGAGGGCACCTTTTGGGATGAGCACTGGGTGTTGTATGGAAACCAATTTGACAGTAAATTTCATATATTAAAAAATAAAAAAAAATAAAAAAATAAAAAAGATCCACTGTAAAAAAAAAAAAAGAGTATGTGGTATATATATACAATGCAGTATTACCTGGCAATCGAAAAGAATGAAATCTTGATATTTGCAACTATGTGGATGGAACTAGAGGGTATTATGCTAAGTGAAATTAGTCACTCAGGGAAACACAAATATCATATGACTTCACTCATAATAGGACTTTAAGATACAAAACAGATGAACATAAGGGAAGGGAAGCAAAAATAGTATAAAAACAGGGAGGGGACAAAACATAAGAGACTCTTAAATATAGAGAAAAAACAGAGAGTTGCTGGAGGGGTTGTGGGAAGCAGGATGGGCTAAATGGGTAAGGGGCATTAAGGAATCTACTCCTTCACAAGGAGTAGATTGCAAACAAAATCAGTGTTGCACTATATGCTAACTAACTTGGATGCAAATAAAAAAAATAAATTATTAAAAAATGGATTTGAACTCTTTATTACAGATTACCATCATGATTAAGTCATAGTTAATTTATATTTGACCACTAAAATCCACAAATTCAGTCAACTTGTCTCTTCTGAATTATTGACTTCCAGATTGATCTTCCTACTTGCATGTGTGCCAGAGCCCTCAAGCTCAACATGTTCAAAACTGAGTTCTTATTGTAATGTAAGTGAATGACCTCCCAAACCACCTAGTTTTCAAGATTAAAAAGATTAGAGATATTCTATATGTTTCTCTCTTCTCACCAATTCATAAGGTCCTATTGACTCTGCCTTTGATGACCTTGCTGATTCATAACCTTCTCCTCTTGTAGATCCCTATTAACTATCTCAGTTCAGTCCCTTGTAGTTTCTTTACTGGATTATTGCAATAGCTAGATTCTAATGGCCATTCTGCTCCTTCTATCATCCTCCCTGATAATTACACTCCCCTCAACATTTACCACCTTGACCCCAAATGAAAATATGACCATGTCACTCTCCTATTTAAAAATCTTCTGTTATTCTTGATCAGTCATTTGTTGAATATCTTAGAATGGCATACAAAAGCTTTTGTGTTTGGCCTTCACCTATTTCTTTGGCCTCATCTACCTACTCCCCTCTCCTGAATCCTGTTCTTTTAAATTCATCCTGGGTTTTAGTCATACCAAAATACTTTTATTTCACCAAATGGCCTGAAGCCATTTTTTTTGTTCCCATGCCTTTTCACATGCTGCTCCTTTTGCTGAGAAAACTCATGTCTCTGTCCTCTAGGCAGCCCTCTTTATTCTTCTAGTCTTAATATAAATAATGTCTCTTCTATGAGGCTTTTCTTAATTTTACCAGGCCACATTACGAGCATAGCATCCTGTGTATTATAAGTGTAGTAATCATTTATTCGGTGCCTGACATTGTGTTAAGTCCTATACATACATTATATTAAGCAATTTGTATAGTAATTTTAGGAACTAAGTATTGATATCTCTATTTTAAACATCAGAATATTAAGGTGTAGAGAGTTGCAATGACTTACTCAAGATAACACTGCTATCAAGTAGCGGATCTCAAATTTGAACCCAAATTTGTGTCTTATCTAGACCAGTGCTTATTATCATCATATTACTTAAGTGTATTTAATGTCCTTTCTCTCCCTGAAGTCATTTTTGTATTTCGTCGGCCAAACAAACAGTAGTGCCTAACATATGTATATTATATGTAGAAGAAATCAGTATCTGTGAGGATGAGACTGAGAAAATGCCAAAGAACAATTTAATGTAGCCATTAAATCTGTAGGAAAAGTTAAACCAGGGCATCTGGGTGGCCCAGTCAGTTAAGTGTCCGACTTCAGCTTAGGTCCTGATCTGAGTTTGTTAGTTCAAGCCCTTCATCGGGCTCTGTGCTGACAGCTCAGAGCCTGGAGACTGCTTCGGATTCTGTGTCTCCCTCTCTCTCTCTGCCCCTCCCCTGCTTGTGCTCTGTCTGTCAAAAATAAATAAACATTAAAAAAATTTTTTTAAGTTAAATCATACCATCATATTTGAAATCTAGAAAAGCTGATTAGGAAAAGACTGAGAATAGATGGTTATTTCTGCTTTTTTGTTCAAATATAAATAAGGAAAAATAGCTATTATTTCTTAAAAACCAGAAAATAACTGAAGTAAAAACAATGTAAAATGTCTGTAACAGTCATATGTCACAACATCTATGTCCAACACATCTTGAATGGTCCATAAAGAGAAACAACTTTGGCTTCTGCCATCTGCTGCCTACCTCAAGAATAAATACTATGGAAGAGACCGAGAATGTGTTTTATGCAAGAACTGTCACACAAAGAGCAGACATTAAGACTGAAATTGCAGCTCTCAGAATGAGGAGCTGAACGATAGCCAAAGATGGGAGAAATCCTAACAGCTGGCAAGTGAGGGAAAGGAAGATGAAAAAATGAGTCTAATTGTTTATCTAACTTCCAAATACGAAGTCATAAAAACCATACAACATAATTGCAGCTCTATTGTCATTACAGGAGTGGTTTTTGCACAACTCAATCTACCTACCTGGGTTCTATTCTTCCCTACTGATCTTACTCATCCTTTATGATATAGTTCCAATGCCACTGTTGTCATATATTCTCTGGTCCCCCAGTCAGCACCCTTTTTTGCTTATAAAGAACCATATTTACACTTCAATTTAGCAATTTTTAGCTAGATTAAAGATGAAGTTGAAGCATCTTGAGAGCAGAGATTAATTCTTTCTTATCTTCCATGCTCATGACAACTGCCTAGTACAGGGCTGAGCTCTAACTAGGCTTTCAATTAAGGCTTGTTGAATTGAAATAAATCTGTAGGTTAAGGAATTGCTTAACTATAAATCTTTCTTGCCCAAGTGACTTGTTCCTCTAAGGACAAATTTTGAAGAAGAATTAAGAAGTCTCAAATAGTTACCTTTGAGTTCTGTTTGCACTTGATAATTTTTAAATGAAATATTACCCTCTGAATCGCACACTTTATAAACACAAGCGACTTCTTCATAGATACAATTCAGACATTACATATAAGCTTGGCTTTCAATTTTCCCAATAGTCAACCCTGATTCTTTGTTCTATTTCCTGGAAAGCATCTGCAGCAGTTGTTCCTGCCACTACAACTACTCATGTTGGTCAGCCTATATTTGGTGCAGCTGTCAGGGGTCTAGGCAAGTAGGCCTCTGAGTGATTAAGCAGTCAGGAGAATGGACTTAAAATCCTGTAGTGTGGGGGAAATAGAAAAGATGTTTGGGCAGAGAAAATGAATGATAAAACTTATGATGAGAGAGAGAAAGAGAGCAGTTTGTTCTCCCTACCTTAAAAGTCTCTAAATTTTTATTTATTCATTGGATTATCCATTTTAAACCCAAAGTCAGAGATTTTCCTAAGGCCATTTGTAAACTAGAGGAAAGCAAGAGCTATTAATATCATTATGGCATATAAGCAAAGATAGAGTTACTTAACCAGCATCAGTTTTCAAAGTTATGTACTACATTGTCACATCCCCAAAAAGCCATCTCAGTATGACTTAAGCCACAGGGTATTTATTATTTCACATAAAAAAAAGTCCAGAGGTAGGATACTCCACAGTTTATTATTATTATTATTATTATTTATTATTTTAATTGTTCAATAATTTATTTTATCATTCTATCTTTATGTTCTTTATGGTACTTCCCCTTCATAGTTGTAAAATAGCTGTGGTAGCTCCACCATCACCTTTTTGTATACCTAAGTTCAAAGGAAGAAAAATAAAAATGCTCTTATGTTTCTTATTTCTTGTAAGAAGCATTTCCTGGATGTATCCCCCTACAACTGGCCAGAAGATAAGATTTCCTTTCACATCTCACTGTCCAGTCACTGACCAGTCACCCACTAAGCTAGGGATGGAGCCAGCCTTCCCTGAAGTACTGAAGAACCACATGGAGGAGACATGTAGTCCTATAGTGTTTGAAAGGAAGAAGTGGGCAAGTCTCCTGGGGAGGCTACCCAAACTGGATGCTACAGTCACTTTCTTGGAAAAATACCAGTGGTATTTAAATAGTTCACACACACATCATTGCCATTTAAGATAGTTAATGGGTGTCATGGTTACTCATTGCCAAAGAAGAGGAAAATATTTTTGTGAGACTGAGGATTATGAGAGAGTATTTGGTCCTGGGAGGAGGAAGAGAGAGAAACTGATTAAAAAATAAAAGAGTCAAAGACAATCATACAAGAAGGAGGGATAGAGAGATGCATGATGTTAGTAGGACCTTGGTTATAATCCCATAAAAAACAAGGGCTATGCGTTCTGAACTCTAATTGTAGTGTTGAGCATGCTTTCCAGTAACTTCTTTTTACTGAAAGGCACATTTTTCATTCTAACAGCTCAAAGAAAATGAAATACATTATTTTGCACAGTACCTTCCTATAAGGTTAGATATAAGAAAGAATTCCCAAGCAGTGCAAGTTGGTTATCTTAGAATCTACATTGGATGTTTCTGTAAGTAACAACTTGTCCAGCCTAGGGGGTGTGGTTTTATCTGAAGTACTGAAGGTGGGCCAAATGAATCTGGAGGCATTATCCAGTGATCAGTTTTCACATAGATTAATTGTAAATAAGAGTAGCTTTTGCACCATACTTAAAATCCCACAATTCCACATTCATTTCTTTTAACTTTTCTGAGGGGAGTTACATTATAGTTACAATGTTGGTTCTATATCCCTTTTCCTCATCTCTGCATACAAAAACCAGTGCTATTTTGCAGGGAAGATACATTGGAACATCATTTCACAACCTCTTTCTCAGAGTTTCCCCAGATAGAATGGCATTGTTTTTAACAGATGCTACTTACCGCTGTATCCAGGTGAGAGGAAGCAGAGGCACAAGCAGCAGTCATATGATTTTTTAGTTTCTATAGAACTAAGGGCTAACTCTACTATACAGTTTTTTCTAGCACCTCTTGCTTCAGGAAGGTAGGGGGAAAGGCAGGGACAATTCTACCTATCAAGCTGTTTTATTGACTGCCTCTTGTCATTTCTGTCCTACAGAGATATTATGTGAGGGGATAATTTTGCTATCTACAAAGAGAAAACTGGGAACATCTTTAACATCTTTACACTTAGAACAGTGAAGTTTCTTGTGAACAACATGATATTTCATGAGAATATACAGTTTTTTAAATAATTAAATTATTTATAATTTTCATTAGTAAATTTTAAATGGTATAATTTATTAAAATATGAATAAATCATTGGATTAAAAATTTTCATTTATGTATTCCCTTAACTGTATAGTCCCATATTACTCAATCTTGGGAGGATAGTCTCAATTTAACACTTAAATAAAATGACTTGAGTTTACATCCCATATTGTGAGAGACTTAGCATTTCTCGGCGTCTCTAAGAATTCTTACATAAGCATATGTTTCTTCTAGTCATCTATTGCTCTAATACCTACATTTCTCTACATTCTCTAATACTGTCCATCAAAAATGTAATGAAAGCCACATATATAATTTTTAATTTTCTTATAGCCATGTTATGAAAACAAAATGGAAACAAATGAAATTAATTTTAATATCTTTTAAAACCCAGTATGTCCAAATGTTATTTCAACAAGTGGCACCAGCTATGATTCGAGTGTTCAGTATCCACATGTGGTAGTAGTTAATGTATTGTATAGCACAACTCTATATTTTCATGTCTTATTTCCAATGATAGGTCTCTTCCCTCTTTGCTAACCCTACCATGAACCACTGACCCTGTTCCTGATTCCTCAAAACAACTGTGAATGAAGGTTTTTGCCTGTATCACTCTTTAACTTAAGGCTTGGGGAGGATAGAGGATGGTTACATTATTACACAGCCTGCCCAAACATTGGACTACTGGAAATTCCAGGTCTTAATGTGCTTCCACCAACTTTGTCATAAAGAATATTTCTCTGACCATTTCTTCTCAAACCATGACCTCCCACTAGACTTCTAAATAGAGTATTAATGGTAAAGGATTATGGAATGTATTGCAAAACTTTTCTTAAAAAGAGAAATTTCAAGGCCTTACCATCCTGCCCATCTCAAGGTCACATACGGGAGGAACCCTTTTCTGACTTAACCAAATAAATATAAATCCTTATGGAAATGTGGCTGAATTTTTCTTAATACAGTTAGTACATTTTGCCTTGTAATAGTAATATATTTATTTACTAAACCCCACTTTGTCAGCCATAGAATTTGAGGCCTGCCCTGTTTTGAATAAATTATTCTCCTCTTACATAATTATGTTTCCTTTCCTGTATATGATAGCTTCTGAATGTCTCTGACTTGTGCCCAGCACAGGGGATCTGATCACTCACATCTAAATGTGATTTCTTGATTGATTCTCATGTCACTCTCCACTGTGTGTCTAACCAAATTGCAATCACCATCTGGTCAAGATGAGCCTGTCTTGGTACCTCTGTGTGTAACCATCCTGCCTTCTTTATGTCTGTACATTCCTTGACACTTCTGTCATTCCATTCATCTTCCAGAGCACTTCACTGGACCAAAGTTATTAGTTGGAGCCAAAATATGATATGACTTGGCATATTTTTATTTTTATTTAATTTTTATTTTTATTTATTTTGGAGAGAAAGTGTGTCAGAAGGGGAGAGGAGCAGGAGTATGGAATCTTAAGCAGTCTCCACACTCAGCGTGGAGCCTGATGTGGGGCTTAATCCCACAACCTTGGGATCATGACCTGAGACAAAATCAAGAGTCAGACGCTCAACTGACTGAGCCACCCAGGTGCCCCAGCGTATTTTTTATTGAAACTATAGCTGATATAGACTTGAGAATAAACTCTGACTTATAAGACAAAATAAACTGGAAATGTGGCACTGGCTAACTAAAGAAAACTAAATTACAACAAAAGAAAATATTTCAGATGGCTACAAACCTTGACTGACATCTAACCCTTCATAGTGTCATGTGCTAACCCATGTGTTTACTCCACAGAGCATGATAGCCCTTATAACCATTGCTTTTGGCGACAGTTTTAATTGTGACACATTGAAGCATTTAAATAATAATCTCCATCCTTAGTCATTAAAAAATTAAAATAACAGTTACAATGCAACCATAATAAGAGTCCTCAAGTATGTGTGTAGCAGTAGTGGGAGACAGTTTTATTACTCTTATGGAGTTTGAGAATCCCCAAACATCCTGACTTTCAAATATTAGTAGATTACTGGAACAATATAAATGTGTTAATTTTTTTTAATTATGATTTATTTATTTTGAAAGAGAGAGGGAGCAATCAGGGGAGTGACAGAGAGAAAGAGAGAGAGGGAGGTAGACAGAGAATCCCAACCAGGCTCCACTGCCAGTGCAGAGCCTGATGTGGTGAGCAATGAGTAATGTATAGAATTGTTGACTCACTATGTTGTACCCCTGAAACTAATATAACATTGTATGTCATTTATACTTCAATAATGAAAAAAAAAAAGCTCCATCTTTGGAGTTCCTCTGACTTTACTGAATTATATTCAACTGGTTAAAAATCAGATGGTATATTGGGAATTTTCTTATATTTTTTATTTTTAGTTTATGTATGTAATAGGGAATCATTTAATCCCCCTCAAAATACTTAGTAGTTCTTATTTTCCTAATTAGATTATATACTTTATGAGGATCAGGACTAGATATTATTTATTGCTTCACCAATCACAGTACCATTCACAAAGCTGAAGTGTGGTTATTGTTGTCTCTTAACCCTGTTCTTGGCTTCATTAAGCATATTTCTCTCTTTCTTCTACTGCTCTCTCCTTCTGAGCACAATCGTAATACAGATTTCTTTTCTCTAAAAGAGATTACTACAAAAGAATTAGTTCAGGTCTCTGTGGTTGTAATCATCTGGCTCTGCATTTAGGTCCTGATTAATCCCAGACTGTAGGCTGACATGGTAGTCAAAGGGAGACTCAGAAATCCTGAGAGGAATATGACACTTTAAGTTTAGGATTAATTGAACTGTTATCATGATTTATAGGTATTCCACTACTGTATTTTCAGGGTTATTTATGAGACATTTACAACTTAAAGAAGAGGGAATGCTTCCAAGCTCATTTGACAAGGGCAGCATTGCCCTGATACCAAAACCAGACAAAGGCACCACAAGAAAAGAAAATTATAGGTCAATATTCCTAATAAACATGGATGAAAAAATCATCAACAAAATACTACCAAATTGAATTCAATAATACATTAAAAGGATCATATGCCATAATCAAGTGGGGTTTAGTCCAGTGTTAAAGAATGGTTCAACATCCAAAAAGCAATGAACATGATACACCACATTAACAAAATGGAGGATGAAATTCTATGATCACCTCAAGAAAGAGATGCAGAAAAAGCATTTGACAAAGTGCAGCTTCTATTTGTGATAAAAAACTCTCCATTAAGTGCATATAGAGGGAATGTACCTTCACATAATAAAGGTCATATATGACAAACATACAGCTAACATCTTGATCAATGGTAAAAAGCTGAAAACTTTTCCCTTAAAATCAAGAACAAGACAAGTATGACCACTCTTGCCACTTTTATTTAATATAGTATTGGAAGTCCTAGCCAGAGAAGTTAGCCTAGAAAAAGAAATAAAAGGCATCCACATTGAAAATGAAGAAGTAAAACTGTCACTGTTTGCAGATGAGAGGAGAATATATACAGAAAACCCTAAAGACTTTACCAAAAAACTGTTAGAACTAAAAAGTGAATTCAGAAAGTTACAGGATACGAAATCAATATACAAAAACCTGTTGTGTTTTTTATGCACTAGCAATGAACTATCAGAAATAGAAATTAGAAAACAATCCCCTTTACAATTACATCAAAAATAATGAAATACCTAAGAATAAATACAACCAAGGAGTTGACAAGACTTGTAAACTGAAAACTATTAGACACTGATTGAAAGAAATGGAGGATGACACAGATAAAGGTAAATATATTCCATGCTCATGGATTGAAAGGATTAATACTGTTAAAATGTCCATATTACTCAAAGACATCCACAGATTCACTGAAATCCCTATCAAAACACCAATGACATTTTTCACAGAAAGAGAAGAAACAATCCTAAAATTTCTATGGAACCATGAAAGATCCTGAATAGCTAGAGCAATCCTGAGAAAGAAGAGCAAAGCTGGAGACATCACATTCCCTGATTTCAAACTGTATTACAAAGCTATAGTAATTAGAACAGTATGGTATTGGCATAAAAACAGACATATAGATCAGTGGAACAGAATAGAGAGCCCATAAATAAACCCATTCATATATGGTCAATTAATTTATGACCAATGAGGCAAGAATATACAATAGGAAGAGGACAATCTTTTTTAATAAATGGTGATGGGAAAACTGGACAGCCAGATATAAAAGAATGAAACTGGACCACTATCTTACACTATACACAAAAGTTAACTCAAAATGAATTAAAGACTTAATGTAAGATCAGAAACCGTAAGACTTCTAGAAGAAAACATTGGTGGTAATCTCCTTAATGTTGGTCTTGGTGATATCTTTTTAGATCTTACTCCAGAAGTAATGGCAACAAAAGCAAAAATGAACAAATGGGACTACACCAAACTGAAAAGCTTCTGTGTAGTGAAGGAAACCATCAACAAAATTAAAAGGCAACCTACTAAAGTGCAGCCCTGGGTGAACATGACACCTCCTGCCCACTGTGGTCTAGGCTCTGGGCCATGATGGGCCCACAGTGGGCCACTGCAGGATTTTAAGGCTCTGAAAGAGGAGCTCCCAGGCCAGAGGAGAGCACTGGCTGATTAGGTGCTGAATCTTTCCCACTTCTGCATGTCAGGGGACTCTGCACTTACCCCTAACCCTAAAGCCTCTCATCCACATCCTCTTCTTTGTGCCCTCCCATCCTTTTGGAACATTTGTGCTTCTTTCTTAAAAAATAAAAGTAAATAAAAGGCAACCTACTGAATGGATGAAAAACTTGGCAAATCATATATTTGGTAAAATCTTAATATCTAAAATACATAAAGAACTACAGTTTAATAATAACAAAATCAATCTGATTAATAAAAGTACAGACGATCTGAATAGACATTTTTCCAAAGAAGACATACAGATGGCCAATAGATAAGCTCAACATCATTAATCATCAGGGAAATGCAAATCAAAACCACAATCAGATATCACCTCACACTTGTTAGGATGGCTATTATCGAAAAGACAAGAGATAACAAATGTTATCTGAGAATGTGGAGAAAAGGGAATGCTTCTGTACTGTTGGTGGGAATATAAACTGGAGCAGCCACTGTGTAAAACAGAATGGATACTCGTCAAAACATTAAAAATAGGACTATCATATGTTTCAGAAACTCTACTTCTGGGTATTTATTTGAAGAAAATGAAAACACTTATTTGAAAGGATGCACCCCCATGTTCATTGCAGCATTGTTACAATAGCCAAGATATGGAAACAACCTAAATGGACTTTGATGGTTGAATGGATAAAGAAGATGTACACACACACACACACACACACACACACACACACATTGGAATACTACTAAGCTATAAAAAAGAATGAAATCTTGCCATTTGCAATAGCATAAATAGACCTCAAAAACATTTTGCTAAATGATATCAGACAGAGGAAGAAAAGTACTGTATGATGTTCCTTGTTTCTGGAATCTAAAAAATAAAACATGAACAAACAAAACAGAACAAAACTTATAGATACAAAGAACAGATTGTTAGTTGCCTGCCAGAGGAAGAAGGTTCAGGAGTGGGTTAAACAGATGTAGGGGATTGAAAGGTACAAACTTCCAGTTATAAAATAAATAAGTCATGAGGATGTAATGTACAGCATGGGGACTATAGTCAGTAATATTGTATTGCAAACTTGAAAGTTGCTAATAAAGTAAATTTTAAAGGTTCTCATTAAAAGAAAAAGTGTTGTAAATTTGTATGGTGACAGATGGTAAATAGACTTAATGTGATGATAATTTTGCAGTGTATACAAATGTCAAATGATTGTTATACACCTGAAACTATTATAGTGTATCTCAATTATACTTCAATTTAAACGTGCAGGTTGATAAATAGTATATCAGATGGTGAGTTGTGCTGTGGAGAACAATAAAGAAGGATTATGGTCAAAAGGAAGTGTGGAGTGTAAATTGAAGTTATTGTTTAAATAAAGAAGTCAGAAATCTCCCTGTAAAATGGAAACTATAATTCTTGCCTTATAACAGTGTTGTAAAATGTAGGATAAAGTATTCAAATCTCCCTTTGCTGAGCATAGAGAAAACTTATATTTTATAGATAAGAAACAGATGTGGATTCATGATATTAAGTTTACTCAGTTACTGCTAATTGACAGAGCTGGGATTTGAACTCGGGTTTTCTAACTGTAGAATCTGGATTTCCCATTTCATCTTGCTGTTGTGCTGTTTCCCATGGGTATTGATCACACTTGGACACACATTGAAGATAATATTTGTTTGCAAATGAACCTAAAATAAATGCTTATTTTTCATTTTCATGACAAAATAATGACATCACATATTGGTGAGGATGTGGGAAAATATGGGTATGTAAAATGATACAGCTATTCTGGAAAACAGTTTGGCAGGTTCTTAAAAAAACTAAACATACTTGTTCCATATGACCCAGCAACCACAGACCTGTGCATTTACACTAGAAAAATGAAAACCTTTATCTACACAACACACACACATGCACACATACACACATACACCTGTACACGATTGTTCGTGGCAGCTTATTTGCAATAGTCAAAAGCAGGAAACTACTGAATTGTCCTACAGTCACTGAATCGTTTAACAAACTGTTGTATATCCATACTATTGAATGCTACTCAGCAATAAAAAAGGAACAAACATTGATGTACACAACAACTTGGATGGATCTCAAAAGCATTATGCTTACTGGAAGAAACCAAACTCAAAAGGTCACATACTGTATGATTCCATTTTTATGACATTCTTGAAATGACAATTTTATAGAGAAGGAAAGAAGATTAAGTGGTTTCCAAGGGTTAAGGATGGTGGAGGTTGAATGGATGGATATAATTATAAAGGAGATCTTTGTGGTAATGGAATAGTTCTGTATTTTGATTTTCATGGTGGTTACAGAATGTATTAATTTGATAAAATGACATAGAACTGTATACACAATTTATTCCAAGGTCAATTTCCTAATTTTTTACTTTGTACTATAGTTATGTAAGATGTACCATTGGGTGAAATTGGGTGAAGGATATGTTGGACCTCTGTGTACTACCTTTGCAACTTCCTTTGAATATATAATTATTTAAAATGAAAAGTTACGAGAAATCCATATTATGTTTTTCCTTCCCAGAAGTTCTAGTTGACTATTTTCATGTCTGCTTTCACCCTATTCTTTTATTTTTATAAACATAAGTATTTTCTCTTCTGTACCTGATAATTCTAGTGTCTCAAGTTTTATGCATCTGTTTCTATTGCTGTTAGTTTTTCTGGTTCTTGCTCATGGTGCTTTATTTCTGATGTATTTTGTAATTTTTACCTCTGAGATACTCATTTCCCTTAGAAATTTATTTTTGCTAATTTTTAATGTCTTGATTGAAATCATGGTCTTCCAGAACAAATTTCTATTTGCTTCTGCAGTCTGCTGGGAGTGGTACTAAACCTGGACTATGTTAAACTTAATTTTCCGCTTGAGGTTTTTTGGACCATATAAGTAGTATGAATTTAAACTGTAAACTCTAGAGAGAACTTTCTCATGATTGTGAATTCTCAGAGGATATTTCATGTTATTGTCCTCTATTAGGATCAAGAGAAGCAAGTTTTCTGTCTCCTTCTGTGGTGGGGTATGATTTTCCATTCACCCTTATTCTGTGTATGTGTTAGGTGTGGTCCTGTGTAGCCTCATTTTTATGTGCGGGATGACTTACTGCAAACTCCACTTGGAATGATACTGGTTCTGTCTTCCATACCTCGTGCAGTTATGAAAGGAAGAAGCTCAAAATTTGCAAGGTTTGACAAAAACCCAAGGTTTAAAGCTGCTTTGGCACTCCACTTCCCACCTGCCCATGTCTTCTGCCTCTAATTTTGGTTTAACTTGTTTTGAAGGGGGAGCTCCCTTAATTTTCTACTTTTATTTGAACACAACAATGATGATGAACTTTCTTTTATCCAGCATTTTAGTGTTTTGGTAGAGAGGGTAATTCATGCTATATACAATCTCACCTACAGCCCAGAATGGAAGTCTTACAAGTTTTCTTATATATGTTTTTAAACTATCTGTTTTGTAATCTCTAGCCTTCCAGAAAATACCATAAACCACCCCCATACACACACAACTTCATGAGTCACAAAGCAGTGCATTTATTCTACTCAGTTTTGTTTTAAATACTAACTTCTCCTTGTTCAAATTTTGTGCCCCTAAAAACTTGAGCTACATGATTTCATTTGAAGATGAAATGGATATCCATGAGCAATGTGTAAAATACCATACTGACAATTCTAAAAAGACTTTCAAATAAGTTGATATGAGCATAAACAAATTTCATGACAGGCAAATCTGAATAGAAAAACCTTTGCTAGCTTTCAAACAGGAACATTTGTACAACCAACAGAATAAAGCAGCAAGGAGTCTCTAGCTTCACCTTACCTAGGAAGGCAAATGAGGACCACAGTGCCATCATTTATGTTTCTCTGGAAGTAATCCACCTATGATTTCTCCAGGAGAATAAAATTTCTTAACAGGGGAATCCAGCAAATTTGTTTGCTTCTCTGAATTGTTATCTAGGATAAGCCTCTGGCCTGCAGTAAGCACTGAGGTCGGATTTACTTGAAGGTGAAACGAATTCCCATTAAGCCCTTCAAGAGGGGAGAAAACAGCTTCTTCTTAAGTAGCTCAAGTCTTGGCTTCTGTAGATCTTTCTTTTCTTAAAAGGGTGGGAGTTTGATTAATGTTTTTATTAAAATGGTCTCCCCTTCTCATAGAAAAAAAGGAGTCTATGCATGTTGTTTTTAATTTTTTTAATGTTAATTTATTTCTGAGACAGAGAGAGACAGCATAAGCAGGGTAGGGGCATGGAGAGAAGGAGACACAGAATCAGAAGCAGGCTCCAGGCTCTGAGCTGTCAGCACAGAGCCCGACATGTGGCTTGAACTCACAGACCGCGAGATCATGACCTGAGCTGAAGTCGGTCACTCAACCGACTGAGCCACCCAGGCGCCCCGTTTATTCATGTTTTAAAACAGATTGAGCTACCTCTGCTTTTGTTTCCTCTGGCCTCAGATACATGGTTACTTATTGCTGTATGTTAGGAATTCGATTTATTAATGCCTAATATTCTCTTTTCACTGAGTTTTGGAAGGTACTGGAAGGCTTGCTAAGATTCAGTTGATTGGAAAATACCTATTTCATTACATAGGCCTTTCAATTACTTCACTTCTACTCACAAATCTGCTCTTCTTCTGAATCCCCTCTTTCTCCTGGCACAAGCCTCTGATAGCATATATCAGAGGGCACCTTCTGATCTTTGGGAATTCCCTCTTCCTCTGACAAAGTGAGCATTTGTTTTATAAAAAATGATGAGAACAAAAAATAATAAATAGTAGTACATGAAGTAGAAAGGGGAGCTATGCATAGCCCTTGAAAGAATAAGCAAATGGGGATAGATATGTTATTTAAAACTCCAGACAACTGAAAACAATTTTATTGAAGTATAGTTGAGATATAATATGTTAGTTTCAGGTATACAACATGGTGATGCAGTATTTATATACATGATGAAATCACTACAATAAGTCTAGCTACCGTGTCACCATACAACATTATTACAATATTATTGACTATATTCTCTATGGTGTAATTTACATTCTGACACATATATTTTACAGTTAGAAACTTGAAATTCTTAATCCCCTTCACCTATTTCACTCATCTCCACACTTCCTGTCAAATTTCATTGGAATTAAAGACTAAACTGAGAGATACCAAAAAAAGAATATATAATTGGCAACCTGGAAATAAATCAGGAAACTATGATTTAAATACATAAGACATGAATTAAGGCTGGATGATATGGTAATAATAATTATAGATAATGATAATAAAATAACATGTATATATGTTTTACAGGATTTACTACACATAATTTATTCAAGTGACCCCCAAGTTAATGTGTTTATGAGATAGTTACTTAGAAAACCTAGAATAAGCCACAAAGGAAAGAAGTAAAGAATTGGAAAGGTAGTAAGTAAAATGATGTTAGAAAATCATTGTGAAGGGAAATTTTACCCTCTATTGAAATCACAGCTCTGATGAAATGATACAAGGGTAAAATATCCTCTAAAAGCCCTCTATTACCAACAGGGTTAAGTTCACAGCCCTTCATGAGGCAGATGAAGGTACACAATCTCTTTTCACCTTACCATTTTTAGTCTTCTCTTAACACATTCCTCCCATCTCAAGAACTTAGAATCCAGCCACACAACTGCTCTACCAGTTGATCTCAGAATAGGTCATGCTTTTCTGTTTTCTTTGTTGCTGTTTTTTTTTATTGTAAAAGGAATGTAGCCTTGTGAAAAATTCATATTGTATAGAAGAAACTATAATTCGAAATATAAATTTCAGATCTTATCCAACATCCCCACCCAATCTAGTTATACAGAAATAACTATTTCTGGCTATCAACAGTTTGTTAGATGATTTTTACAGATATTTTGTATGCATATAAAATACATGTGATAGGGAGACCTGGGAAGATGGCAGTGTAGGAGGACGCTGGGCTCACCTTGTACTGCTGATCGCTTAGATTCCACCCACATCTGCCTAAATAACCCAGAAAACCACCAGAAGGCTAGCAGAATGGACTCTCTGGAGCCAAGCCTAGAGAAGAGGCCCACAGAAGAGGGTAGGAAGGGCAGAGAAGTGATGCATGCACACGGACTGGTGGAAGAGAGCCGCGGCAGTGGAGGGGCAGCCTGCCCAGCAAGGCAGAGCCCCCAAAGTATGGCTTGCAAAAGCAGAGGGGCCGGACTCGGTGAGTTCTGACAGCCAGCGGGACTTAACATCTGGAATGTTAGGTCAACAGCTCTGCTCTCAGAGAGTGGGGAGGGTGAGAGGACACCGGGAGGGAGAGTTGTTGAGCCCCGAAAGACAGAACTCAGCTCAGCTGATTAAGTGCCATTTCCCTCTCCCATCCCCCAGCCCAAAATTCCAAAGGGAACCATTTCCCTTCACTGAACTTGCTTGCACCGCCCAAACACTCAACTCTGTGCTTCTGTGGAGCCATCGTTCCAATGGGCCTGCCTCCCTCCCAGTGCTGCAGGGCCCCTCCCCATGGCAAAGCAAGCTAAGCCTGCCCCAACCACCCTGTGCACCTTGCGGATCCATCCCAGTTAATACGCCCTTGGCCAGATCCCATTGAAGCAGCACCACAAGCCTGGCAGTGTGCAAGTAGCCCACACAGGGGCCACACCACTCCACAGTGAGTACTGCCCCTGGGAAAGGGGAAGATAAGGTACACACCAGTCTGACTGTGGCCCCAATGGTGGGCTGGGGGCAGATATCAGGTCTGACTGCAGCCAGGCCCACCAACACAAGTTACTCCGGACAGCACAGGGGAAGTGCCCTGCAGTTTGGAGCTACTGCAGGGACAACCCAAAATGACGAAACGGAAGAATTCTCCTCAAAAGAAACTCCAGGAAGTAGCGACAGCTAACAAATTGATCAAAAACAATTTAAGCAATATAATGGAACAGGAATTTAGAATAATAGTCATAAAATTAGTCACTGGGCTTGAAAAAAGCATAGAGGACAGCAGAAAATCTATTGCTACAGAGATCAAGGGACTAAGTAATAGTCATGAGGAACTAAAAAATGCTATAAATGAGGTGCAGAACAAAACAGAGGCGGCCATAGCACGAATTGAAGAGGCAGAGGAGAGAATAGGTGAATTAGAAGATAAAATTATGGAAAAAGAGGAAGCTGAGAGAAAGAGAGATAAAAAATCCAGGAGTATGAGAGGAGTTTTAGAGAACTAAGTGATGCAATCAAATGAAACAATATCCGTATCATAGGAATTACAGAAGAAGAAGAGGGAGAGAAAGGGGCTGAAGGTGTACTTAAACAAATCACAGCTAAGAACTTCCCTGATCTGGGGAAGGAAAAAGGCATTGAAATCCAAGAGGCACAGAGAACTCCCTTCAGATGTAACTTGAATTGATCTTCTGCACGACATATCATAGTGAAACTGGCAAAATACAAAGATAAAGAGAAAATTCTGAAAGCAGCTAGGGATAAACAGGCTCTAACTTACAAAGGTAGACACATAACAATAGTAGCAGACCTATCTACTGAAACTTGGCAGGCCAGAAAGGAATGGCAGGAAATCTTCAATGTGATGAACAGAAAAAAAAATATGCAGCCGAGAATCCTTTATTCAGCAAGTCTGTCATTCAGCATAGAAGGAGAGATAAAGGTCTTCCCAAACAAACAAAAACTGAAGGAATTCGTCACCACTAAACCAGCCCTGCAAGAGATCCTAAGGGAGATTCTGTGAGTGAAATGTTTCAAGGACCACAAAGTACCAGAGACATCACTACAAGCATGAAACCTACAGACATCACAATGACTCTAAACCCATATATTTCTGTAATAACACTGAATGTAAATGGATTAAATGTCCAACCAAAAGGCATAGGGTATCAGAATGGATAAAAAAAAACAAGACCCATCTATTCACTGTCTACAAGAGACTCATTTTAGACCTGAGAACACCTTCAGATTGAAAGTGAGGGGATGGAGAACTATCTATCATGCTACTGGAAGTCAAAAGAAAGCTGGAGTACCGTACTTATATCAGACAGACTAGAATTTAAATTGAGGGCTGTAACAAGAGATGAAGAAGGGAATTATATAATAATTACAAGGTCTATCCATCAGGAAGAACTAACAATAATAAATGTCTATGCACCGAATACGGGAGCCCCCAAATATATAAAACAATTCATCACGAACATAAGCAGCCTTATTGATAAGAACGTGGTAAGTGCAGGGGACTTTAATACCCCACTTACAATAATGGATAGATCAACTAGACACAGGATTAATAAAGAAACAAGGGCCCTGAATGATACATTGGATCAGATGGACTTGACAGATATATGTAGAACTGTGCATCCCAAAGCAACAGAATATACTTTCTTCTCGAGTAGTGCACATGGAACATTCTCCAAGACAGATTACATACTGGGTCACAAAACACCCCTTCATAAGTATAAAAGAATTGAGATCATACCATGCATAGTTTCAGACCACAATGCTATGAAACTTGAAATCAACCATAGGAATAAGTATGGAAAACCTCCAAAAGCAAGGAGGTTAAAGAACACCCTACTAAAGAATGAATGGGTCAACCAGGCACTTAGAGAAGAAATTAAAAAATATATGGAAACAAACGAAAATGAAAATACAACAATCCAAACACTTTGGGATGCAGCGAAGGCAGTCCTGAGAGGAAAATACATTGCAATCCAGGCCTATCTCAAGAAACAAGAGAAATCCCAAATACAAAATCTAACAGCACACCTAAAGGAAACAGAAGCAGAACAGCAAAGACATGCCAAACCCAGCAGAAGAAGAGAAATAATAATGATCAGAGCAGAAGTAAACAATATAGATTCTAAAAAACCTGTAGAGCAGATCAATGAAACCAAGAGTTGTTTTTTTGAAAAAATAAACAAAATTGATAAACCTCTAGCCAGGCTTCTCAAAATGAAAAGGGAGATGACCCAAATAGATAAAATCATGAATGAAAATGGAATTATTGCAACCAATCCCTCAGAAATACAAGCAATTATCAGGGAATACTATAAAAAATCATATGCCAACAAACTGGACAACCTGGAAAAAATGGACAAATTCCTAAGCACCCACACACTTCCAAAATTCAAACAGGAAGAAATAGAAAACTTGAACAGACCCATATCCAGCAAAGAAATTGAATCAGTTTTCAAAAATCTCCCAACAAATAAGTGTCCAGGACCAGATGGCTTCCCTGGGGAGTTCTACCAGACATTTAAAGCAGAGATACTACCTATCCTTCTCAAGCTTTTCCAAAAAATAGAAAGGGAAAGAAAACTTCCAGACTCATTCTATGAAGCCAGCATTACTTTTATTCCCAAACCAGAGACCCAGCAAAAATAGAGAACTACAGGCCAATATCCTGATGAATATGGATGCAAAAATTCTCTTTAAGATACTAGCAAACCGAATTCAACAGCCTATAAAAAGAATTATTCACCATGATCAAGTGGGATTCATGCCTGGGCTGCAGGGCTTGTTCAGCATTCGCAAATCAATCAACGTGATACATCACATTAATGAAAGAAAAGATAATCCTGTCAATCGATGCAGAAAAAGCATTTGGCAAAATTCAGCATTCTTTCTTAATAAAAACTCTCGGGAAAGTCGGGATAGAAGTAACATACTTAAACATCATCAAAGCCATTTATGAAAAGCCCACAGCTAATATCATCCTCAATGGGGAAAAGCTGAGAGCTTTCCCCCTGAGATCAGGAAAATGGCAGGGATGTCCACTCTCACCTCTGTGGTTTAATGTAGTGTTGAAAGTTCTAGTATCAACAATCAGACACCAAAAGGAAATAAAAGGCATCAAAATTGGCAAAGATGAATTCAAGCTTTCACTTTTTGCAGATGATACGTTATTATACATGGAAAACCTGATAGACTCCAACAAAAGTCTGCTAGAACTGATACATGAATTCAGCAAAGTCGCAGGATACAAAATTAATGTACAAAAATAAGTTGCATTCTTACACACTAATAATGAAACAACAGAAAGACAAAGAAACTGATCCCATTCGCAAGTGCACCAAGAATCATAAAATACTTAGTAATAAACCTAACCTAAAATGTAAAAGATCTGTATGCTGGAAACTATAGAAAGCTTGTGAAGGAAATTGAAGAAGATATAAAGAAATGGAAAAACATTTCATGCTCATGGATTGGAAGAATAAATATTGTTAAAATGTCAATACTATCCAAAGCTACCTACACATTCAATGCAATTCCAATCAAAATTGCACCAGCATTGTTCTCAAAGTTAGAAGAAGCAATCCTAAAATTTGTATGGAACCACAAAAGACCCCGAATAGCCACAGTAATATTGAAGAAGAAAACCAAAGTTGGAGGCATCACAATCCCAGACTTTAGCCTCTACTACAAACCTGTGATCATCAAGACTGCATGGTATTGGCACAAAAACAGACACATAAACCAATGGAATAGAATAGGGACCCACAAATGTATGGCCAACTAATCTTTGACAAAGCAGGAAAGAATATCCAATGGAAAAAAGAAAGTCTCTTTAACAAATGGTGCTGGGAGAACTGTACAGCAACATGCAGAATAATGAAACTAGACCACTTTCTTACACTATTCACAAAAACAAACTCAAAATGGATAAAGGACCTGAATGTGAGACAGGAAACCATGAAAACCCTAGAGGAGAAAGCAGGAAAAAAACCTCTGTGACTTCAGCCACAGCAATTTCTTACTTGACACATCTCCAAAGGCAAGGGAATTAAAAGCAAAAATGAACTATTGGGACCTCATCAAGATTAAAAGCTTCTGTACTTCAAAGGAAACAATCAACAAAACTAAAAGGCAACCGATGGAATGGGAAAAGATATTTGCCAATTACATACCAGACAAAGGGCTAGTATACAAAATCTATAAAGAGCTCACCAAACTCCACACCCGAAAAACAAATAATCCAGTGAAGAAATGGGCAGAAAACATGAATAGACACTTCTCTAAAGAAGACATCCAGATGGCCAACAGGCACATGAAATGATTCTCAACGTCACTCCTCATCAGGAAAATACAAATCAAAACCACACTGAGATGTCACCTCATGCCAGTCAGAGTGGCTAAAATGAACAAATCAAGAGACTATAGATGCTGGCGAGGATGTGGAGAAATGAGAACCCTCTTGCACTGTTGGTGGGAATGCAAATTGGTGCAGCCACTCTGGGAAACAGTGTGGAGGTTCCTCACAGAATTAAAAATAGACCTACCCTATGACCCAGCAATAGCACTGCTAGCAATTTACCCAAGGGATACAGGAGTGCTGATGCATAGGGGCACTTGTACCCCAATGTTTATAGCAGCACTTTCAACAATAGCCAAATTATGGAAAGAGCCTAAATGTCCATCAATTGATGAATGGATAAAGGAATTGTGGTTTATATACACAATGGAATACTATTTGGCAATGAGAAAGAATGAAATCTGGTCATTTGTAGCAACGTGGATGGAACTGGACAGTGTTATGCTAAAGTGAAATAAGTCATACAGAGAAAGACAGGTATGATATGTTTTCACTCTTATGTGGATCCTGAGAAACCTAACAGAAGACCATGGGGGAGGGGAAGGAAAAAAAAAGTTAGAGAGGGAGGGAGCCAAACCATAAGAGACTCTTAAAAACTGAGAATATACTGAGGGTTGGTGGGGGGTGGGAGGTAGGGGAAAGTGGGTGATGGGCATTGAGGAGGTCACCTGTTGGGATGAGCACTGGGTGTTGTATGGAAACCAATTTGACAATAAATTTCATATTAAAAAAATAATAAGAAAAAGAAAGAAAAAGTACATGTGATAAATAAAAAGTACTATAGTAACCCTAACCCTATATAATATATACTATAATATGTAATATGGGACAACATGTATTTCATATATAATGTACATTTCATATATATGAAATATGTATTATATGAAATGTATATTATATATTATACATATACATATATATGTCATGTATATGTATACATATATGTATGTATATATGTACATATGTCATGTACATGTATACACATACATATATATATATATATATATATATATATATATATATATATAACATATATATCCTACAAATAAGACAAGGCCTTTATTCTACTACCATAAACTGATCTCATGGCAACGCCATATTTAAAAGAATCCAGGGGCGCCTGGGTGGCGCAGTCAGTTACGCGTCCGACCTCAGCCAGGTCACGATCTCGCGGTCCGTGAGTTCGAGCCCCGCGTCAGGCTCTGGGCTGATGGCTCGGAGCCTGGAGCCTGTTTCCGATTCTGTGTCTCCCTCTCTCTCTCTGCCCCTCCCCCGTTCATGCTCTGTCTCTCTCTGTCCCAAAAATAAATAAAAAACGTTGGAAAAAAAAAATTAAAAGAATCCAAATTTAACTTCCTAAAACATTGAACTCTAATGTATGCTTTTAGTAAAACCTCTTGAATAGAGAATGGGAATTAGGATATAACAGCCCAGTCAACACTTACACAAACAGCAAAATTTCCAAAATTTCTTCTTTAAACAGTTCTCTCCCTCAGGTCACCATGACATCTCTTTCTCTTGGAAACTACAGCCCATCTATTTCTTCCCCAGGTAGCATCACACTCTGCTGAATATGAATCAAATGAAAGTATCTATGCTAAGTTAGTATTTCCTCCTTTTATCTCTGAACAGTGCTACCAAGACCCAGAATTTGAGAGACACAAACAAGTAAAAATCCTCCTTAGAAAGGGAAAATTATTGTGGGAGAGGGACAGAGGTGGATTATATATTTACATTATATATATATATATGTGTGTGTGTGTGTGTGTGTGTGTGTGTGTGTGTGGTGTATCAAAGTATAAATATGTGTGTACATGAGTTGTGTTATATACATACATAGATATAATAATTAAAACTATTCTATATTCTGTAATGTGATGTTTGATGTTTTGCTTAGCAGCCTTTCCAAGTTAGTACAGATAGATCAGACTTATTTTCTGAAAGTGTTACATACTTAATATGTTCCCAAAAGTAGAGACACAATAGTTCTTTAACCTTTCTTTTATTGGTGGACATTTAGGTTGGTTTTTTTTCTTTTTTCTTTTCTTTTTTTTTTTTTTTACAGTGATAAACAATGCTACTTTCTTGCACATGTATTTTAATTCTCTCTTCTTTTGGACCACTGTCAAGCTTGTCCTCCTCCTACTTCTATATGGTAAAGGCTCTGTAATAGGAGGCTGAAAAT
>NC_064817.1:16207257-16266949 GCF_023721935.1 Panthera uncia | reverse complement strand
GTCTGTTGTCTGAATTTCCATTGAAGTTCCCAAACTGAGGACAACAGGTATTAAATATCCCCCATTCTAACATCAGGGCCAAGATAATGCCAGACATACTCTCAAGATTTAACCAGATGTAGACCCTCATCCCTATGACCCCATAAAACCCATAAAGAAAGCTTAGTAATTTGAGGAGAGCAAACTAAAGAAAGATATTCCATAAAAGAGGCTATTCATAAGATTTTAGTAAATTGTTGACCTTGTTAGATACATTCAGGAATTTTCTCTGTCTTGTGCACTGGATTGTTTTCAACTACATATCTGATACTCTTCACCTGCATGTGTTTTTCTGAAGCTGAAGATAGTTTCTCTACCTCAGTATAAGGCAAGCTGAACATATTGAGGACACAGCCCTCAATGACTCTCTGGCATTTGTGTATTAAATACCTCAACTCCTTTGAATCTCATATAGAACTTTGAAGTTGATGTTTTATATCAGCTCCTGAGTTTCCCCAGCCCCAGTTGCCCACTGATGTAGCTTTCTTAATTATATACCCTTTTTGGGTTCCTTTCTTTCTTGGTCTCACTTACCTTCTTGCCTGCCAATGTTTCCTGGAATCACCTTCCAAATAAACTACTTGGACTTGAATCCTTATCTCAGGGTTTTCTTTGAGAGAACTCTAAAGACAGTGGTGTTGTCAGCGGGGAAAAAAGCAGTGATTGGCAGATCACTCCCAACTGGATGCTTACTGAGATGCAAAACTCACAGGCCTATAATAGCACAGAATATTTCTGTGGATATTTCCTTTCTTTATGTAGCCTCCATGCCCAGCATGGATCCTAATGCAGGGCTTGAGCTCACAACCCTGAGATCATGACCTGAGCTGAGATCAGGAGTCAGGTGCTTAACCAACTGAACCACTCAGGAACCCATGTGGATATTTCTTAGGAGAGTTTGGTATTGGCCCGTAGGATTTTAGGGAATATATTATCAAAAAGATTGTAGTTTTCTTCTCACTTAGTTGCTTCCAAAAGCAAGACAATGGCTAGAGTAATCTATGATATTTGGCAGAAAAGAAGAGAGCTAACAGAGAAAAAAGGAATGGACCAAGTATTCCCAATTCTTGATGTGGGACCATGGATCAGGCCTGAAATGGAGGAAGAGAGGAAGTTTGATTTGGACATTATATTACAGTTCTCATTTATACTAGCTAGACTTGATTTATATCTTTTAAGTTTCTAGAGCAATTTATAGTTATTGGAATTGTTCTTAAGACTGAAAGGGACTGGAAAACTTAATAGTGGCCTGACATGTCAAAAAGAGGTAGAAAATGAGATATTGGACAAATGCCTTAAGTCTGTGGATAGGAAAAATAAAGTCATTTTCTATTTGTACTCTCTTGAGTTCAGAGTGTTTACTAAACTAGTTACATACATCTCCTATATCATTCTCTCCCAACACTTGCTAGCTAGGTGATCCTGTGCAAATTTTTAACTTCTCTACACTTCGATTTATCTTCACTATATATTTGTTTACATTTTTAAAAACTATTTATTTATTTTGAGAGAGAGAGAGAGAAAGAGAGAATCCCAGGCAGGCTCTGTGCTGACAGATGTGGGGCTCGATCTCACAAACTGTGAGATCATGACCTGAGCTGAAATCAAGAGTCAGATGCTTAACTGACTGAGCCACCCAGGTACCCCAATTTATTTACATTTTTAATTGAAGTACAGTTGACACAATACTATATTAGTGCCAAGTGTACAACATAGGGATTCAACAATTACATAAATTGCAGTATGCTCACAATAAGTAAGTCACCATCTGTCACCACACAAAGTTACTGAAATATTATTGACTATATTCCATATGCTGTACCTTTTATTCTTGTAAATTATTTATTTTATACCTGGATGTTTGTATCTCTTAATCCCCTTCACTTATTTTGCTTATTACCCACCACCCCCCACCCCCAAACAACTACTAGTTTGGTCTCTGTATTCATGAGTCTATTTCTCTTTGTTGTTTGTTTGTTTGTTTAATCCTCAAAAGACTGTTAGGGGATTAAATAAGATAGAGTATATAAAACACTTAGACTGATATACATAGGTATAAATGCTGGATTGTGTTATTATTATTCTTCTTCCTTATAAATGATATCATTCATTTGGTTCAAAACCACAAGCTCATGTTTTGACCTCTCCCTCAGCCTTATCCTAAACCGATGTAAACAATTTCCTTGCTTTGCAAAATCTACCTTTATAGTTACTCTCAAATCCATTGCTCTTCCTTCATGATTACTGACATTAAACTAATTTTTGGCATTATTAGTCACCTAGGTTTTTGTAATAGCCTTTTCCTTGCTATTCATCCCACCACCAAATTCCTTCTCTTCCAAAGAATTCTATAGATCAATGTCCACATTAGTTTTCCAAAGAACTCCTTTGAGATTGGCTTCCCTTGCTCAAAAAAAAAAAAAAATCTCCTTCCCTACTACAGAATGAAGTTCAGATTTTTATTCTTAGTTTTAGAAGTCCTGCATAATTTTATCATATACTATATTTGAAATTATTTCTCTTATTACTATCATCTGTCTATTCTTTCCTTCTTTCTACCTGCCTAAAATGTATTACTTGCTGCTTCTGGAAAACACCCCACACTTTATTGTCTTCACTTTTTGATTATGCTGTTCCTGCATTCTGGAATACTCCTCCCTCTTTCTCTGCCTGTCAGGAACTAGCTATCCTTTTACATTTGTATTATAGGTCACCTGTTTGTTTGCTTGTTTGTTACCTTTAGATATTCTTGTGGGGCAGATCTGGGAATGGATTTTCTACATTTTGTGGGACATAGTTTCTCATAGACCATTACTTTAAAAACCTTGCTTTTAAAATGAAGGATGAATGTAAAGGTGGACATTTTAAATCATCTAGGAAACTACTGGAAAATATTTTGAATTATGTGGGAATTTGATTGCATATCAGAGACCCCTGGTGTGGGTAGCAAACTATATGTACAGATGTCAAATATATTGTTCATAGCTTGTCTTAACTGCTAAACTAGTCCTGTTGTTTATAGTTTGACACCTTTAACCATCATATAAATATTGACTGGTTTAGTTGTTTTTGTTAGTTGATCTTAAGAGTACATTGTTTATGTTAAAAGCAATAAATTTTCACTCATTAGAAAGAATAGTCACCTGCTTTTATGGAGCTTTTTCTGATCTCTGGAAGTATCTGTGATATTTTTATCTTTTGAATTGCCTTCATGAGTACCTTTTCCATTGCTACATGTTGTATTTACTATTAGATTATGATTATTAACCACTTTTTTTCTCCTTCTACTAGAATGTGAGTTTTATGAGAGCAAGAATATCTAAATCATTTGTATATTCCTTATTGTGTTCAATCAGTGCTTTGAAGCCTCAACTTTAATGCCTGCCATATATAGCCTAAATTGTGGAAGTAACTAAGCCAAGTAAGGTAAATTTGTGTTGGACTAAATTCTATCTTAAGAATTGTGAAGCACTTCAAACCCTTTAACGAACAAAGCAGACTATATGTAAACAAATATTTGGATTGGATGCTGTTGAGGCTTCATCCCCAGTTTCACTTACTTGGTATGCAGTGGGGTCTAGGCATCACTTTTTTTAAAGACCATCGCTCCCACCCACTCACCTAAAATTCTTATATGCAGCCATATAAGATATGATAAAGAGAAAGATATCTCACCTTTGAATTATTTTATTATTATTACTTTATATGTAATTTATTGTAAAAATGGTTTCCATACAACACCCAGTGCTCATCCCAACATAACCTTTGAATTAAAGAACAATCAGCAGATACATAAACTCCGTGTACTATTCTATTATTTCCTAGAGTTAATTATTTACCTACTTTAAGTAACTTTTCTCCTTGGTTGGTAAAAACTTGTGTTTGTATCTAGGGAGTATTATTCTCTTGAACTAGTCTTTACTTCTCACTAGAGAGTGTAGTTTCTTCATTTGCTTTTAGATAATTAGTGAAGTATATGCAGACACATTCAAGAGAGACTGGTCATTGTTCTTCTGTGCTATGAATATTTATCTTCTTTGGCTTTGACATTTGCTTCTACTTCATTGATACTTCTTCAGTGCCTTGCTTTCTTTTGGCATTGACATTTTAGTACCCTTTGCCATTATATATAATACATTTTGGGAGCATTATTGTGTATAAAAATTCCCAGGATCTTTCTCACTATTACAAATTTTATTGAATGAGACTCCTGCTTTACTAAGCTTCAGCCTGACCTGAGCTAAAGTGTCTTTCCTGGTTAGCTGCTTTTCTGAAATGTGTCCAGACCTGATCTGCATGTTTTCCTAGTTGTTGCTATCTCTCTTCTATTCTTTATCTTTGGCCTTCCCAAGCTTCTCAGAGTAATTAACTGATGCTCCTCAGTTTCATAATCGCCCCATCCTGTGATTTTTGAGCAAAGTTTAGTTTTGCAAGTTGTGTCAATCATAGCATAATGTGGAGAAGGGGAGGGATTCATAGCAGTGACAAAGCTTGGATTAAAGCTATCTAGTAAACCAAACCTGAAAAAGAAAATAGATCTAGGCCTCCACATTGTTTCTCAGGGATCCTGGTCTTCAAATGAGCCTAGAATGTGATTGTCTCAGGACGAACTCATGTGTGGCTCACAGTGACCTATGGGGGTTTAACTTTAAAACAGACTGGTGCTTCAGTTACAGAAAGTTGATGAAATAAGAGTAGGACCAAGGCTAAACCAAATGGCTTAAATGTAAAGGTGGTCTCCAGTAGGGTCTGACAAGCTAAAATTTTAGATAGTAGTTGTTACCACTAAGTTTAGCACAACTTTTTATATCGTGTCAGGTCTTCCTCGTTGCTCTGCCACCTATAGCCTTCACTTCCTCTCTAGAATGAATTTCCTCCCAGGTCATGACTTTTGTCTACTTCTTGCTTCTCCTAATCTAGCAGGCCGTAATCGAAATAGCCTGTTCTGAAGAACAACAGGGGGAAATAAGAGAATTTCAAAATTTTCCTCAGTTTGGAACATCCAGGTCTAACTCAGCAAAAGCAAGGAGTTTTGCTGTCCAACTAAATGGAATACATTATTCCTAGAAATTCCTGGTGTTTCTCCTCTTACATTTGCATAATGACTCTAGAGAACAGAAATGTGCCCTGACTGATGGATCACACAGAAAAGTTCTAGTAGAATTTAGCTCTTGGGCTCAGAAAAGTGAGTGTTATGCAATTACTTTTTGAGAGGTTCGTTTCAAATCAGGTACATAATTAGAGAATGAAGAGAGATTAGATGGAATACCCAAGCATATTTGCCAAACTTAGTAATCACCCTGTCAAAAAGATTTTTTTTGCATCAGAAGATTGCATCAGAAGATTTAATATGATTGTGTATGTATGTGTAATGTAAAAACCTTATTTGCAAATGAACCATTAAAGAGAGCATTACCATTAAGCAATGTTACACATCTTGCTTAGGTATTTCAACATGTCACTCCACATAATCAGTTTGGAAAACTCTAATAAATCAAAACATGCATCTATCCTATGACCCAGCAATTCCACTTTTCAGCATACCCAAGAAAAATGAGTGCATATGTCCATGAAAAGACATACATAAGAATATTCATAAGAGCTTTATTCATAATAGCCAAAGCTAGAAACAAGCCAAATGCTTGTTAACAGAAGAATGGATAAATGGTAGTATAGTTATACAGTGGAAAACTACACAGCAATAAAAAGAACATGCTACTAGTACACATAACAACATGGATGAACCCCATGTGGATTATGTTGAGTGAGAAAAGCCAAATAAAAAGAGTACATATGTATGATTTTGTTTATATCAAATCCACGAAGGGGCAAACTACTTGACGAAGACAGGAGACCAAATGCTGTTTACCTGGGGGGGGGGGGGTCAATGTGTATGGGAGTGTAGACTGGGAAAAAGAAGGAGGGTAATGGAAATGTTCTATATCTTGATCTGGGTGATAGTTATAGGAAGAGGAAAAGGAAGGTTGCAGGGGTGGGGGGAATGTGTACTCATACAGTAAAAATTACCTGCTGCATACTTAAGATTGGTGCATTTTACATAGTTTACTCTGTGTTTATCCCAGAGAAAATTAACTCCAACATGCACTGTCATACAAACACAGAAGCAATTTTATTTAAGCCATTTACATTCAAATGGATAAAGCCAGATGTGTTTCAATGTTCAACACATGTGCATGTCTAAAATAGTCAGCCTTTGGAAGACTTAATTGGTTGGCATAACAAAAATGGCTGATGATTATACAGTTATTCTTTTGTTCAAGTAGTTTAAAGGCTTTATAAACTGATGTGAGTGTAATGAACACGGTAAGTCTAATTCATAAGAACACTTATCTTGCATCCAAGGAGAGTTAGTTTTATGAACAAAATAATTTTAAGACTTAAAATCTGAATATAGGCTCCTGTTTTTTATTTGTCTTATTATTCTATACAGCAGAAGTGCCAAGATTATTGTAGGTCTTAAGGAAATTCTGGGAGCCAATATAATCTGGTGATTCACAGACTCCTCTATTTCCTAGAAGTATGATCTCGGGCAGTGTCCTTAGTTTGGGAATAACAGTTAGCAGGATTAAATATGTTAATATGTTTATAAGGCTAAAATTGTCCCTAACCCATAGTATATGCTAATAAATGTTAGATACTTTATCACTTAAAGTAAATCAGATGGCAAATATAGATAAAATACAGCCAGCATGATGTTTCCTTTCCAATACAGAAATCTCTCAACTTTAGTAACTTTCCTTTATAAATAAGGATGCTTTTTTCTAACAGAGCCATATTCTCTTGTATCAAAATTACTTTAAAAACAGAGACTATGGGTAAAATAAAATTAGGATACACATGTATTATTTCAGGCTGAGAAATGAACAGAGCAACTCTAGTTGATCTACAGACCTATGAGTAAGAGGAATAATGCTTATTGCTATATACCACTGAATTTTGGAGTAGTTTGTTATATAGCATTATGTGTCAATAGCAAAGTAATATACTAGGTAGCTAGTCATCTAGAGTAGAGGTTGGCCAACCATGGCCAGTGAGGCAATTCTGGCCCATGGCTTATTTTTTTAGATTCATGAGCTAGGAAAGATTTTTATATTTTTAAAAGGTTGTTTAAAAATTTAAAAAAACACTTCGAATATGCAACAAGGGTCTCATAGGGCCTGAAAAGCCTAAAATTTTTAGTTTCTGGCCCTTTAGAGAAAAATTTGCTTATCCCTGCCCTACAGTAAAAGGTAAGGAAAAGAAATTCTCACCATAGCCATGGCAAAGGAAAAGACATTTTTATGCCCACCACAACCTTCTTATATGGATGTCCCCAACTGGACTTTGTATGTTGTATAGTGAGTAAAAGACCACAGCACTTTTGGGGAGACTGTGTGTGTAGAGTAACAGGAGATTGTAGGAGGTGAATGCCTTCAAACTTTCGTTTTTGTAGCCCATTGACATTGCTTACCTTCAGGAGGTACTACTGTTCATATGGATAACTGGGGAAGACTAGCAAAAACTTTATAAACTGGAAATTATTTTTGCAGGTCCAATAGCAATTTATAGCCTGTCTCGTTTCACGACATTTAGTTAAGAATGATTCCGAAGCTCTTCCTGGCTCTTTTCCTCCTGCTGAACTATTTACACATTTGGTATTCCTTGATCTACATTGGTAGTACTGGCTGTCATTGGACAGTGAACTCCTGGGAAACCATGATGAAAAAAGGTCTCTGTAGCAGATTGAGTATGTGCTTGTATGTGTAGCTTCTGCTTCTTCTTTTTTTTTTTTTTTTTTTGGTCAGCTTTGGTAGGCCCCATTGAATGAGCAGGCAAAGGCAGTGGGAAGTGAAGCAGAGACATTTAATAAGTAACATCACATTAACAGAGCCATACAACAGCTGACAATGAAAAGTAGCCACTTCCTATATCCAGATAACCATGTTAGGTGGCAAAACAGTTCTGTATTCACTACTATTCTCCTGATGGGTAAAGATTCTGGAAGGACATGGACCATTATTAATTCAAAGTACTTATACAATATAGACCAACATTGTTTTTGCATACAAAAATTTGGATTCTAAGCAACCTTTGGTACTTTCTCCTACCAAGATATTATTATGTACAGTGATGCAAGTGAGAGTTGTAACACTAGGTAGTTTATTTTAAAAATCTAACTTATCTTGATTATGTTTTATAACATATTTTGTTTACATGTAATTTAAAAAGAGCCTGAAACCAAATTTCTAATTGGGAAAGAGACTCAGCATTGATTGTGTGTGTGTGTGTGTGTGTGTGTGTGTGTGTGTGTGTGTTGTGTCCAAATATATATACATATAGTGTGTATATATATATATATATATATATATAGACATACATATATATATGAAATGGACATAGTCTTTGGGAGAAAGGAAGAAGCCTTTTTGGAGCAATGAAGACAACCCAAAGGTAAAACTTCTTAAAGTTTCTCAATTTTGATGGGTCAATTTCAGGGGTAATAGGAGGTGGACATAAAAAATTGCCTTTAAACTAACTCCTTGGAGAATAAGTCATTGTGAGATGGCTTGAGTTCTGTGGAAAGAAAGCGCATTAGGTCAGGAGGAAGATCCTCAATACTGGAGCACCTTTGACATCACGATGGAGAGTTTTTTGTCCTGGGGGTACAGGAAAAAGCCTTCCCCAAATGTAAGGAAGATAACAAATGGTAAATCAAAATATGTTTCAAAATAAAATAAAAAGAAAACACAATATTCCAAAACCTATGGGATGCACCAAAAGCAGATGTTAGAGTGAAATTTATGCTATAAATGCCTGTATTAAAAAAAAGAACTTCAAATAAACAACATTACACCACAAGGAACTAGAAATAGAAGAAACTTAGCTGAATTTAGTAGAGGAAGGAAATAACAAAGAAAAATTAGAAATAAAGAGACAAGAATAAACAATAACATAACATTGAAAGTTCTGACCAAAAATATAAACAAAATTGGCAATGCTTTAACTACATTACCTAAGAAAAAAAAGAGAGAAGACTCAAAAACCAAAATGAGAATGGTAGAGAAAAAAATACAACAACCACAGAAGTACATGGTGTGATAACAGATTACTATAAATATTGATAAACTAACAAATCAGATAACTTAGAAAAAAACCAGATAATTCCTAAAAACTCAAAAATTACCAAGGTTGCATCATGAATCTTGAATCTAAGAAGGAAATCTTAGAAGAATAACAAGAATGAAAGTTGAACAAGGGAGCAAAAATCTCCCAGCACAAAAAAAGCCCAAGACCATATGGATCCATTGGTAAATTCTACCAAACATTAAAAAAAAGAATTAATGACAATCTTTATCAAAGTCTTACAAACAATAGAATAGAGGGAATGCATTCAAAATCATTCCATGATTCCAGTACTACCTTGATACCAAAGCAGGATAAAAACAATATAAGTACAAAAAAGTCTGGTTTGTTCCACATAAATATTGACACTCTGACTTTCTTTTGACATCCATTAGCATGATAAATCATTCTCCACCTCCTCACTTTCAATCTGGAGGTGTCTTTAGGTCTAAAATGAGTCTCTTACAGGCAACATATAGATTGGTCTTTTTTCTATATACATTATGACACCGTATGTCTTTTGACTGGAGCATTTAGTCCATTTGCATTCAAAGTAATTATTGATAGATTTATGTTTATTGCCATTTTGTTACTTGTTCTGTCATTGTTCTGGAGATTTTCTCTGATCCTTTCTTATCTTTCTTGCTTTTGGTCTCGCCTTTGCACTCAAAAAGTTCCCTTTAATATTTCTTATAAGACTGGTTTAGTGGTCATGAACTCCTTTCGTTTTTGTCTGAGAAACTCTTTATCTCTCCTTCTATTCTGAATGATAGCCTTGCTGGATAGAATATACTTGGCTGCAGATTTTTCCAATTCAGCACTTTAAATATATCATGCCACTCCCTTCTGGTTTGCCAACTTTCTGTTGAGAAATCTCCAGTTAGCCTTAGGGGTTTAACCTTGTAAATTAAGGACTTCTTTTTTCTTGTTGCTTTTAAGAGTTTTCCTTTATCACTATATTTTTCAATGTAATTATATGTCTTGGTATTGGCCTGCTTTTGTTGGTTTTGATGGGATTTCTCTGTGCCACCTGGATCTTGATAGATGTTTCCTTCTTAAGATTAGGGAAGTTTTATGCTATTATTTCTTGAAATAAATTTTGTGCACCCTTTTATCTCTCTTCTGGGACTCCTATAATACGAATGTTACTATGTTTGATGGAGTCACTGAGTTCCCTAAGTCTAGTCTCTTGTTACACAATGCTTCTTTATCTCTTTTGTTCAGCTTCATTATTTTCCACTATTTTGCCTTCTAGGTCACTAATTTGTTCCTCTGCTTCTTCCAGCCTGCTATTCATTGCATAAAACCTGTTTCCAATTTTGCTTATTGCATTCTTCATCTCTGATTGATTTTTTAAACTCTTATCTCTGTGGTAAGGGTCTCACTGATGTCTTCTTTACTCAAGCCCCATGAGTATCCTTAGGATTGTTGCTTTAAATTCTCTGGCAGGCATGTTACTTATATCTGTTTCACTTAGATATCTGGCTTTGGTCTTATCTTGTTCTTTCATTAGGGATAAATTCCTCCATCTTGCCATTTGTCTAAGTCTGCCTTCTTCTCTGTGTTAGAAAAGCCAGTTATGTCTCCTGCTCCTGCAAGTAATGGCCTTATGAAGAAGAGGTCAAGTAGTGCCCAGAGCCTCACACTTCAGGGAGTGTCTCCAGCATGTGCTGCATGTGCTTTACGATAGTATTTTGACTGCTTTATCCTTCAGTCCAGTGGTCTGCAGAGGCTCTCCTTGCCTGCTGTGGGCAATGATTGGTTCCTGGCCTGAATGTGGCAAGTCTTAATTAGGTGTGCTCTGGTCTACTTCTGAAATGAGACCTGTCACCATCTCCACCAGAACTAAGGCCCTTAAGAACTCTGGTCAGGAGGTATGATGTGGACAGGGTTTTGTGCTGGTCTTCTTGGGGAGGGGCTCATTGTGCTGGGACTGAGGCAAACTTGACTGAGAAAGGCAGTCCTGCCAGAGTGCCAAGGGGTGGGGCTTAGTGTAACCAAGTAAAACTGCTAGTTTCAGTGCTGAGCTCCTTCCCTTAGGTGGCTCTATGCTTAGCAGATGAGTGGGGGAGGAAAATGGCACTAGCCAGCTCCCTTGTTTCTAGAGCATGTCTCTCTGAAGGCTGCCTCTCTAGGAAGCACTCCTAGAATAGTGAATAATCTCGCTGTTGTGTGCCCAGGCGTTTTTCATACTGTCTGCCCCCAGGTAGAACACTTATTTTAATAACATATATCTACCCAAATATAATTTAAGAGTGTTTAGTATCACTTATTTGATGATGCTTCCCATGTAATTTAACATAACAAATAAGCCTAATTAGTTTGATTTCTCACAATATTTTTGAAATGTTCCAGGAGGTCTCTAGAGCACTTCAGTTAGATTGTGGTCAAAATATATCATTTTAGAATCTCATTTGGGGAAATATGTAAAAAAAATATTAAAAGGTTTGAACATTTGATTAAATTGAATCCCAGATCATTATGAAACACTATTTATCTATTTAACCAAAGTGACAATAGAAGATTTTTAAAGGCAAATATAAAAGGTTACATAGTTGTGAACAAAACTTGGATCTTTTAGTATTAAGAAGTTTCAGTTTTCTTGAATAATGAATGTTTTGATAAAGAGAAAACATAGGATTTTTGTTTTTTAGGCAGATTACATTAAAGGTAGAGAAAACTTTGTTTACCATTTCTTATTAAGAAATTAGAATCTGGGGTGCCTGGGTGGCTCAGTTGGTTAAGCGGTCGACTTCGGCCCAGGTCATGATCTCGCGGTCCGTGAGTTTGAGCCCCGCGTCGGGCTCTGTGCTGACAGCTCAGAGCCTGGAGCCTGTTTCAGATTCTGTCTCCCTCTCTCTGACCCTCCCCCGTTCATGCTTTGTCTCTGTCTCAAAAATAAATAAACGCTAAAAAAAAATAAAAAAAAGAAATTAGAATCTAAGAAAACCTTGGTTTTTAACAGAGAAAAAACAAACTATAATTTTGCACCAGTGTGCTGTTGATATTAAAACTAATTTTAAATAAATTTATTCTAATCTTAGCCATTACCAACCATACATAAAATTAATTTTTTAAGGTTCTTTTTTTATGAATGTTTTATAATTCTATATTTTACATTCAGATTTTATCCTAAATTTTTCCTCTTTAAGTAACCAGCCTCACTTTAGGGCAATTCTTTTCCTTAACAAAAATGTATTTAATTAATTAATTAATTTATTTATTTATTTATTTAATGTTTATTTTTTGAGAGAGAGAGAGCAGGGGAGGGGCAGAGAGAGAGGAAGGCACATAATCCAAAGTAGGCTCCAGGCTCTGAGCTGTCAACACAAAGCTCAACATATTGCTCAAACTCATGAACTGCAATATCATGACCTGAGCTGAAGTCAGATGACTGAGCCATCCAGGCACCCGTATTTTTTTTTTAAGTTTATTTATTTTTAGAGAGAGCATGCATGTGCATGAGCCAGGGAAGGGCAGAGAGAGAGAGAGAGAGAAAGGGAGAGGGAGAGAGAGAAATCCCAAGTAGGCTCTGCACTGTCAGTGCAGAGCCAGACTCAGGGGCTCAAACACATGAACCATGAGATCATGACCTGATCTGAAATCAAGTCAGGCAATTAACTGACTGAGCCACCCAGGTGCCCCAATAAAAATGTATTTCTGTTTCTAAAATGTTTTCTTATCTTACTTTCCTTGTATTCAGAGTTGTTTCTCTTATTGTCTCTAGGAGTCTTAATTACATTTATTAGAATTCTTAATTAATTCTTAATTTTCTTGTGTCCAAACTAAATAGTAAGCAACTGTGAACTGTTATGCCAGAATTTTTAAATTGGCAAATTTATTAATACATTTCATAATTTAGAAACATGTGTTTCTTCATAGTACAATTTTCCAATAAAACACAAAACATGTTTTGCTAACCATTTCTTTATAAAAAGACAAAAGACAAAATTCTCAACACTCAGTGTTTATAACTTTATCTTTTTGGGAAATGACTTAAATATTTAATGAATTCAACCCAATTTATCATTTAATTTAGCAAAATTTTAAGGTTTCAGGTTACCAGAAATATTTTGGAGAAACTTTTAGAAGTTTATCTGAAAACTTTTTTTTTTTTAATTTTTTTTTTAACGTTTATTTATTTTTGAGACAGAGAGAGACAGAGCATGAACGGGGGAGGGTCACAGAGAGAGGGAGACACAGAATCTGAAACAGGCTCCAGGCTCTGAGCTGTCGGCACAGAGCCCGACGCGGGGCTTTAACTCACGGACCGCGAGATCGTGACCTGAGCCGAAGTCGGACGCCCAACCGACCAAGCCACCCAGGCGCCCCAATCTGAAAACTTTTAATGTTATTTACATTTATTTATTTGTTCTTAAAAATTATGCTTAGATTACCCATAAAAACTTCAAGAGACCTCAAAGTCAGTCATCCTTTCAAGCAATTATTACTATTTTAAACAATTTGTGACAGAGATAACTTATTTGACTTAAGTAAACACAGGCAGAATAAAAGTTTTAATTTTAATGTAATAACTTAAAGACATGTCTATTTTAATTAAAACCAACAACCTTAAATTAGCTTTAATAGTGAATATTTTCCCAGATAACATGAACTTGTAAAATATTTGGGTTAGTTTCTGTCTTTCTGTGAGTTTTAGAATGCCCAATCCTTACAAGTGCTTGTCTTCAAACCAACTAAACAGAGCTTTTTTACAAATTAATTTTTGCATTAGCATCTGGAGGTAGATAAAATATCTCACATTTACAGCAGACATGGACACATATACAAATATACAAACAAGAGGCAAGCAAACTCTTATAGCTTTTATTTTATTAATATTTGTGCAGAGTACATTATAGGCCCAATTTCCAAATGCCTGCTGCTGCTGCTGCTGGTTCTTCTTTTTCTTCTTCTTCTCCTCCTCCTCCTCCTCCACCTCCTCCTTCACCCTCCTCCTCCTCCTCCTCCTCCTCCTCCTTCTTCTTCTTCTTCTTCTTCTCCTTCTTCTTCTTCTTCCTTTTAATGAAAAACTTTTCCTTAAAGTTTGCCTTCAAAGAACGGTTCATAGGTCCTAGAGAAGATAGAGGTAGAAGGGTTTACTGAGAAAGTATCCAAGTTTTCTCTAAGGTGGAGATTTGGAGCATATCTGCCTGTTATCAGAGAGATGCTAGAGTCTGGGCTTAACAGCCCTTTCAGCAGTTTCTATTTTTTAAAAGCAGTTTGTATTTTCCCCCTCCCCCCCTTTTTTTCTTTAGTCTCAAGTGGACTAAGTGCTGTGTTTACACTTCAACAATATGGTAAGATTTGTAACTTTAAAGGAACAGAGAAAGGAAGAAAGGATTTTTTTTCTAAATATAAGACAGTTGTGTTGCAGTATTTTGATCTTTTATAATATCCACAAACATTTTGAGAGTAATAGGTAAGATTTATAAAGATGGGTGGTGGGCTTTGACTTGATTTTAGAGTTGCATCTCCAGTTTTGTAGATACTTGTAAGACAAAGACAGTTGTTTTTAATTACCCCCCCCAAACTGGATTACAGCCTGAATATCAAGGGACTGACCCACAGTTTCAACTAAATTTGTTTCTTTATGTCAGGGAGATTTTTAACTAAAATGGGAATCAGAAGATTTATGCCTTTGTAAAATCTGTATAATGAATTTAACAAAAGCCTTCTTTCTGGGTACACAATTCAACCTTGGCTTCTATTACTCTCTGAATACTGACCTTTTGCAGTTCATATGTAGGAGAGGCTAAGAGAAATTTTGATCATGTTTCCTCTGTGAAGGGGGTTTTTCAGGGGGCAGTCTAAACTTCCTAATAATCATAATATAATCTTGGGCTGGAAGAACTCCCCTTAGCAGCTAGTCTAGGTCTCTGTGAATGAGGTTGTGAATAGCAATTAATCTCCAATTATTCTCTAAATTTGGTCAGATCTTTTGAAAGTGGAGGAAAAAGGGCTTTATAATTTAAAAGATCCTCTGCTGTTCAGGGGATATGAATTCTTTGTAGTGTCGGTGGGGTTTGGATACATCTGTGAAAGTTATTGCATAGAGATGCCTGAAGTTGCCAGAGCCTGATTAGAGAGCAAATTGAGCCATACTGCCTGTCTCAGGTGTTTTTGCTAAATTCAGTTTTGGCCTTCAGTATTTACAAGCGTAGCCTGGATATGTTGAACCTTAAGATTAGGCCACAGTGCTTTCTGAAAATCTTATAGGGAGAGGGAAGTTAAAACAGGCAGATGGAACTGGATTTTAAGAAGGGGAATTTTCAGTGGATGTGGACATTTATTTGTCTTAAGTCTAATATGTATTTTTTAGTTTATTTATTTTATTTTGAGAGAAACAGAGAGAGAAAAGGCAGAGAGAGAATCCCAAGCAGCCTCCGCGCTGTCAGTGCAGAGCCCAACGTGGGGCTCAGTCTCACGAATGGTGAGATCATGACCAGAGTCGAAATCAAGAGTCAGATGCTTAACTGACTGTGCTACCCAGTTTCCCCTGTCTTAAGTCTAATTTTATTCTTTTATCTTATAAAGGGAGTCCCTAAGGCTAGCTAGTATTCTAATAAGACAACTGAGAGATCTTTATAAAATCTTTTTTTTCAAATATAGCCAATTTAAAGGATCCATTGTCTGGCCATTGTTGGCTATTTGTGAATAGTACCTATTAATAGTGACTCAAACCAATAAGCCTTTTAATGCTTTAACCAGAGATTCAAGAGGCATCCACAGAGGGCATAGATGAACCCCCATGATTCAAATGTTCATTCCCAAAATTAGTCTAAGAAAGTGTAGACCTTTTTTGCACAGGTGGTAAGGATAGTATAGTAAGTATAGTGTCTCCAGTCTTGCATGAAATCATGAGATACCTTCTTTTACAGACCTGCTCATCTGTGGCACTGGGCATGTGCTACTGGAATGCACTTTTTCCAGCAGTGATAAGCAATGAAGGTTGAGACAACAAAGGCCCCTTGTGGGCTGAGGCCTCTTACGACTTAGTCCCCTGAGAGTTGGCACGGCTGGACAAGGAGTGTGCTATCTGTAACTGTGTGTCTTGGATCCCCAGTCTATTTGGCCACCAAGGACACCCTGGTAAGTGTACCCTCTGAATAGCAGAGACCAGAGAGAATGTTCTCACTAGTCATAAAACTAAGCTGTTAGGACACAGAACAAGATGAAAGGAAAAACCTCACTCAGTTTTTCTTATATGCACATTAACAGCTTAGGCTAAGTCTTGCATCTCTTGGAGCCACACTAATATGTAGAAGGGATGTGCTTCAGGGATAGGGAGGTGTGTTGCTTTACAGTGTACCTTGTTGCACAGAAGTTTTCTTTTCTTTTTTTTTTTTTTAAGTTTACCAAATACTTTTATTACAACATCTGATATACCATCCCTTAAAAGAGAAGAGAACTAGTGTGTCATGGAAAAAATATGGGTTTCACTACCAAACAGCTCTCTAATGTGGGCAATTTGCCTAAATTCTAAACCTCAGATCCATTAAATAGGGGTAGTAGCTTACAATGTGATGGGGAGATTAACAGAGGTAATGTAAATGAAACATTTAGCACATATAAAATCCCTGGTACATAGTTAAGATTTTTAAAAATTTAACCATTGTTAATATTTCCATTCAAAACACCTCAATTCCTGTTTCTATCGTTAGCTATAAGTCCTAGGGAAGTCTTCAAAGTTCTCTGACTTGCATTTTCCTCATGAGTAATATGGGGCATTTATAAAACCTGAATGGTCTTCTGTTCAGGTTTATTTTGAAGATTAAGTGAGATAGTATATGTGAAAGTGAAATGTTAATCATAATGATCCTAAGTGTACACATGGGGAAACTGGAAGCTAAAGGCTGGAAGCAAACTGTCCAAGGTCACATTGCCTGCAAATAGTTGACCCAGGATTTGAAATCACACCTTCAGCTCCTGAACCCAGGATTCAGTTCATTTTATCACACAGCTGCCTCTCATAAAGTTTTTAAGAACTTTCTTAGCAGAGGCCAGTGTTAGTCCCAAAGCCTGGGATAAAATTCAGCCAAAAAAAGAAGTGAAGGAGCCCCAGCTGCCAGAGTGAAAGGGCACAGGATGCACAGAAGTTTTCTTGAGGTTGGCAGGTGACCTAGTGTCAATTTAACATGTTCTGTGGCCAACTTATCCTAATATGGGACTCTTTGAGTTAGGTGGCAAACACTCTAATAGCTTTTAAATGCTTCATCCAGGCCCACCAGTTTTGTAGCTTTGGCTTCCAAGATGTCCCTTAGCAATAGCCTTTACCTCATGTGTGCATTATCCCACAGCAAAGTTTGTCTAAACAGACAATGGTCTGATGAGAACTATGAACTCACCAGTCTGGAGTCTGGCTTGAACAACAGGCTTATAGAGCCTATACCTGAATTCTGCCCTATGGTAATTCCTTTTTATGACAAATGGCACAAAAGACAGAGAAAAAGAAAAACAAAGACCATCTCTGGGAGTAATGGGTCAGAAAACAAAAATTACTCTACCAAATTTTTACCAAGAGTCTCCAAGCCCAAGGAACTAGTTCCACATTATCTTCTCTTGCTAATCTAAATTCAGAGAGAGAAAGAAAGATTCCCACCACTCTTGCTCCATATAACTCTGCAGGCAGAGATTACAGGAGGCTGACCTGGTGGGAAATCTTTTCTTCTGTTGACTGTATGTCTGATGTCCCAGAATCTCTTAGTTGCAGCGTTGTCTAGGGCAAGTGTGTCAAGCATCCTGCTGACTATGCCAACTAAAGGGAAGGAAAAATTCTTCTCTACCCTCAATATCTTCCAAATGAACTCAGATTTAAATTTATATGAGACAGATTAACAGGAGAAAATAACTCAAAGTTTTATCACATGGGCATGGAGGACCAACAATGAAATTGAGACCTAAAAATGATTGGGCTGGCTTAGTAAATTAGTATAAAGTAGCAAGGTTTTTTTTATACATACTTTTTGGCTCTAAATTTCCCATCTCTGATGATGATAAGGATGTCTCTTTACCTCCTGGTACAGGTGTGGTACCTTTCACATGGGAAATTTCTTTCCTAATTTCAGGTGCACACGGGTCTGATTGTGTTTGCATGGGCTGTCTTTTAAGTAACTTATATTTAAAATAATCAGTATGCCAAAATACCACATTTTGGGACAGACTGCCATTGGCCTCTACAGCAGTTTTGGTAGCAATGAAGTTGGTATTTTGACCCCTATTACATTCCTATATCTGTTTATCAATTGGTTCAAAATTCAGAAGGATGGAATGTCAATAATTATCACTTGTGAGCCATAATATAAGGCAGTAATGATCATAGCATTTTCAAGTTAGGTGGAAGTGAAGAGGACAAAAGAATAAAGGACTTGTGGTAGAAAGAAGTAAGTGTTGGTGTAAGAAGGAAGGGGATAGACTGTTCTGGTTGCCATAATAAGGATGTGATATTCACAGTCTAGCTGCTATAAGAGAGGTGTAAAATTAATTTCAACACAATGAGCTAAACGCTAAATATTATTATAAAGAATCTTTCAAAGAATGGGAGAGGCTAATGATTTTGCTCCAGAAGTGTGTGAGAAGATCCAGGAGGAGGACGGTAGGATAATCTTGGAAGGTTTTACAGAGGTGGTATATTCCAAAAGTTGATGGTCCTGTGTGTCAGCAGCATCTCCCATATCAAACCCCGCAGCCCCTTGGGGAGCAGCAAGAGATGATACTGAAAAAGAAGGCAAAAGAGAGTGGTAAAGAATTTGCATTAGGTGTTAGAGGCAAGAGCCCCCTGGAGTTTGTTTCACTGTACAGATTTATACATTACAGCACAGTAGATATATCAGCCATGACACTGTTTCCCCCAGGGCCAGGAGCAAACACACCATTTGAAACATGCCATGACCTTAGCTGGCAAGAGTTCTTTAGAGAGGAAGAGAGGCTGCCTTCCTATTTGGTTCTAAATGTGGTAAGAATTTCTCCATTAACTGAGGCTTTTCTTGGAGGTGCCTGCTCATTTTTCCTCTCAGTGGGTTCTTGCTGCTGGTGCCAGGAAAAGCTTTGGAAATGAGCGCAGTATCCATTGGGAGGCTGCAGTGAACATGCCCATTTTGCTCCATGGGATGGTGGCAGGTATTAGGAGTGGGGAATTTGCTTTCCAACTTCAGAACTCACCACAATAGGCTTCCATTTTCCCTTTCTAGTGTTTTCTTAGCTGTCTCCATCTCATAGCTTATTTAGAGGGCAAGATTGCTGAGAGTCTTTGAGTACTAACAAAAGCTCTTCCTCTGGAATGTTGGATCTGGAATTGATATTAAAAACCTTCAAACTTGGTGATTATCCTTAAGCATCTTTCAGGGGGAACATAGAGGGTGGAACAAGACCCTTGAGCTCTGCTCCATGTCACTTTTCCAGTGACCACCTTATTTAGGAGACCACTCCCCAGATTCCTTATCCTGCTCCCCACCCTAGTACTCATCCTTTACCAATAGATTCTGTAATTTATTTATGTTGTTTACTGTTTCTCTATCACCTGAATATAAATTACCAGAGGGCAGAGATTTTCCTTTTTTGTTCACAGCTGTATCCCTGGTGCCCAGAACACTGTCTGGCACATAGGAGAAACTCAATTAGTATTTGTTATATTTGTTTCATTTTGTATGGCAGTCCAGATAGGAAGTACAGCAGACACTGTCCACACACCCCACATCCCCTCAGCCCTTACTCCTCCCAAGAATACAAGCCTGACCTCCAACTGTGAGCATTTTGCATCTTTTTGCTTAAGGGATTTCTTTTGGCCTTCAGAGCCCATTCAGCTCTACAGTACCTGACAGGCCAAAAGAATAGAGAATTAGCACTCTCTTGGAGGAGCCCACAATTAATGGCTGATTGATGGAGTTCATGGATTAAAACTCCAGCTTTCTCCCCCTTTGGTAGGTATAACTCTAAGTTCCATGTTCTACATTATCCCCTAGAGTTACTCAGTGCAGGTAAGCTATAGTTGCCAACAGTGCGACTCACTTCAAACACCTATCTTGTATTAGCTGTCTTCCCTTCCCTGGTTCACTTTCCATCCTTCATTCCCCATTTGTATTTTCTGGGATCACTTCCCAAGAAAACCATTTTCACTCAAATTCTTGTTTCAAGGGCTATTCCTAGGGGAACTCAAACTAAGATATGAAGCATTCAATAAGTGCTCAAATTAATTAATGATTATATTATTATACTACCTTTTATGCCTATTGGAGTAGGCAGCAAACTAGTGGGCTGTGGATGAGTTTTACCTGAAGATGTGTGTTGCTGGGTGGCAATATTTGAATACCTTTATACATGACATGTACTAGACAACCACCTGGTATAGGCATTCATGTAAAATCTTTTGGGTCTGGAGAGTGTCTTCTGAGAGGCAGCACATGGCAATGAGAAGCACAATTTAAAATATGTTATAATCACACACTGGAATATTATTTAGCAATGAATAGAAATGAAATATAAATATATGGCAAAACTTGGACAAACCTTGAAGACATTATACTAAATGAAAGAAGCCAGTCACAGAAAATCATATATTATATGATTTCATTTATATGAAATATGTAGAATAAGGAAATCTATAGAGACAGAAAGTAGGTTAGTTGTTGCCTAGGCTTTTTGGAGGGTGGGGGATCTGGGGGTTTGTTGACTAAGGGGGGGCTGGGATTTCTTTTTGGGGTAATGAAAATGTTCTAAAGATTGTGGTGATGGATGGGCAACTATGATTATGTTAAAATCCATTGAATTGCATGTTTCACATGGATAAATTTGAAGCATGTGAATTATATCTCAGTAAAGCTGTTTGAAAAAAGGGCTTTGATATCTGGCAAATTTGGAATCAAGTTCTTACTATGGAATATGCTTGCCATGCATGAGCCAAATGAGCTGTGCTGGTAAATGGTTAGTGGGAGAAAAGAAGGATGAGTCTTCTGTGTCTGGTTTCTTAGGAAATGGTGAATAGGGTTCAAATGAAGAGAGAGAAGTAAGGGAGAGAGCAAAGTACAGCAATGAATAATAATAGTAAAAACTTCCCCTTATGGAGTGCTTGCTATGTACCAGGTCCTATACTAGGCATTTTGGCTTCATTATCTTTTATTCTACAATTCTTCATGGTAGTCATTATTATCTCAATTTTGCAAAAGAAGAAACCAAGGCCCATAAAGATTAAATGATTAACCCATGATCACCTAGCTAGTGAGTCCAGACATAGAATCAAAAACCTAAGTCTGTCTTCATCCAGAAACTCCATGCTTCCCGTTACTAACTATATAGTAATTACAGTAAATACTTGGATAGGACTTCTGTGTGTCAGGCACAGTTCTAAGCTCTGTGTATATGTTAGCTCATTTAAACTATACTGAGGGAATGCCAGGTGAAAAAAAATTGAAGTGTGTTAGGGCCATATTGATAAAGAGAGATTTGAAACATATATTTTTTTTAAAGTTCTCTAAGTTTCCTAAAATTGGAAAATCAGATAATTCCAATATTTCTGTGTGAATTAGAGTTTTTTGGCAGAATATTATTAGAATTATTTTGCTTTTGAAAATAACTGGTATGGCTAAGGAAAATCGAAATATTAGGCTGTTTGTAAATTATTGAAGTTAGTCAAGAAACCATTTTGCGATTTGTATGAACTTTACCTTGTATTTAAAGGGAAGTCATTAAATGTTTATGAATGTGGGACTGCCATGATATCTTCTAGAAATGTGAATTTCTGTTCTGTGGGAATAATAAATTGGAAGGAATACTAAAGAATAAATGTAGGAATATGGATGCTGAGGTATTAGTACAACATTTCTAGAGAGATTTGAGAGAGTGTGTTACAGAGCCAGGGTGCTGGCAGTGAACGTGGAAAATAAGGGCAGGATTATAAGGGGTGGTGTAAAGGAAGAAGTAGTAAAAGGACTTGTTGAGGAGAGGCTGAAGAGAGAAGGGTATCAAAGGCAGCTTAAAAGTTTAGAGCCTGGGAATCTGTATTATTATCCATCCCCCACCAAATGACCCTGAGAAGGGATAGCTTAACATGTTAACTTAGCATTTTGTTATTTCCTAAGGGGTGGAGAAATTGACAAACTTAATTCTTCTGAACTCTACTTTTAAAGCAAACATGCTTTGGAGGCATGTGCAGTGTCCTAGTCTGTAGCCATGAGAGAGCTATGCTGTGGTTCTTTTATCCAGGGCATTCTTAGAAAATGTTTTGTATAGTTAGAACATTCAAGGAATGATAGATCCATTTCAGGAGCTAAGTTCCTTGGTGTCCAAATCATAATCCACTTGATATGCTTTTTTATTTTTTTAATTTAAATTTAATTCCAGTACAGTTAACATACAGTGTTATATTAGTTTCAGTTGTACGTATAAAGTGATTCAACACTTCCCCAAATATCACCCAGTACTCATCTCAAGTGCACTCCTTACTCCCCATCACCTGTTTCACTCATCCCCCCACCCACCTCCCCTCTGGTAACCCTCACTCTATTCTCTGTAGTTAAGAGTCTGTTTCTTTGAGAGCCTGGGTGGCTCAGTCTATTAAGCGTCTGACTTTGGCTCAGGTCATGGTCTCATGGTTTGTGGGTTTGAGCCCCATGTCGGGCTCTGTGCTGACAGCTAAAAGCCTGGGGTCTGCTTTGGATTCTGTGTCTCCCTCTCTGTCTGCCCCTCTCCTGCTCCCTCTCTGTCTGTCTGTCTGTCTGTCTCTCTCTCTCTCAAAAATAAATAAACATGAAAGTTACAAAAAAAAAGAGTCTGTTTCTTGGTTTGCCTCTCTCTCTCTCTTTATTCCCCTTGTTTGTTTTGTTTCTTAAATTCCACATGAGTGAAATCATATGGTATTTGTCTTTAACTAACTTATTTCACCTAACAGTATACTCTCTAGGTGTATCCATGTCTTTGCAAATAGCAAGGTTTCTTTCTTTTTTATGGGTAATATTCCCATATACATATATATATATACATACACATATATGTACATACATACACACACATATATATACATACATACATACATATATACATACACACATATGTACATATATATATACACATACACATACACACACACACACACCAAAATCTTCTTTATCCCTTCATCAATGAGTAGACACAGGTTATTTCCATAATTTAGCTGTTGTAGAGAATGGTGCTATAAACATTGGGGTGCATGTATTCTTTGAATTAGTATTTTTATATTCTTTTGGTAAATATCTAGTTCTGCAAGCACCGACTCATAGGGTAGTTATATTTTTAACTTTCTGAGGAACTCCATACTGTTTTCTACAGTGGCTGCTTCCCAGTTTGCATTCCTACAAACAGTGCATGAGGGTTCCTTTTCTCCCCCCACATCCTCAATAACTCTTCTTGTTTCTTGTATTTTTTATTTTAGCTTTCTGAAAGTGGTGCTGAAGAATAGTCATTGTGAAATTTCTAGAAACACATGTTCACTTTACTTCTTAGAAAGGGGAGGAATTAGTTACCTTTGCAAGTTCTCTAACTCTCTGGGGATGAAGAGGAAAAGATAAGCGATTACTTTTATTTGTTTCTGCTTAAAGCAAAATGAGTTTGAGTTTGTCTAGTTGCCTTTGACTATTCACTATCCTAGGCCCTTTTTAGAAGCAATGTGCTATCTCTTTATTTTTTCTCTTCCTAAGGATTTAGCACAAGTCCCAAGCCCCATTACTTCTTCTTATCCTTTTAGCAAACAAATTATTTTCTCCTTTTCCTTCTTGTCAACTATAATCGACAAGAAAGTATGAATTTCAACAAAATTTCCCAGAGTGGTTGATGACCTTGCATTTTCTTACTTTTAAAAAAGAACTTCCCCCTAGTTTCAGTGCAATTTTTGTGATATTTGTAATTTTATGATGTTGAATTGGGTGCTATGTCATATAAATTGCAAATCTTCCAGAAAGGAGAAAGAGGAGTCCCACTCAGGAATTTACAATCAGATGAAAGGGAAAGCCTCTAGAAAAAAAGAATAGGAAATATATTTACATGAAAATAATTAGTTTTGGAAATGAGAAGACAGAGGCAATAACTCGTTTAGATGGAAAAGGAAGAATAAAATAAAATAAATGTTTTCTGTCTCCCAAAACATCGGGTCTCCAAGTTGCCCAGTATGAATTCCCTCCTTAGGTATAAACACTTATCTACTTCTTTGATATAAGTTGAAAAGTAGCAATTGCTCCCTCCCATGCTTACTCTGGCATTGTGCCAGATATCTCCATCCTATTCATATCTGACAATACTGAAAATTTTGGGGTTGATTACTATGGTGACCCAGATTCCTTGAAGTGAGGATACAAATAGTTCAAGTTATGACCATGGGTGTGTGTATATGAAGTATAGAAGTCACTAAAACTGAAGGGTCAAGAAATGTATAGGATAGGCTGTTGGATGGGTCATCCATGATGACACTGGGATTTGTAAAGACTGAGCCAGTCTTTAATACGTGGAAAGTTATGTAAAAAATAAGTTGCTAATAGTGATGATGAAGAAGAGGTGGTTTTATGAGACTAGGAAGTTGATGGCATGAATTGTTAAATGAGGGAAGAGAAAATTAGGGTTTTTGAGATTTCTTTGTAGGGATTGGCTCATCCAATTGTTGGAGCTGGCAAGTCTGAAATCTATAGGGCAGGCTGGTAAGCTGGAAACTCAGGCAGGAATTGATGTTCCAGTCTTGAGACAGAATTTCTTCTCCAGAAAAACCTCAGTTTTGTATTTCTACAGAATATTTTTTAAAGACATTAAAGAAAACCCAAGTAAATGGGAAGATATCTTGTGTTCATGGATTGGAAGACTTAATATTGTTAAATGTCCATACCACCCAGAGTGATATAAAGATTCAATGAAGTCTATATAAAATGACCAGTGGCATTTTTGTACAAAAATAGAGAAAACAATCCTAAAATTAATATGGAACCATAAAGGATACCAAATAGCCAAAACAATCTTGAGAAAGAAGAACAAAGTTGGAGGCATCATACATTATGGTTTCAACTCATATTACAAAGCTACAGTTATCCAAACAAGATGGTATTGGCCTAAAGAGAGACATACAGGGGCACCTAGGTAGTTCAGTTGGTTGAGCGTCTGACTTCTGCTCAGGTCATGATCCCGTGGTTTGTGAGTTTGAGCCCCACCTCGGACTCGACACTGTCAGCGCAGAGCCCACTTCACATCCTCTGTCCTCCTCTCTCTCTTCACCTCCCCCACTGCATGAACACACACACACACACACACTCCCTCTCAAAATAAACAAACATCAACAAAACACACAGGCAAACAGACCAATGGAACAGAATAGAGACCCCAGAAACAAACCCACATACATATGATGAACTGATCTTTGACAAGGGTGCAAAGACTATGTAATGCAGAAAGGATAGTCTGTTCAACAAATGGTGTTGGAGAAAATGGATCACCACATGGAAAAAAATAAAATTGAACCCTTATCTTACACCATACACAAAATCCAACTCAAAATGGATTAAAGATTTGATTGTAAGACCTCAAACTGAAATTGTCAAACACCCATAAGGAACTGTAAGGGATAGATTCATGAAATTGGTCTTAACAATGATTTCTTGAATATGATACCAAAAATATAGGCAACAAAAGAGTAAATAGACAAGTGGGGCTACATCAAGCCAAATTTCTTTGCAACAAAGGAAATAACTAACAGAATGAAAAGGAAACCTATATAGAATGTGAGAAAATAATGCAAATATGTGATAAGATGCTAATATCCAAAAACTATAAGGAATTCCTATAACTCAATGGAAGGAAGGAAGGAAGGAAGGAAGGAAAGAAGAAGGAAAGAAGGAAGGAGGATAAAGAAAAGAAGGGAAAGGAACTCCAAATAGCTTGATTAAAAAATGGGCAAAGAAGATGCCTAGGTGACTCTGTTGGTTGAGCATCCAACTTCAGCTCAGGTCATGATTTCATAGTTCATGAGTTCGAGCCCCACCATGGGCTGGCTGCTGTCAGCACACAGTCTGCTTCAGATCCTCCATTCCTGTCTCTCTCTGCCCTTCCCCTGCTAATGCTGTCTCTCTCAAAAACGAATAAACATTTTTTTTAAAAATGGGCAAAGAACTTGATTAGACATTTCTCTATAGAACCATAACAATTATATGTAAAGTTGCTCAACATTAGTAATCCTCAGGGAAATGCAAATCAAAATCACAATGAAAAACCATCTCATACCTATTAGGATGGCCACTTTCAAAAACAAAAGTAAAAATAAAAATAGAAGATAAGAAATGTTAGTGAGGATGTGGAGAGATTGGAATGCTAATACATTATTGGTGGGAATGTAAAAATGATGTAGGTTTTATGGAAAACACTATAGGGATTCTGCACACACACACACACACACACACACACAAAAGGAATGGAAATACCATATGATCCAGCTGTCACATTTGTCACAAATACATTTTGGGGTATTTATTCAAAAGATTTGAAAACAGAATCTTGAAGAGATATTTGTACTCCTGTGGTTATTATAGCATTATTCAAAAGAACCATAATGTGGAAACAACCTAAATATCCATCAATGGATGAAGGAAATCAGAAAATATGATTTATACATACAAAGGAATATCACACAGGCTTAAAAAATATTGTTATGTGCAACAACATAAATGAACCTTGAGAACACTGTGCTAAGTATAATTAGCCAGTCACAGATGGAAAAATACTGCATAATTCCACTTAGATGAGGTATCAAAAATAGTCCAGGTATGAAAGGCTGGTTTAATATCTGAAAATCAATCAAGGTAATCCACCATATCATTAAGCTAATGAACAAAAATTATATCAGTTGATGCAGAAAAAGCATTTGCAGAAATCCAACAATCATACACGAAAAAAACAAAACCCTTTCAACAAATTAGTAATAGAGAAGATCTCCTCAAATTGATAAACAGAATTTACAAAAAAAAAAATCAATCCCTAACCTCATACTTTATGGTGCATGAGTGAAGGCTTTCACACATGTATCTACACATGTGATAAAATTGCAGTGAGCTGAATAAATACAAATATATATCTCTATATAGATATATTCACAAGTGAGTGCATGAAAAACTAATAAAATCTAAATAAAACAGATTCTATTAATATCAATATTGTGGTTGTGATATGGTACCATAGTTATGCAAGATGTTGCCATTAGAGGAGACTGGGTGAAGAGTATATGGTATCTTTCTATATCCATTTCTTATAACTTTATTTGAATAAAATATCAAAAATGAAAAAAAGGTTAGGTACAATTAAACAATATTATGAATAAGAATGACACAAAACATTGGAAGTTAAATACATCAGAAATTAAAAATGTGAGATTCTATAATCAACTTATATGATCATAAACTTGAAAACTTAGATAAAACAAGCAACTCCCTATAAAAATATAACATTTAAACTTACTAAACAGAGAACTTGAATAAACATAATCACTAAAGAATCTGAGTCAGTTGCCAAAGATTCACTTCTACATGAGCACAAAACACTAGGTTAAACTAATTTAATGGAGGAATTCTACTAAATATTCAAGGAACATAGAATTTTAATTTGTAGATTTTCCAGTTATTAGAAAATGAAGAAATGCTCAATTATTTTTTGAGGCTAATATAATAAAAATAGACATGGGCGTTTTAAGAAAGGAAAATTTCTGGCTAATCTCAGTAGTTAACACAAACAAAAGATCCTAAATAAGATATTATCAATAGTATTCCAATAATTATAAAAATATTACCAATAAGATTTCATTTAGTATGTTTGCATTTTAATGTCTTAAAATATGCAATACAACCAAGTTAGGATTAACTCAAGCACAAAAGTGTAACTAGTTTAGAGAAAGACAAATACCATATGATTTCACTCATAAGTGGAATTTAAGGAACAAAACAAATAAAGAAAAAATTAGACAAGCCAAAAAAGAGACTCTTAACCATAGAGAACAAACAAATGGTTACCAGAGGGGAGGTGGGTGTGGGGATGGGTGAAATAGGTGGTGGAGATTAAAGAGTACACTGTGATAAGTACTGAGTAATGTATAGAATTATTGAATCACAATATTGTACACCTGAAACTAATATAACACTGTATGCTAATTATACTGGAATTAAAAAGAAAGTGTAACTAGTAAATTGAATAAGTGGGACTCATGGGGTATAATCAGAAAACAACTTTGATTCCCCTATTGCCACTTTAAGTCTACTCTGTGGGATTAGATCTTCTTTTGTTGTGATCAAAGCTCAGGCAGTTCCATGACACTTGAGCATTTTGGTTATGTTTTGTCACAGAAGAGTCTCAGTTTAATTAAAATATCAATCATAATTAAAGCTTCAATATTTCTTTAAAGTTATATCTTCCTCCATTTCATCTTAGGCATACTGTGGGCTAGGCAGCAAAAGTAAGGAAGGAGATGTGGCCAGTATCTTCTTAACTTTCTCCATAGAGTACTTCTAACCCTTTTCCTCCATATTGCTTATGAGGTTTTGTGATCCCTCTGGAATTGCACCAGAGGAGGGGATAGGTGAGAAGAGGAAGAAAAATAAGTTTTTTCTTGATTAATACTTCCATGAACCAGTATCAACATTGCCTGAATCTAGCTCATGTTTAAAACCAATTTGTTTTCGGGGTGCCTGAGAGGCTCAGTTGGTTAAATATTTGACTCTTGATTTTGGTCCAGGTCATGATCTCATGGTTCATGGGACTGAGCCTTAATGTAGTGGACTTGTGGTGACAGTGTGGAGCCTGCTTGGGATTCTCTCTCTTCTCTCTCTCTGCCCCCCCCCAACTCATGCTCTCTCTCTCTCTCAAAATAAATAAATGAACATTAAAGAAAACAATTTGTTTTATTATGGAATATTTTTATGGCCTTTTCTGAGACCTTTCTGTCCCTCCTATTTCTCAGGCAGAGTTGACAACCAATATACTGTGTCTCCTGGGATCTGGGTGGCGCATATCAAACCTTCAAGTGCTTCCAGTGAAGCTCCATTCCTTAGGCCTAAGGTAAATGTAAGCCCTTCTCCCAAGACCTTTCACTGAGAGAGCTTTAGATACACAGAATGCCTACAGCTTTCTTCCAATTTCTCTCCTAATTTCCAAACCTTTTCTTGTCTTCTCCAGCTTCTTTCAGTTTTGGAAATTGGTGGTCAGCTAAGGTCACAAAACCAGTTTGAAATTACCTCCCTTACAAGACCAGCATGGTGGTCTCAACACCTCCTATTGGAATGTGTTGTTTATTGTCTTTGGGCTTCAGCCAACATTGAGACTGAAATAGTTTCATTTTAAAATCCTGTTTCACAAGGTTGGCTTACTGTTAGGAAAATTCATTCATGTAATTCAATACAATAAACAAATAAAGGACAAAAATGTATTTTATCTCAATAGAAGAAGAATTATTTGACAGAATTCAGTATATGTTTATGACTTAGAAATCTCTTACAGACTAACAATACAAAAGTATTACTTAACCTGATTAAGGGTACCTGGGTGGCTCTGTTGGTTAAGTATCCAACTCTTATTTCAGCTAAGGTCATGATCTCACAGTTGTGAGATTAAGCCCTGTGTCGGGCTCTGGGCTGGGTATGGAGCCTGTTTAAAATTCTCTCCTTCTCCCTCTGCCCCTCCCACTTTGTGCTTGCAATCTATCTAAAAAAAATAGTGTTTATAAAAAAAAACTTGCATAGTAAACATCATAGCAGCCTTATTTTAAAAAATAAGGATCAAGGCAAGGATACCATTGGTTTTACTTCATTTCAACATTCACTGGAAATTCTGTCCAGTATGGTAGACAAGAATTAAAAAATTAGAATAAAATGTATTAGAAAAGTAAAGCAAGGGATTCAACTAACACTATCTATGGAATATGCAATTGTCTATAGAGAAGATCCAAGAAAAACTATAGAAAATTATTAGAAGTTATAAGAAAATTCAGCAAATTAACAAAAGATAAGATTAATATGTGAAACTCATATGTGGAATGTAAGAATCAAAACATACAAACATGGGGGAAAAAAAAAGAGAGGAAAGGCAATAAACAGACTCTTAACTATAGAGAACAAACTGACAGTTACCAAAAGGAGGAGATGGGTTAAATAGGTGATGGGGATTAAGGGGTGTGCTTCTTGTGATGAGCACCAGGATTTGTATGTAAGTGTTGAATCACTAAATTCTACACTTGAAACTAATATTATACTGAATATTAACTAACTGGAATTTAAATTAAAAAGCGGGAAAAAGTTAAATATGTGAAAATCTATTGTATTTCATCAGTAAAAAAAAAATTAGAAAATGTAATTTTTGAAAGGTGCCATTTTCAACAGCAGTTTAAAAAGATACCCACTAATAGATCTAACAAAAGATATGTACAGCCTTAATGGAGAAAAAGTAGAAACTGTTATTACAAGACTAAAGAAAACTCAAGGAAATGATGAGAAGTACCATGTTTATGGAGAAGATTCAATGATCATAAATATTCCAATTGTCCCAAAATGAATTTAAGAATTTAAAACAATCACAATCAAAAGGCATCTATGGGAATAATAAACCTAAATTCTGGGGTGGGGGAAATGGGAAAAGGAATATTTAGGAAGTTCCATTCTTTTATAATATTTTATTTCATAAACTAGATAGTTGATACACAGATATTCATTATATTATTTTCTTTTTTGTATTTTTGAAATATTAAGTTTAGGAAAAGAGTGCTGAGTATACTACTTCAGCATTGTACTGATACCCATAAGCCAGTCTCACAAAGTAGCTGCTATTTCAGTATAGATTTTTATCTATATGTGTTTGCACAGTGGATTCTCTATCCCTTACACCTTTGTGACTTGAAACAGATAATCTATTCTTCTAAACCCTCAGTTTCCGTATCTATAAAATGTGGTTGTCATAAGCAATTCAAAAACTAAAAAATTTAAATAAGAAGAGAAAGCATACTCTCGGTAAACTTTAGTTTATTTATCTGTAAGGGAAGTTTGCCAATCTGTTTTAGATGGTGAAGCATCTGAGAATCATAGTGCTCTTTGAGAAACACCATGAAATTCTGACATATATTACTCAATCTTATGAACTAGGAGCAGTTTTACTCAAAGTAAATTTGGCCTATGATTGAAATATATAACCACAATCACATGTGCAAATAAAACATTTCTGAATTACTCCACTAGTCTGCATTTGCTGCCACTTTAATAATAATGTCACTTGCTATCATTTCCAGCAGTCAGTGTGAGAAGAATTTATTGATGGAATTATAAGATTGAAAAATTCCCATTTTTTAGTCTAACTTTCCCCCCTGTGAATTGAAGAAGGAGCACCAATATTGGAGTTTAGTTGAAAAACCCTCAATTAGTCTGGTGGGGAAAAAAATTCCTGGGGTGCAAAGCAAATAGCACATTGAAGAGAAACTCCTAGTGGCTCTACTCAGAAGAATGAAACATCTTTAAACAGTCCTTAATCAATATGATGAATCTTTATTTAAAAAGTTTCTGGCCTATTGGTGAGAACTTCTGTATTTTCAAGTACTAGGTAAAACTTTCCTTCACTTAGGAAAAAGAAATGCTGTTTTAAAATCCAAATCAGAAACTGTTTGGAATACATAATGTCCTGTGAACTAAGTTTGAAATGGCATATCCACAAGGCACATTCAGATAGTTGTATCAAGCAGGAATCAGAAAAACTTCTCTGATTTTGGGCATTCTTGGGAATGCCCAAGCATTCTAGATTTTGTTGTGTACATATTATAATTAATTTACAAAGATCCTTGTAAATAAAGCCTTGCTCGTGCCTAGACTTTCCCATTATGATTTGAATCTACTATTTAAAGAAAATAGACATTCTCATTCACCTTTCCTCCATAGACTGATACCCTATTAAGACAAGATCAGATAGTCCTCTTTCTCAAGGTTGTTCAGGAAGTTATTGATTAATAAATTCAACAGTATTTACTGAGGCCTTACTAGGTTAAATCACTGTTCTGGATACTGAATATGCAGCAGGAAACAGAATAAAGTTGATTAGTGGATATGTATTTTGATGCTAGTGGTGTTATGAAAAGGAAATTAATCAGTGCATTAGAATAGAAGTATGGGTGATGGCATTTAAGGTAGAGTGATCAGGGAAGACCTCAATGTAGAGGATATATTTGAGCAGAGACCTAAATGAAGTGAGAGAGTGAGTCATGTGAAGATATTAGGGAAGATAGTTCCTGAGAGAGGAAAGAATGTCAAGTGCAAAGGTCCTGAGGTAGGAATATATTTGCTGTGCTAGAGGAAGAGCAGGAGGTCAGTGTGTGGTTTGAGTTTGGTTAAAAAGAGAGTTAGTGGTAGGAAATGAGGCCAGAGAAATAGCTAAAGGCCACAAAGTGAAGGGCTCAGTAGACCACAATAAAGACTAGGTTTTATTCTAAAAGTCATGGGAAACCACTGGAAAGTTTTGAACATAGTAATGACATATTTTTTGAGGGTCATTCTAAAAACTCTAGCAGAATGCACTATAGAGAGATAAGAGTGAAAAGTAGAAAACAAGGTTGGAAGCTACTGTAGTAATCCAAAATATGAGAGATCATGGTGGCTGGGACCTGGAGTACTGGTGGAAGTGGTGGGATGAGTGAGAGTAGAATCTATAGGATTGGCTAATAGATTAAATGTAGTTTGTAAGAGAGGGAATAAAAGATGACTAAAACTTTCATGACTTGAGCAAATGTATGAATAATGGTGCCTGTCTTAATCTGTTTGGGCTGCTATAACAGAATACCCTAGACTGGTGGCCTATAAATAACAAAAATTTATTTTTCATAGTTCTAGAAGCTGGGAAGTCTGAGATCAAGGCACTGGCAGATTCAGTGTTTGTTTTTCAAATTCCAAACAATAGTGATGGCCCATTTCTTATTTCATAGGTAGCTGTCTTCTTGCTATGTCCTCACATGACAGAAGGGGTGAAGGATATTCCCAGGGTCTCTTTTATAAGGGTACCAATTTCATTCATGAAGGTTCCACTCTCATCCCTTCATTACCTCCCAGAGGTCCCACCTTCTGATACCATAACACTGGGGGTTAAGATTTCAATACATGAATTTGGGAAACAGATACAAACATTGAGTTTATATAAGTCCCATTTCTTGAGTTGGGAAACATGTGCTGAGATGGTAAACACTGGAGAAGGAGCAAGAAGGGGGTGAATCTAGGGTTCATTTTTGGACATGTTAATTTTGAGATATTTAATAGAAATCCAAGAATGAGTAAGAGATAGAAGGCTGGAATTCAGGGGAGGTTGGAGCTGGAGACATTAAATTGTATTTAAAGCAAAATGAAATAATTTAGAGAGTGTAGATAGAGAAGAGAAGGTGTATGAGGACTGACATGTGGGCGTTATGATACATAGACATATGGAACAAGAAGATAGTAAAGGAGACTCAGAAGAGGCAGCCATCAAGGGAACCTAAACCAGTTCCTGGAAGCCAAGTGAAGAAAGTGTTTCATGAGGGAGAGAATGATCAACTTTGACAAATGATGCTAAGAGCTCAAGGAATATGAAAATGAGGATTGGATTTAAATGTGGAGGTGACTTAAAGAGGCAGATTTCAATGGAGTGTTGATGACAAAAATCATGTTGTAGTGGATTCAAGGAACAGTTGGAAGGAAAGAAGTGAAGTTTGTATAGGCAACATTTTCAAAGACTTTGGCTATGAAAATGGAGTAATGAAGTTTTGAAAATATTGGAACAAGGGAGTGTTTTTAGTGATTGGATCTATTACAGCTTACTTGTGTGCTAATGAAAATGATAGCAAAATAGATGCTGCAGGAGAAAAGAGGGACAGTTACAGAGGCATTGTTCTTCAGGTAGTGAGAAGGATATGGGTGACAATACATAAAGATAGGAGCCAGGCAGTTTACCTGTTGTAATTGGAGAGAAGGCAAAGTGTATGGGTGCAGATGCAATGAGATTGGAAGATGTGATGGTGAAGGATATGGAAGTTACAACTTTTTAAAATTGATTTTTCAGTGAAACAAGAAGTGTACTCATCAGCTAAAAGTGAGGAGTGGGAAAAAGTGGAGTTTTGAAGCAGGAGGCAACCATGTAACTTAATCATCTTAGATAATGGGAGAATGATTTCATCATAGGAAAGTATACAGCACTGCCAGACAGCACTGAAGATCCATGTGTAGCTCATAGTCATAAATCTAAAATGAGTCCATCTCCATACCTTTTTTCCATTCATATTCAGAAAGTGAGGTGGGGGGCATGAAAAGGTGACACAATGGATTTAAACCAGGGTTGGGGTTTTGTCTATGGCTTCAAGCTGCCCTGGTCCAATTCATGATATTTCTCTTAACACCATATAAGAAACAATGAAGTACATTGTAGCTAGTGCACTAGAAGTTCAGTGATTTGAGAAAGAAGGAGTGGCTAGAGACAAAGCTGGGGAGATAAACAGAGATACCTCCAAAGAAGAAAAACATTTATTTCATTCCTCACACTGTTTCATGTGAATCACTCTATTGATAATCCCCAAGTTTTGTGATGGATCTTGATTACTGGTATTTATCCCCAACCATCATTCAATAAACTATCTTCTAATAGCCCCAAATTGGCAAGAAGTGGCATAAAGCAAGCATACATCTGGATTTGGGTTTAACTGTGTGAGAAGAAGGAAAACGATGGCAGAAGAAAGCAGTATCACCCAACAATCCATGAGGTCTCTGGCTCTTCTCTGGGGAATTTATCCTTTTCCTTTTCATGTGGGACTTACTTTTATATTATAAGAAAAGGAAATCTCAGAAAGGAAATATAATTGTCCAAATGGATGCTAACAGGGTTTTATGAGTGTGAAGAGTGGCATTTGTAGAATTTTTACCTTGTGATCTTTTTTAAGAAGTTAGTTTGAAGACATTTTCTAAAACAATCTTTAAACCAAAATTAATTCAATAAAGAGCCTCTCTCTATGGAAACATAAAAAATCTCTCTCTCTCTCTCTCTCTCTCTCTCTCTCTCTCGTGCGTGTGTGTGTGTGTGTGTGTGTGTGTGTGTGTGTGATTGCAGGCATGGATTCTAGCAATGACAGCTGTTGGCAATAGCCTGTGACATAAATTGCAGACTGCCCTGCATACCACAGCATAGCTCTCTGTGAATTCTCCAGAAAACAGCCTGTGTGTGATAGGCTCCCTTTTCAGACTCTGCACATTGGCAGCTGTTTTGCACACTGGCAGCTATTTTGTTGAGTTTTGTAATTATATAAAATGGTGACAGCAGCCTAAACAGCTTCCCATGTTTTCCAGCTCTTCCTTAAGGAAAATAGGCAAACATTTCCAATGATCATATATGGAATCTAGGCTCTTAGTGGAAATTTTTATGACCCATATGATAAAGTACCATGTCATGGCGGACCTCAGAAACCAAATTAATGATCCTGGATCTTATCCTAAAAATATCAGCAAGAGGGAAAGTAAGGAAGACTTCCTTTTATTTTTGGCTTAAAACAGCATTGATATGTTATTTTTCATGATTCCATGAGTTGATTGGGTTGTTCTTCTGGTCTTACTTGGACTCATTTCTGAAGTGGCGCTCTGCTGGAAGATTGGCTGGTCAGGAAGGTCTGAGATGTCTTCAGTCATATGCCTGGTGGTTGGTACTGGTCTCTTAACTTCCATGTGGACTCTTATCTTCTAGTAGGCTAAACTGTGGTTTCCTTCAGGGCAGTGACTGAGATGGAGAGGTGCAAGGTATATGACCTCTTGAGGCCTAGGCTTTGGAACTCAGAATGTCACTTCTGTTACATTTGACTGGTGAAAGCAAGTCCCAAGTGCAGCCCAGATTCATGGGGGTGAAGAAACAGACTGAATCTCTAGGTGAAAAGAACAGCAAGGTCACATTGCGAAGGGGCAGGCATACTGCAGGGGAATTACCACTACTGAAAGACAGATCAGGTTTGCAATAGACCTATCCACAGAAACTTGGAAGGCCAGAAAGGAGTGGTGGGATATATTCACTATGCTGAATCAGAAAAATCTGCAGCCAAGAATTCTTTATCCAGCAAGGCTGTCATTCAAAATAGAAGGAGAGATTAAAAGTTTCTCAGACAAACAAAAATTAGAAGAGTTTGTGACCACTAAACCAGCCCTGCAAAAAATTTTAAGGGGGACTATCTGAGGGGAGAAAAGATGAAAAAAAAATATATATGTATATATATACCAAAAGCAACAAGATTAGAAAGGAACAGAGCACACTACCAGAAACTCCAACTCTACAAGCATCATAATGGCAATAAATTCATATCTTTCAGTACTCATTGTAAATATCAATGGACTCAATGCTCCAATCAGAAGACATAGGGTAACAGAATGGATAAGATAACAAGATCCATCTCTATGCTGTTTACAAGAGACCCACTTTAGACCTAAAGACACCTTCAGATTGAAAATAAGGGGATGGAGAACCATCTATCATGCTAATGGTCAACAAAAGAAAGCCAGAGTAGCCATACTTTTATCAGACAATCTAGACTTTAAAATAGACTGTATCAAGAGATGAAGAAGGGCATTATATCACACTTAAGTGGTCTATCCACCAAGAAGACCTAACATTTGTAAACATTTATGTGCCAAATGTGGAAACACCCAAATAGATAAATCAATTAATCACAAACATAAACTCATCAATAGTAATACCATAATAGTAAGAGACTTCACCCCACTCACAGCAATGGACAGATCATCTAATTAGAAAATCAACAAGGAAACAATGGCTTTGAATGACACACTGGACCAGATGAGCTTAACAGATATATTCAGAACATGTCATCCTACAGCAGCAGAATATACATTCTTCTCCAGTGCACATGGAACATTCTCCAGAATAGACCATATACTGGGACACAAATCAGCCCTCAACAAGTACAAAAAGATCGAGATCATACCGTGCATATTTTCAGACCACAATGCTATGAAACTCGAAATCAACCACAAGAAAAAATTTGGAAAGGTAACAAATACTTGGAGACTGAAGAACATCCTACTAAAGAATGAAGGGGTGAACCAAGAAGTCAAAGAGGAAATTAAAAAGTATATGGAAGCCAATGAAAATGATAACACCACAACCCAAAACCTCTGGGACACAGCAAAGGCAGTCATAAGAGGAAAGTATATAGCAATCCAAGCCTTACTAAAGAAGGAAGAAAGATCTCAGATACACAACCTAACCTTACGCATGAAGGAGCTGGAAAAAGAACAGCAAATAAAACCCAAAACCAGCAGAAGACGGAAAATAACAAAGATTAGAGCAGAAATTAATGCTATCAAAACCCAAAAAAACAGTACAACAGATCAATGAAACCAGAAGCTGGTTCTTTGAAAGAATTAACAAAATTGATAAACCACTAGCCAATTTGATCAAGAAGAAAAAGGAAAAGACCCAAATAAATAAAATCAAGAATGAAAGAGGAGAGATCACAGCAGAAATACAAACAATAATAAGAGAATATTATGAGCAATTATATGCCAATAAAATGGGTAATCTGGAAGAAATGGACAAATTCCTAGAAACATATACACTACCAAAACTGAAACAGGAAGAAATAGAAAATTTGAACAGACCCATAACCAGTAAGGAAATCGAATTAGTAATCAAAAGTCTGCCAAAAAAGAAGAGTCCAGGGCCAGATGGCTTTCCAGGGGAATTCTACCAACATTTAAGGAAGAGTTAACACCTATTCTCTTGAAACTGTTCCAAAAAATAGAAATCGAAGGAAAACTTCCAAATTCTTTCTATGAAGCCAGCATCACCTTGATTCCAAAACCAGACAGAGACCCCACTAAAAAGGAGAACTATAGACCAATTTCCCTGATGAACATGGACACAAAAATCCTCAACAAGATATTATCTCACTGGATCCAACAATACATTAAAAAATATTATTCACCACGACCAAGCAGGATTTATACCTGGGATGCAGGGCTGGTTCAATATCTGCTAAACAATTAATGTGGTTCATTACATCAATAAAAGAAAGGACAAGAACCATATGATTCTCTCAATAGATGAAGAGAAAGCATTTGACAAAATACAGCATCCTTTCTTGATAAAAACCCTCAAGAAAGTAGGGATAGAAGGAGCATACCTTGAGATTATAGAAGCCATATATGAAAGACCCAATGCTAATATCATCCTCAATGGGGAAAATGCAATTTTCCTGGTTTCCTTTTCAGGTGGATTGTTTTTTTTTTTTCTTTTCTAGCCCTATAGGCACCTTTTTATAAGGTAATTTTCTCTGTTTTTTTTTTTTTACTTATAATTTGAAAACAATAAATTGTCTTTTTGTAGCCCTCTTGTAACTTGGTCCATATTTGTGAGTTTTAATGATAGCTTTCTTCAAAAGAAGGTAAAAATAGTAGACTGACACTGATAGATGGGAATTTATATAGAATATGCAAAACCATAAAAGTTGCCTATTTATTTTTCCTTCAAAAAGAAATCACATAGAAACATTTCTAGTTGCCATTAAGGAAATCTATATATTTGTACTAGTCTTTAGCTGCCTGGATCTTTCTTGGGCAGACATATTTAAAATTTTTGCTGTTAGCATGAATCACCATGATTGAAATATATTTTTTAAATGGTTTTACCCTATTTATCTTAGATTCTAAGTTTCATTCAAATATTTCTTTTAAAAAATGGAAATGTACACTTGGTCAGAAATATTAATTTTCTAATCTGTCCCTTAAAAAGTTAAGTTTCCTAAAAGGCCATTAAATTCCTTAAGGTCTTCAATAGTACTCTCATGAGATATTGTAGAGATTGCATTAAGAGATTAGCATATTTGCTATGTAAATGAAGTGATGTGCATGGAAAATTTTTAAATAAACATAAATGTTGTATTTTTATTGATACACATCTTGAGGTGGTTAAGGCACCTTACGAACTTTATTCTCCACTCCAGATGGCAATTTTGTGAAAAATATGAGTCTCAAATAAGACAGCCAGAATATTCAAGTAATATTTTCCTTTCTCATCAACTTTGTAGTAGGAAAACACCAGTAAATATTACATGTCAGCTTTTCCTAACTCTTTGAAGGCCTAAAATTTGTAGACAGTTTTTGCTTTCACTCTTAATTGAAAATTATGGATTTTTCATGACATGACTAAGGGTATCCTTCATTTAGTAAGAGGACACTAGAAATAAGAATAGCAAATAGTGTTGGCTTTTTTTTAAGAAGAAAATTTAAGGGGCGCCTGGGTGTCTCAGTTAAGCATCTGACGATTCATGAGATCAAGCCCTGCTTTAGGCTCTGCACTGATGGCTCAGAGCCTGCTTGGGATTCTCTCTCTCTCTCCCTTTATTTCTGCCCCTCCTGTGCTCATGCTCTTTCTCTCACACACATACACAAAATAAATAAACTTCTTTTTTTTTTTAAAAAAAGAAAAAACTTAAGACTACCAGGGAAGATGGCAGAGTAAGAGGATCCTAAGCTCAACGTGTCCCACAGATATAACTCGATAACACCCACATCAGTGTAAATAACCTGGAAAATGACCTGAGGACTGGCAGAACAGACTCTCTACAGCTAAATGGAGACTATAGACCATATGGAAACTGGTAGGAAGGGCAGAGACATGGTCAGGACCTAAATGGATCTATGGGACTGTCTGTGGGAGGGAAGGATGCCACTCATGCAGAGAGGGGAGAGGACCAGACCCTCATACCAAGGACCCGAGGCATGGGAAACCTGTAAGAAAACCAGAGAGGCATAATTTCATGAGTTCTTACAATAAGCAGAGCTTAACACCTGGAATTTAAAAATCAACTGGCTCTGCTCTGGGAGAGCTGGGAGGTTAATAGGAAACTGAATCCCTGCCCTTAAAGAGATAGCACAACAAATAGCTCACAGAAATACAGTATAGAAGCAACAGTTTGAAAACTGCCTGGAGTAAGCAGGAGGGAGATTTGTTGACTAATCTCAGAGCATGGGCTGGAGGAGCAGAGATTTTGGGGAGACTTCTCCAAGAACAAAGCTGGTGAGTTCCATCTATCTACCCAACACCCCAGCCAAGATACATGGACACCTGCAGGAAACAGCAGAGTGCTAATACTCTCCACCTAGCTTGCTAGTAAGACACCTTGCCCCCACCATTATCCTGCTGAAATGCCCCCTCTATCCAAGCCTGAGCAGTTTTCCCATGCAATTACATGTCCCCTCCCTAGCAAGCCAACATGGACCTTGCTATCACTGAGTGCCCTGCCCTCATGTTCTTCTATGAACTTCCTCCTCTAATACACCCTTGGCGGGAGCCCATCCAAAGAAGTACCACAAGCCTGGCAGTGTGCAAGCAGCCCTGACTGGGGCCAGTACCAAGCCAAAATGACTTATACCCCAGGGAGAGGGGAAGGGAACCACACATACACCAGTCGAACTGTGACACCAGTGGGCTGGGGGCAGACATCATATTTAACTTGAGGTCCTAGCCACCAACAAAAGCTTCTCAGGAGACAACACAAGGAAAGTGGCTGCAGTTTTGTGCTACATCATCTCTGGCAAACACCTGGTCTGACTCACTCAAGCCCAAGGTGGGCCTAAATGGGTCCACTAACAATACAGGGACCAAACCAGGCCCACAACAGGCAAAGAGAGATGTTGCAGGCAAAAGTGACTCAGCCAAAAGAGCAGGGTGTATGCAACACACATAGGAGACATCCCCAAAACATCAGTTCTGGTGAGCAGGGAGCATTGCACTGCAGGGCATTATAGGACCTCTTCTTCATAGGGACAGTACTTTCAAGAGCAAGAGACATAGCTGACTTTCCTGATATGTAGTAATGGACACAGGGAGTTAGACAAAATGAGGAGACAGAGGAATATGTCCCAAATGAAAAAATAGGCCAAATAAATAACAAGACAGCTAAACAAAATGGAGGTGAGTAATATGCCTGATAGAGAATTTAAACTAATGGTCATAAATATACTCACTAGACTTGAGAGAAGAGTGGGAGACCTCAGTGAGACCCTCAACAAAGAGATAAAAAAGATAAAAAAAGAATCAGAGATGAAGAACTCAGTAACTGAAATTAAAAATACACTAGATGGAATAAATAGTAGACTAGAGGAAGCGGTAGAACTGATCAGTAACCTGGAGGACAGAGTAAAGAAAATCCATCAAGCTGAACAACAAAGAGAGAAAAATAATAATAAAATATGAAAAGAGGTTTAGGTAATTCAGCAATATCATCAAGCATAATAATATCCACATTATTGGGATCCAAGAAGAAGAGAGAAAGGGGGCAGAAAAAGGGAACAGAGAGCTACAAAAACAACCAGAAAACAAATAACAAAATGTTAATAAGCACATACCTGTCAATAATTAATTTGAATATAAATGGACTAAATGCTACAATCAAATGTCACAGGGTGATTGAATGAATAAAAATGCAAGACCCATCTACATACTGCCTATACAAGACTCTTTTCAGACCTAAATTCACATGCAGATTGAGAGTGAGGGAATAGAAAAGCATTTATCTTGCAAATGGGTATGAAAAGAAAGCCAGAGTAGAAATACTTAATATAGGACAGAATAGACTTTAAAAGAAAGAGTATAACAAAGACAAAGAAGGGCACTATATAATCATAAAGGGAGAAATCCAACAAGAAGATATAACAGTTGTAAATATTATTTATGTGCCTGACATGGGAGCACCTAAATACATAAAGAAGCGAGTAACAAACATAAAGGAAGTAATTGATAGTAATATAATAACAGCAGGGGACTTTAACACCCCACTTACATCAATGGATACATCATCCAATCAGAAAATTAACAAGAAAACAGTGGCTTTGAATGATACACTGGACCAGATGACACTAATAGATATATTCAGAAGATTCCATCTTAAAACAGCAAAATGCACATTTTTCTCAAGTGTACATGGAACATTCTCCAGACTAGGTCACATATGATGCCACAAAACAAGTCTCAAAAAATTCAAAAAGATTGAAGTCATACTAAGTACCTTGTCTGACCACAATGCTATGAAACTAGAAATCAACCAGAAGAAAAAACCTGGAAAGAACACAAATACAAGGAGGTTAACTAACATGCTACTAAACAATGAATGAGTCAATCAAGAAATAAAAGGGGAAATTAAAAAATACATGGAGACAAATGAAAATGAAAACACAACAATCCAATATATTGTGATACAGCAAAAGCTGTTCTAAGAGGGAAGTTTATAGGAATTACAGGCCTACCTCACGGAACAAGACAAATCTCAAATAAACAACCCAACCTTACACCTGAAGGAGGTAGAAAAAGAAGAACAAAAAAACTCCAAACCAGTAAAAAATAAAAACAAAGAGGGAGGAAAACCATAAGAGACTCTTATATACAGAAAACAAACTGAGGGTTGATGGGGGTGGGGAAAACGGTTGATGGGCATTAAGGAGGGCACTTGCTGGGATGAGCACTAGGTGTTATATGTAAGTGATGAATCATTGGAATATACTCCTGAAACCAAGACTATACTGTATACACTGTATGTTAGCTAACTTGACAATAAATTATTTAAAATAACATAAAATAAAATAAATGCTACCTCCTCAGAGTGGCTTCTCTGACCTTTATAAGCTCCTAACTCTATTTTTTCATCTTGCTTTATTATTTGTCATAACACTTTTAACAGCTTGACATAATATTGAATTATATTGTATTATATTACTTTATATTAAATTGTATCATACTTTTATATCTACTTATAAAAATTTGTGTAACTATTTATTTATTTTCTGTATCCTTCCCTGGAACCTAAGTTTCATGAGGTCAGGTTATTTGCTTGTCTTACACACTGCTGCATCTCCAGTGCCGTAAACAATGTAGGCAAATAGCAAATACACAAAAATATTTGTTAAATGAATCAATGAATGCATAAGTAATATTGATTTTGAAGGATTCCTTTAGAGAACTAAATAAGACAGCTTATAAATAACACAGCAGTAGATGTTCAATCAATGTGAGCTAGCTTTATTCAGTAGCAGGAGAGCAATATTGTGTAATTCTCTTGATGTTTATATGTAAAAAGATGGTAAGCCAATATATCAGCATGAAATGCTTCAAAAAACAAGATTTTTTTAGCACTATAGTGCTGAGAGGTGAGGATTTTTTTATTGTGGTAAAAAAACATACAACATGAAATCTAACTTCTTAATATATTTTAAAGTATATAGTACAGTATTGCTAACCATATGCATGTTGTACAGCAGATCTCTGGAACTTTTTCATCTTGCCTAACTGAAACTCTATACCCATTGAACAGCCAGCAACTCCTTATTTCACCCTTCTCCTAGTCCCTGGCAACCACCATTCTACTTTTTGCCTTTACAGGTTTAACTACTTTAGATACCTTTATATAAATGGAATCATGCAATATTTGTCCTTCTAAGACTGGCACATTTCACTTATCCATTCATCTGTCAATGGACATGTCAGTTATTTTCACATCTTGGCTGCTGTAAATAATGCTGCAATGAACATGGAATGCAAATGTCTCTTCAAGATATTTTTTTCAATTCTTTTGGATAAATACTACAAGTGAGATTTCTAGATCATATGGTAGTTTTACTTTAAGTATTTTGAGGTACTTCCATGCTGTTTTCATCAGTGGCTACACCAGTTTTCTTTCCCACCAGTAGTGCAAAAGAGTGTGCATTTCTCCACACCCTTACTAATACTTCTTATTTTTCTGTTTTTCTTTTTTTCTTATAATCACCATCCAAACAGGTGTGAAGTGATATCTCATTGTGATTTTTATTTGCATTTCCCTGATGATTAGTGATGTTGAGCATCTAAACATAAACTTGTTGGCCATTTGTATGTCTCTTTGGAGAAATGTATAATCAAGTCCTTTAACCATTTTTAATCAGGTTATTTGGTATTTTTTACTGTTGATTTGTAAGAGTTCTATGTATTTTTGGGATATTGACCTCATCAGATATATTGTTTGTAATTATCTTCTCCCATTCCATAGATTATCTTTTCACTCTTAACTTTTTTTTCCTTTTCTGCACAGCTTTACAGTTTGATGTAGTCCTATTTGTTTATTTTTGCTTTTGTTGTTTGTGATTTTGGTGTTATGTTAAAGAAATAATTGCCAAAACCAATTTCATGAAGCTTTCCCCAATTTTTTCATCTAGGAGTTTTACAGTTACAGGTCTTACATTCAAGTCTTTAATCAATTTTTAGTTGATTTTTGTGTAAGGTATAAGGTAAGGGTGCAATTTCATTATTTTCTATGTGCATATCCAGTTTCCCCAACACCATTTGTTGAAGAGACTATCTCTTAGCCATTGTGTAGTCTGGTATTCTCATTGAAGGTCAGTTAACCATATACGCATGGGTTTATTTAGGGGCTCTCTATTCTGTTCCACTGGTCAATATGTCTGTCTTTATGCCAGTACCATATTGTTTGGATTACTGTAGCTTTATAATATGTTTTGAAAACATAGTATGTGATGCCTCCAGCTTGATTCTTTTTTCTCAAGATAGTTTTGACTCTTTGGTATTCTTTGTAGTTCCGTATGAATTTTACAATTATTTTTTTCTATTTCTGCAAAAAAAAAAGTGCCTTTGGTATTTTGATAGGGATTACATTGAATATGTATAGAGCCCTTTGGGTAATATGGTATTTAAACAATGTTAAGTCTCTCAACCCATGAACATGGGATGTCTTTCCATTTATTTGTTTGTTCTTTAATTTCTTCCAGCAATATTTTGTGTTTTTTATTGTGTAAGTCTGAAAGAAAGATGAAAGTTGACTAGTTAGGCAGGGTTAAGCTGCTGAAGTGCCAAAGAACAAGCTGTAGTGAGACCTTCCAAGAGAACAATACAGAACCCGTAACTGGGGGCAGAGATAATCCTGTCTATGTTGATGTCTGTATAGCTATGATGCTTGGTTGTCTTGGGGACTAGGAACTAGAAATGGCATCAGACTAGCTCTGTATCCTAACAAACCCAGATTTCACAAGGCATTGCTTCGGTTTCCTCAGTAACAGCCGCCATAAATAACACAGCCAGCTATTGTTTTATATGTTACAGGATCTGGATTACTTCAAAGAACTTCTCAGGCATATTTCCTTAGGGTTCTCAAGTATCTACACATTTTTTAAAAATACATAATGATTCTCTTGGATTAAGGCAGTTTTCTACATTTCATATCAGTTTTTCCAATGTAGTTCATATAAAATATTTTTTTTCTCAGTTCAAAAGGACCATTTAAATTGGGCTTTAGATAATGCTGGGTTTTAGGTGAGAAAGGTACCCTCCCATGTCAAAATATACTAAAAATTAAAACCATCTATTATGCTAATTGACTTCAAAATGTTTATTCTTGGACATAGTAATTTCATTTATAAAATAGAAGCAAATAATCTGAGCTAGAAAAAAGCGTTATGCTCATATATGTTTATTATAGTATTATTTATAATGATACAAAGCTAGAAACAATCTATGTAACTAACACTAGGAGAATAGTTCAATAAACCATTAAAATTATGTTCACAAGGAGGCTATGATAGAATGGGGAAAGTGCCCGGTATAATATTAAGAGTAAAAGCACATTTAAAAGTAGTATATATAGTTTAATAAAAATTTTCAAGAAATACACAAAAATGTATACATGCAAAAATATCTGACAAGAAATATACTATAGCAGTGGCTCCCAACTTTCCATGCATGAGAACTCTTCTTAGTATCAAAAACTTATCATAGGGGCACCTGGGTGGCTCAGTGGGTTAGTTGAGTGTCCAGCTCTTGATTTCAGCTCAGGTCCTGATCTCGGAGCCATGGGGTTGAGCCTTGCATCAGGCTCCACACTGAGCATGGAGCCTTCTTGATATTCTGTCTCTTTCCCTCTCCCCTTCTCTCCTGCTTGTGTTCTCTCTCTCTCTCTCTCTCTCTCTCTCTCTCTCTAATATAAAAAAAAAAGAAACTTACCATAGTCTTCTGTTTCCAGTCAAGATGGAATAGCCCCATTCTTCCCAGTTCCCAGTTCCATGACCAAAAATTCCCTAGATATAACATAATAAACAAACATAGGAAAACACCGAAAAGTGGAAAGAAGGCAGACTACTTACGGAGTTTGGGACTGATGGAAAGACACAGTGGTGAAGTTCTTTGGGTTTTCATATCGCTTCAAGTATATCTCAGATGATACAGAAACCTCCAACCCAGGCCCACCAATAGGCACAGACAAAAAAAGCTCTAAGAAAAGCCTATTCCCTTTATTCAAAGGACTGGGAAAAAATGTGCTAACAACAGTAAACTTCTTAGCAATACTTGCCCTACTCTGGCTAAACATCAGTGAGGAATTGTACACATCCACCTGACAGTTTCAGTGAGGCCCAGCTGGGAGCTGAGCTTTTGTCCTCACCCTGTGACAATAAGTGTAAGCAGGGCCAAGGGAGCAGCTGGACTTCAACTTCATTCATTTGAAATGAGGCTGTGTAAGTTCATACTTCTAAATAATCCATATATCAAAAAGGAAGTATTAAAGTAAAATTTAAAAATACATAGAACTCAATGCAAACGAATATACAACATATCAAAATGAGGGACACAACTAAAGGAGGGCTGAGAGAGAAATTTATAACACTGCATGTACATATCAGAAAAGAGGAAGAGTCTCATATCAATAATTTAACTTCCTATCTCATGAACCTACAAAACAGAGTAACATAAACCCAAAACAAGCATAAGTAAGTAATATAAGGCAGAAATCAATGAATTTGAAAACAGGGAAAGAATAGTGAAAAAGGAATGAAACAAAAAGCTGGTTTTTAGAAAAAAAAATCTGTAAAACTGATAAACCTCCAGGAGGATTAATAATGACAAAAAGTAAGATGACAAACATCACCAATTTCAGGAATGAAACAGTTAATATCATTATTGACTCAGCAGAGAATACTACAAAGAAATTTTTACTCATAAACAAATTCTAAAACTTAGGGAAAAATAGGTTAATCACTAAAAAAAAATCACTACAAATTACCAGAATAAACTAAGATGAAATAATCTGAATAGTTCTATACTCATTAAATAAACTAAATTCATAGTTTTATTTTTTCACCTGTTATATATTTTATTTTTATTTTTTAAAGTCTATATTTTCATTCCAGTTAGTTACTATACAGTGTTATGTTAGTTTTGGGTGTACAATATAGTAATTCAACAATTCCATACATTTCCCAGTGTTCATCATGACAAGTGCACTCCTTAATCCCCATCACCTGTATCACCATGCCCTCATCCCTTTCTCCTCTGGTAACCATCAGTTTGTTCTCTATAGTTCAGTGTCTGTTCCTTGGCTGTCTTTCTCTCCTTTTTCCCTTTTCTCCTTTGTTTTGTTTCTTTTTTTAACATAATTAAAATTTTTTAATGTTTACTTATTTTTAAGAGAGATAGAGACAGAGACAGAGACAGAGCATAAGCGGGGGAGGGGCAGAGAGAGGGGGAGACACAGAATCCGAAGCAGGCTCCAGGCTCTGAGCTGTTAGCACAGAGCCCGATGCAGGGCTTAAACTCACAAACCATGAGATCATGACCTGAGCTTGAGTCAGACACTTAAGTGACTGAGCCACCCAGGCACCCCAACTTTGTTGTTTCTTAAATTTCATTTATGAATGAAATTATATGGTATTTGTCTTTCTCTGACTTATTTCACTTAGCCTTATACTCTCTAGCTCCATCCATGTCATTGCAAATGGCATGATTTAATTCTTTTTTATTCTGGAATACTATTCCATTGTACACATATACCGCATCTTCTTTATCCATTCATCTATTGCTAGACACTTAGGCTGCTTGCATAATTTGGCTATTGTAAATAATGCTGCTATAAACATAAGGGTGCATGTATCCCTCTGAATTGGTGTTTTGATATTCCTTGGGTGAATACCTAGTAGTGTGATTGCTGGATCATAGGGTAGTTCTATTTTTCACTTTTTGAGAAACCTCCATAGTGTTTTCCAGAGTGGCTGCACCAGTTTGCATCCCCACTAGCAGTGCACAAAGGTTCCTTTTTCTCCACATCCTCATCAACACCTGTTGTTCCTTGTGTTATAATTTTAGCCATTCTGACAAGTGTGAGGTAATGATATCTCATTGTATTTTTTTTTGATTTGCATTTCCCTGATGATGAGTGATGATGAATATCTTTTCATGTGTCTGTTGGCCATCTCTATGTCTTCTTTGGAAAAATGACTGATCATGTCTCCTGCCCATTTTTTAATTGAATTATTAATTTTTGGAGTGTTGAGTTGTGTAAGTTCTTTATATATTTTGGATACTAACCCACTATTGGATATGTCATTTGCAAATATCTTCTCTCATTCTGTAGGTTGCCCTTTAGTTTTTAAAAAACATTTTTTTAAGTTTATTTATTTATTTTGAGAGAGACAGAGAAAGTGCAAGTGGATGAGTGGCAGAGAGAGAGTAAGAGAGAGAATCCCAAGCAGGCTCCACACTGCCAGCACAGAGCCTGATGTGGGGCTCAAATTCATGAAACTGCAAAATCATGACCTGAGCCAAAACCAAGAGTTGGATGCTTAACTGACAGAGCCACCCAGGCACCCTGCCTTTTAGTTTTGTTGATTGTTTCCTTGACTGTGCAGAAGAATATTATTTTGATGTAGTCCCAATAGTTTATTTTTGCTTTTGTTTCCCTTGCCTCAGGAGACATATCTAGAAAAAATTTGCTACATCCAATGTCAGATAAGTGACTGCCTGTGTTCTCTTCTAGGATTTTTATGGTTTCAGGTCTCACATTTAGGTCTTTAATCCATTTTGAGTTTATTTTTGTGTATGGTGTAAGAAAGTGGTCTGGTTTCATTCTTTTGCATGTTGCTGTCCAGTTTTCCCAACAGCACTTGTTGAAAAGACTTTTTCCCATTGGATATTGTTTCTTTCTTTGTCGCAGATTAATTGACCATCTAATTGTGGGGTTATTTCTGAATGTCCTATTCTGTTCTATTGGTCTATGAGTCTGTTTTTGTTCCAGTAACCTACTGCTTTGATTACTACAGCTTTGCAGTATAACTTGAAGTCTGGAGTTGTGATGCCTCCAGCTTTACCTTTCTTTATCAAGATAGCTTTGCTATTTGGTGTTTTTTGTGGTTCCATACAAATTTTAGGATTGTTTGTTTCATTTCTGTGAACAATGCTGTTGGTATTTTGATAGGGGTTACTTTAAATGTGTAGATTGCTGGGGCGCCTGGGTGGCTCAGTCGGTTAAGCGTCCGACTTCAGCTCAGGTCATGATCTCGCGGTCCGTGAGTTCGAGCCCCGCATCGGGCTCTGTGCTGGCAACTCAGAGCCTGGAGCCTGTTTCAGATTCTGTGTCTCCCTCTCTCTGACCCTCCCCCATTCATGCTCTGTCTCTCTCTGTCTCGAAAATAAATAAACATTAAAAAAAAATTAAATGTGTAGATTGCTTTCAGTAGTATAGACATTTTAACAATATTTGTTCTTCCAATCTATGAGCATGGTATGTCTTTCCATTTCTTTGTGTCATCAATTTCTTTCATTAATATTTTATAGCTTTTAGAGTACAGGTCTTTCATCTCTTTGGTTAGGTTTATTTCTAGGTATTTTATTATTTTGGGTGAAATTGTAAATGGGGTTATTTTCTTAATTTCTCTTTCTGATGTTTCATTATTGGTGTATAGAAATGCAAAGATTTCTGTACAATGATTTTGTATCCTACAACTTTATTTAATTTATTTATCAGTTTTAGCAATTTTTTGGTAGAGTCTTTCAGGTTTTCTATATAGAGTATTAAGTCATCTGCAAATAGTGAAAGTTTTGCTTCTTAATGATTTGGATGCCTTTTATTTCATTTTGTTGTGTGATTGCTTGGCTAGGACATCTAATACTATGTTGAATAAAAGTGGTGAGAGTGGATATCCTTGTCTTCTTCCTGACCTTAGAGGACAAGCTCTCAGTCTTCCCTTTAAGGATGTTGTTAGCTGTGAGTCTTTCATATATGGCTTTTATTGTGCTGAGGTATATTGCCTCTAAATCTACTTTGTTAATGATTTTTATCATAGATGTTGTGCTTTGTCAAATGCTTTTTCTGCATCTGTTGAAATGATTATTCAGCTTTTTATCTTTTCTCTTATTGATGTGATGTACCACACTGATTAATTTGTGAATATTGAACCACCCTTGCATCCCAGGAATAAACCCCACTTGATTGTGCTAAGTGATCTTCTTAATGTATTTGTGGGTTTGGTTTGCTAGTATTTTTTTAAGTTCATTTATTTATTTTGAGAGAGGTAGAGCATGAGCAGACGAGGGGCAGGGAGGGAGAGAGAGAAAGAATCTTAGGCAGGCCCCCCTGTCAGCACAGAGCCCAAAACAGGACTAAAACCCACAAACCATGATATCATGACCTGAGCCAAAATCAACCGAGCCCTCTAGGCACCCCTTGGTTTGGTAATATTTTGTTGAGGATTTTTGCATCTATGTTCATCAGAAATATTGGCCTTTAGTTCTCTTTTGTGTGGTGTTTTTATCTGATTTTGGTATCAAGGTAATATTGGTCTCAAAGAATGAACTTGGAAGTTTTCCTCCCATTTCTATTTTTTTGGAATAGTTTGAGAAAAGTAGGTATTAAGTCTTCTTTAAATGTTTGGTGGATTTCATCTATGAAGCTTTCTGGTCATGGACTTTTGTTTATTGGGAGTTTTTTGATTACTGATTCAATTTCTTTTATGGTTATTGGTCTGTTCAGATTTTCTCTTGCTTCTTGTGTCAGTTTTGGTAGTTTATATGTTCATAGGAATTTATCCATTTCTTCTAGCTTGTCCAATTTGTTGACATACAGGTTTTCATAATATTCTCTTAGAATTGTTTGTATTTCTGTAGTGTTGGTTGTTATTTCTCCTCTTTCATTTGTGATTTTATTTACTGAAGTCCTTTCTGGTTTTTTTTCTTGATAAGCCTGGATAAAAGTTTATGGATTTTATTGATTTTGAAAAAAATGGCTCCTTGTTTCTTTAATCTGTAATATTGTTTTTTTAGTTTTTGTATCATTTATTTCTGCTGTAATATTTATTATTTCCTTCCTTTTACTGGTTTGGAGTTTTGTTTGTTCTTCTTTTTCTAACTCTTTTAGGGGTAAGCTTACGTTGTTTATTTGAGATTTTTCTTGCTTCTTGAGAAAGGCCTGTATTGCTATAAACTTTCCCCATAGAACCCCTTTTGCTGTATCCCAGAGGTTTTGGACCATTGTGTTTTCATTTTCATTTGTTTCCATGTACTTTTTAATTTCCCCTTTGATTTCTTGGTTGAGCCAGTCACTGTTTAGTATCATGTTATTTAACCTACATATATTTGTGTTCCTTCCAGGTGTTTTCTTGTGGTTGACTTCTAGTTTCAAAGTGTTGTGGTCAGAAAAGATACATGTGTGACCTTGATTTTTTAAAATTTGTCGTGACTTGTTTTGTGGCCTAAATATGTGTTCTATTCTGGAGAATGTCCCATGCTCACTTGAAAAGATTGTGTACTCTGCCGTTTTAGGATGAAGTGTTCTGAATATATCTGTTAAATCCACCTTTTCCAGTGTGCCATTCAAAGCATTGTTTCCTCATTGATTTTCTGTTTAGATGATCTGTGTATTGCTATAAGTGGGGTGTTAAAGTCCTCTAGTATTATTGTATTATTGTTGGTTACTTCCTTTATGTGTGTTATTAGCTGTTTTATGTATTTCAGTGCTTCCATCTTGGGTGCATAAATATTTACCATTGTTATATCTTTTTGCTGTAATTTCCCCTTTATTATTACATAGTTTTCCTCTTTGTCTCTTATTATAGATTTTGTTTTAAAGTCTATTTTGTTCAATATAAGTATTGCTACTCTGGCTTTCTTTTGGCATCTATTTGCATTATAGATGTTTCCCCATCCCCTCATTTTCAATCTGCAGGTGTCTTAGGTCTATAATGAGTCTCTTGTAGGCAGCATATAGATGAGTCTTGCTTTTTTATCCATTCTGTCATGCTGTATCTTTTGATTGGAGCATTTAGTCCAGTTTCATTCCAAGTAATTATTTATATTTATTTATTTATTTATTTATTTATTGCCATTCTCTTATTTGTTTTGTGATTGTTTCTGATTTCCTCTGATCCTTTCTTGTCTTTCTCTCTTTCATGCTTTGCTGGTTTTCTTTAGTGATATCTTTGGATTTCTTTCTCTTTATTCTTTGCATGTTTATTTGTGGTTTTTGATTTGTGGTTACCATTAAGTTTGTATATAACCTCTTGTGCATAAAGCAGTCTGTAATAAGTTGATGGTCTTTTAAGTTTGAACCCATTCTTTACTCCTCTCCTCCCCATGTTTTAGGTATATGGTGTCATATTTTACGTCCTTTTATTTTTTGAATTCCTTGACTGATTTTTATAGAAATATTCATTTTTACTGCTTTTGTGTTTACTACCTCCATACTGTCTTTTTTGTTTTTTTCTTTTCAAAGAGTCCCCTTTAATATTTCTTCCTGGGCTGGTTTGGTGGTCATGAACTCCTTTAGTTTTGTTTGTCTTGGAAACTGTTTATCTGGTTTTTTTTATCCTGAATGATACCCTTGCTATATAGAGTATTCTTGGCTGTAGATTTTTCCCATTCAGTGCCCCTCCTTTCTGGGTTGGAAAGGTTCTGCTAAAAAATCCCCTGATAGTCTCCTTGTAAGTTATTGTCTTCTTTTGTCTTGGTGTTTTAATTTTTTTTCTTTATCAATATATTTTGCCACTTTAATTACATTATGTCTTGGTGTGAATCTACCTTTTTTTTTTTAAGTTTTTTTGGGGGGTTCTTTGTGTTTCCTGGATCTGGATATCTGTTTCCTTCCCCAGATTAGGGAGAGGGAAGTCTCTAAGTCTATTTATATCTGAATTCCCTAAGTCTATTTTCATGTTGATGAGATTCTTCTTTCTCTCTTTTTTCAGCTTGATTACTTTCTATTACTTTGTTCTAGGTTATTCATTCTTCTGCTTCTTCTAGCCTGATGTTTTTTCCATCAAGCATGTTTCTCATTTTGTTTATTGAGCCCTTTTATTTTTGCTATGCTAGTCCTTATCTCTGTATTAAGGGTCTCACTAATACTTTCTACTTTTTTCCCAAGTCCAGGTAACATCTTTATGATCATTACTTTAAATTCTCTATCAGACATGTTAATTATATCTGTTTCATTTAGTTCTCTGGCTGTGGCCTTGTCGTGTTCTTTCATTTGGGACACATTTCTGTTTTCTCATTTTGTCTAAGTCTCTGTTCTTGCTTCTCTGTGTTAAGAAAGTCAGCTATAGTTCCTGTTCTTGGGGGGTAATGGTGTTTTGAAGAAGGGGTTCTGTAGTGCCCTGCCATGTATTGTTCCCTATTTCCCAGGCCCTGGAGCTTCAGGGAGTGACTTCATTGTGTGCTGTGTGTGCTCTGCTGTTGTGTCCTGGCTACTTTATCCTTCAGGCCAGTCATTTTCAGAGGCTCTCTTTGCCTGTTGTGGGCAGTGTTTGGTCCCTGGCCTGAATGTGGTGAGTTTTAACAAGGTGTGCTCTGGTCTGCTTATGAAATGAGACCTGTCACCACCAGTGCCAGAACCACGATTCTGCAAAACTCCTGGGTTGGGAAATGCACTGTTGGCAGGGTTTGGGTCCATCTTTTAGTGGAGAGGGGCCACCATACTGGGGGTAAGACAAGCATGACTAGGAATGGTGGTTCACTGGAGCTCAGGGGCATGGTGCTTGGTGTAAGGAAGTTAGGTAGTAAGTGTCTGCTATGCACTCATTCCTGCAAGTGGTCCTGTGCTTATGCTGAAGGATGGAGGAGAGAAAATGATGCCTGCCAGTTCCTTTGTTCCCAGAGGGTTCTCTCCATGAATGCTGCCTGTCTGGGATATGCTCCAAGATGAACAAATAACCTCCCTACTGTGTGCCCCAGGCACTCTTCAAATGACTGTTTCTGTGCTTTATGTCCGCTGCCTGTTTGCCCTGCCTTCTCTCCAAGAGCAGCCCCAATGTCCTTTAGGCTTTATGTGAGCCAAGTCCAATGACCTTTAAAACTCCAGGCTTTAAGTCCCACTAGTTGCAGGAAGTTAGGAAATTAGACCCCTCTCACTTTCCAAGCCAAATGCTATGGAGATTTGCTTTACACATGCTCTTTCCTGTGTGCTAGTCTTTCTCTCGTCTTTCTCTACAACTATGGCTCCCTTTCCTCTGCAGCCACCAGGATCTGTTTCTCTCCAAAATCTCCTCTCTGCACTTCATACCTTCTTTGATGGTGCCTCTTTTCTACCTTTAGTTGTGGAGTTGTTCTGTAAGTCTTCAGGTTGATATCTGGGGGTGTTTAGAATGATTTGATAGTTATCTAGTTGTATTTGCGGGACAAGGTGAGACAAGGTCCTTCTACTCCACTGCCATCTTCTCTTCTTCCTGAATTTATAATTTTAATTCTTTCAAGACAAAAAATATCCAGACCCAGATTGGTTTCACTGGAAAATTCTACCAAACATTTAAAGAAGAATTAGCACCAGTTGTTTATACAGTTTATTCTAAAGAATAGAGAAGGTGACATTTTGCAACTCATTTTACAAGGCTAGTATTACCCTTACATCAAAACTGTACAAACATCATGCCAGAAAAATAAAGAAAGAAAGAGAAAGAGAAAAAGAAAAAGAAAACTATAAACAAATATCTCTCCTGGACTTAGATGTAAAAGTCCTCAATAAAACATCAGTAAATCTAATCAAGCAATGTATTAAAATTTATATGATCATATTAATTGTTGCAGAAAAGTATATGACAAGCTCCAACACTCACTGAACTTGTTAAAAAAACATCTACAAAAAAACTTAATGCTTTCTCTCTATACAGGAACAAGGGAAGGATGTCCACTTTCACCATTTTAATTTAATATATTACTGGAGAATTTTTGTAATAATCACATTTTCTAGGTTCTGTATTTGATGCTTTAACATCTTGGGGACTTCATGACTGTGGAGGAATTGCCCACACCCCAGGGCCAGCCAATTCCTAGATATAGTAAATGGTTTGCCTGCAAATGTAACTTTCCTGTGCAAACCAACCAATCAGGAACCCATACCCATTGACCTCCTTTATTGAGGGATCACATTCAGAGCTACTCTTCCCCTGCCTAATCACCCCAGGGCCAGGTGCCAGTCAGCTAAGGACAGCCCCTCTACCCCAGAGCCCACTGAAATTATTCAAATTAGTTAATCCTAAACCTGTTTACCCTGCCTTATCTGTTCCTTTCTGTAAAAACCATAATTAAGGCTCATACCCATATCTTCCTCTCCACCACCACACCTCTTGACCAAACCTGATGCTTCCCTGTGTGGACCCCCTTCACATTAAGAATAAATATTGGAAACAAATTAAAAACAAAATATCACTTACAGTTGCTTAATAAAAAATATTTAGATATAAATCTAACAAAACCAGTATAGGATCTGTATCCTGAAAATTACAAGATGCTAATGAAATAATTTAAAGAGAACCTAAGTAAATGGAGAGACATTTGTGTTCATGGATTGAAAGACTACACATAGGAAAGATACCAATTTTTCTTAAACTGATATGCAGGTTTAATGCAATTTTTACTGTAATATCCACAGCATTTTTGTAGACAAATATGGGCTTATTCTAAAATTTATAAGGGAAATCCCTGTACCTAGAAGAGCTAAAAATTGTGAAAATGAATAACAAAGTGGGAAGAGTCACTTCACCTGATGTTAAAACTTACTATATAGCTACAATAATCAAAGCAATGTGGCATTAATAGAATGATGGGACACATAGATTTAGGGAATAGAACAAAGAGCCAAGAACTAAACACATATAAATATGCTCTACTGATTTTTTCAAGTTTTACTGAAAAATGATTCACATACATCACTGCATGATTTTAAGGTGTGCAGCATGAGGGTGTGGTTTAAATATATTGTGAAATGATTACCACAATAGGTTCAACTGATATCCATCTGCTCATATACATACAATAAAAAGAAAGAAGAAAAGAAAAAGGGTGAAAAAATTTTCTTCTTGTGATGACAACTCTTAGGACTTACTGTCTTAACAACTTTTTCATATGTTGTACAGCATTGTTAGTTATATTACTCATGTTGTACATTACATTCCTAATATTTATCTTATAACTGGAAGTTTGTATCTTTTGACCACCTTTCTCCATTTTCCCCCTCTCTACCTTCTGCCTTTGATAGCCACAAGTATGATCTCTTTTTCTATGAGTTTGTTTGTTAATTTTAGATTCCACATATAAGTGAGTTCATACAATATTTATCTTTCTGTGTCTCGCTTATTTCACTTAGCATAATGCCTTCAAGGCCCATCCATGTTGCCACAAATAGAATTTTCTCATTTTTTATAGCTGAATAATATTCCATTGTGTGTGTGTGTGTGTGTGTATATATATATATATATATATATATATATATATATATATCCATCCCACCTTCTTTATTCATTCATCCATCAATGGCCGCTTAGGTTGTTTCTGTGTCTTGGCTATTGTAAACAATGCTGCTATGAACATGAAGGTACAGATATATTTTCAAATTAGTATTTTTATTTACTTTGGATACAGTCCCAGAAGTGGAATTGCTGGATCACAGGGTAGTTTTATTTTTTATTTTTTTGTGGAGCCTTCATGCTGTTTCCTCTAGTGGCTGTACTAAGTACAGAATCCCACCAACAATGCACAAGGGTTCCCTTTTCTACACACCTGCATCAGCTTTAGTTATCTCTTCTCTTTTTGATTATGGCCATTTTCACATGTATGAGGTGATATCTCATTGTGGTTTTAACTTGTGTTTTTTCGTGTGACTGGTGATGTTGAGTGTCTTTTCATGTACCTGTTGGCCTTTCATATAGCTTCTTTGGAAAAATGTCTATTCTACCCTACTGATTCTGACAAAGCAATTCAGTGGAAGGATGACCTTTTCAACAAGATGTTGGTACAATTGGGCATCCCTATCCAGAGGCAAAAAAAGAAAAAAAGAACTTCAGCCTAGACCTCATATTTTATGCAAAAATTAACTCAAATGGGTTATGGACTTATATGTAAGCATAAATCTACAAACTTCAAGAAATAAACATAGAAAATCTTTGAGACCATGGGTTAGGCAGAGAATTTTTAGAATCAATACCAAAAGTAAAATCTATAAAAGGAAAAATTAATAAATTGGACCTCATCCAAATAGAAAACATTTTCTCTGCAAAAGACCTGGTGAAGTGGATGAAAACATAAGCCAGAGACTTCGAGAAGATATTTTCAAACCCTGTCTCCAAAAAAAAAAGGACAAGTATCTAAAATATATAGAGAACTCTCAAAACTCAACAGGGAGAAAACAAACAATTCAAGTGGAAAATGGGCACATGGCAGGAACAGATATTTCATTGAAGAAGGTATGCCAAAAGTAAGCACGTGCAATGAATTTTAACATTATTAACCATTAAGAAAATGAAAATTCAAATCATAATGAGGTATCATTACACTCCTATCAGAATTGCTAAAATACTACTGATAACATCAAATGCTACAGGAATGTTGACACGCTAGATCAATTATACACTGCTGGTGGGAATGTAAAATGGTACAGCCTCTCTGGTAACAAGTATGGTGGTTTCTTACAAAACTAAACATGAACTTACTATATGACCCACTAATTACACTCTTGTATAACAAAGAAACAAAAATAATTTTCACACAAAAACCTGTACGTAGATGTTTATAATAGGTTCATTCAAAATAGCCCAAACTGGAGACAATGCAGATGTCCTCCAACAGGTGATGGTTAAACAAACTGGTATATCCATACAATGGAATACCAATTAGTAATAAAAAAGAATGAGAGCTATTGGTAACAAGTGGAGAAATTTCCAGGGAATTAGGCTGAGTGGAAGAAAAAAACAATCCCAAAAGGTTAACACTATATGATGCCATTCTTGAAATGACAAAATTATAGAATTTTGGGATGTTTTGGTTAACTCTGAGTTACTATGTATCTCATATATAAACAGTGTGTAGATTAGAATTAAATTACAATAAAATATCTAACAATTAGAAATATCCAACTACAATAGCACTAACATTGTACTGAACACAGTTTAACTTGTAGACTCAGAATCTTGCAGCCTCGCAGAACCATTTTAATGAAAGCATTTCTTATTATGAAATGAACAGTTGCCAATTCATGTAAGTTTCTTATCTATAGAAATCTGAATTAAAGAAAAATTCTTTGCCTTTAGTAATTCATGGAAAATTATATTAACTAAAAATATTGTCATTTATGAACATTAAATATAAGATTAAGTGTTGGTAGATTTCTAAAAACTTAAAATAAGTGTTCAAATTATAATTTGATATATTTATTATTCAAAATATTTCTTAGATTAAACCCCAAGGAAATATTTTTTATAAGTTAATATCTCATCTTATATGTGTTTATGAGAGTTGGTGTAGAACAGTTTCAGGCCTTCTTTGTGGCAGGACCAGCTAATAAATCTTTACCTGAGGTTTGCATTCCTGTGCTACATAGTCAGACCTGGGATCTCTCCTGGACCACTGGGCCCTTCTAATTTATACTGTTTTCTCCTCTCCTCCCATAATTCAACATTTTTCAGTCCTAGTTGAGAGAGGCAAACTAATTCCATGTTAAATTTCAGAAAGAAATATAAATTTTTTACAAAGCTATTTGTGGGACAGAAAATAACAAAAATAATAACTAATTTTGAGGTCCTGCAAATTCCACATGGTAAACAAAACTTTTTTACAAGGCAAACATCTTTTCTAACAAACTGAGAAGTTTTGTTTCCTGTTGGCCTGCAGGCTCATACATTTGTATGTTGCCTCTGCCTGTCAGCCTCCAACACTTGAGGGTGAATTTTTATTAATAACCATAGGGGTCAAACATGGATCTGCATGATCCTTAAAGATAAGCGCAAGGGATCCAGATTAGAAGCAGAGCAAAAAGAGAAATGGGATTCATTCCTTTTTTCCCCAAGTTTTTATTTAAATTCCAGTTAGTTAACAGTGTAATATTAGTTTCAGGTGTAGAATTTAGTGATTCATTGCTTATATACAACACCCAGTGCTCATCACAAGTGCCCTCTTTAACACCCATCATCTATTTAACCCAGCCCCCCTGCACCTCCCCTCAGCAACCCTCAGTTTGTTCTCTGTAGTTAAGAGTCTGTTTTCTGGTTTGCCTCTCTTTCTTTCCCCACTATGTTCATTTGTTATGTTTCTTAAATTCCACATATAAGTGAAATCATATGGTATTTGTCTTTCTCTGACTGGCTTATTTTGCTTTGCATAATACTCTCTAGTTCCATCCATGTCATTGCAAATGGCAAGCTTTCATTCTTTTTTATGGATGATTAATATTATATTGTGTGTGCATGTGTGTGTGTATGTGTGTGTGTGTGTGTGTGTGTGT
>NC_064817.1:16105538-16207247 GCF_023721935.1 Panthera uncia | reverse complement strand
TGTGTGTGTGTATATATATATATATATATATATATATATATATATATCACATCTCCTTTACCCACCCATCAGTCAATGGAAATTTGGGCTCCTTATGTAATTTGCATATTGTTGATAATGCTGCTATAAACATAGGGGTGCATGCCACATGGGTAGTTGCTAGCCTTCCCAATCAACAAAACTGACCCTGGAAACATTTTTAAAAAACATAAAACATATTTGGAAAGACACTGTAACAAAACAGAGCAAAATCCACCAAGCAATCATTCTTCTTCCTCAATATATCCACAAGTAGCGCTGCCCCACTCTTAATCTTCCACTATTTTGTTTCCATATTTGGTTTGGATATAAAATGATTTAGGAATGAATCTAGAAGATTTTATATTTAAAAGTTTTTTTAATGTTTATTATATATATATGTGTATATATATATATATATATATATATGTGTGTGTGTGTGGGTGTGTGTGTGTATATGTATATATACAGAAAGAGAGAGAGAGAGAGAGAGAGAGAGAGAGAGAGAGAGAAAGAGAATGAATCTGAAACAGTCTCCAGGCTCTGAGCTTTCAGCACAGAGCCTGACACAGGGCTTGAACTCTGACCAGCGAGATCATGACCTTAGCTGAAGTCAGATGCCCAACCAACTGAGCCACCCACACACCCCTAGGAGATTTTATATTTTTATGAAATATTTCCAGGGTCAGTTTTGCTGATTGGGAAGGCCAACAACTACCTACATGGGATGAGTTCCCCAGAACAGTCCCCTTATCCAAAGCCCATCATACTAGAAATTTCCTCATTGGAAATGCATTCCTTTGAGCCTCTGGAGTTTCTAGTCCTCAAGGATTCCCTATTGAAATGCTACATTGTAAGTCCTCTTCCTGGAGTCATCAGACTGTAAATTATAAATAAAGAAGGGAATGGTAAGAGGTAAATACCTCTGGGATTAATAATGTTGTAGCACTTTAGCCTTAATTTGCTGAGTTCACGGCCCTGATAATTTTACCTCAAGAAGAGGTGAGTCTGGGGCCTTAATAACTGAAAGGAGAGAGGGGAGGGGTACTGAAAAGAATGGTACTGCTTCCTTCCAGTGTTAGAGGGAGCAGCAATAGCTGCTGCTGTTGTTGCATACTTCCCCCAATTTCTTCCATCTTGCTAATATTAAGGTGAATGAGCTCATCACATCAAACAGGAGAGTTTATGGTTTTTATTAGCTCTTGTGGCAAGAAAGGAAAGTTCTAGCCTTTTCTGTGAAGAACCACCCTTTCTGTTACTGTCTATCCTTAAATGAAGTAAAGGTCATTGCTGAAGTTAGAGCCTCTTTGTTAGATAAAAATCTTAAGAGGTAAACAGATTAAATTTTAATTTCTTATTGATATGTATGGGCACATTTGAGCATATATTTGATTTAATCAAATTGGTTCTTTCTTATTTAAAATTATAAAATTTGTAAATGTCAGATTATAAAATTAATAGGTATTCATTAGAAAACAATTTGGGGAAATGAAAAAGGTGTTAAACCAATTCTGAAGGGAAATAGGAGATACAGGCTTCTAATTATGGAATGAATAAGTCACGGGAATAAAAGGCACAGCGTAGGGAATATAGTTAATGGTATTGTAATAGTGATGTATGGTGACAGTTGACAGCTACACTTATGAACACAGCATAATGTATATAGATGTTGAATCACTATGTTGTACACCTGATACTAATAGAACACTGTGTGTCAACTATACTCAAGTTAAAAAAAAAAACAATTCTACCATCCAGCACTATCACTGCTAATATTTTAAATAGAAATATAGAAATTGTGAACTTTAATTTTAATTGACTATAACCAGAAGACAGTCAACTAAAGTGAAACTAAAGGAATTAAACAAGCAATATCTGTTCTTTTCTTTTTTTAATTTAAGAAGATGTTTATTTATTTATTTTTAATGTTTATTCATTTTAGAGAATGCACACGTGCATGTGAATGGGATAGGAGTAGGGGGTTGGGCAGAGGATCTGAAGCAGGCTCCGTGCTGACAGCAGAGAGTCTGATGTGGGGCTCGACCCCATGAACCATGAGATCGTGACCTGGGCCAAAGTCAGACGCTTAACTGACTGGGCCACCCAGGCACCCCTTTACTTATTTTTGAGGGTGAGACAGAGAGAGAGAGAGAGAGAGAGAGAGAGAGAGAGAGAGATTGAGCAAGTGAGAAAGCATGTGAGTGGGGGAGAGAGGGAGGAAGCAAAGAGCGAAAGCAAGAGAGACTCCCAAGCAGGCTCCACACTTAGTGTGAAGCCTCACTTGGAGCTTGATCCCATGACCACAAGATCATGACCTGAACTGAAATCAAGAGTCAGATGCTCAACCAACTGAGCCACATAGGTACCCAAAGCAGTATCTTTTAAGTGATTTCTTTAATAGTAAAAATTGTGAATATGAAAAAGTGGATTTTTATTAGATTTTGAAAAAAAGAAAAATTCATGAAACTTCATATGCATGAGTTTACATTTATAAAACCTAAAAAGCCAACTGTCTTATAAAAATTTTAAAAACACCACTAACAAAAAGCATCAAGATGACACCAAACCAAGTCATAACTTTTTGAAGATTGAATTTACTGAAACCTACTTTTATAATTTATTTTATTTTATTTAGTTTTTTTAATGTTTATTCATTTTTGAGAGAAAGAGAGAGAGTGTGAACAGGGGAGCGGCAGAGAGAGAAGGGGAGACACAGAATCCAAAGCAGGCTCCAGGCTCTGAGCTGTGAGCACAGAGCCTGGTGTGGGGCTCAAACTCACAAACTGTGAGATCATGACCTAAGCTGAAGTCAGATGCTTAACTGACTGAGCCACCCAGGCACCCCAGTTTTTTTTTCTTTTTATTTGAGAGAGAGAGAGAGAGAGACCGACCATGCACAAGAGGGAGAGAGAAGCAGAGGGAGAGAGAGAAAATCTTAAGCAGGCTCCACACTCAGCACGGAACATGACACGGGGCTTGATCCCACCACCTTGGGATCATGACCTGAGAGAAAATCAAGAGTCCGACACTCAAGTGACTGAGCCACCCAGGAGCTCCCCAAAACCTACTTTTAAGATGATTTTATTGGGAGATGATTTGGGGGAAGAACTGCTGATAATTAAAATGAACCATAAAATGGAAATAACTTCCAGGGATAAACAAGTACACCATGCATAAATGGATAGAACTATAATTTAATGTAACCCCAAAGAGATTATACAAGAATTGAGAGAGTCAGATGGCCCTTTCTTCCTTCCTGGGTTATCTGATTAGTGAATGTGTAACTTTGTTACATATTATTTGTTATCTCCATACTACATATTACTTCATACTACATATTACTTCATTTAAATCTTGACTTTTTAATAAAGTTATGTTTTTCCTATGTCTTGTTACTATTGTTTTCTTTTTTTTTAAATTTTTTTGTAACGTTTATTTATTTTTGAGACAGAGGGAGACACAGCATGAATGGGGGAGGGTCAGAGAGAGGGAGACACAGAATCCGAAACAGGCTCCAGGCTCTGAGCTGTCAGCACAGAGCACGACGCGGGGCTTGAACTCACGGACCGCGAGATCATGACCTGAGCTGAAGTCGGCCGCTTAACTGACTGAGCCACCCAGGTGCCCCATTACTATTGTTTTCTTAATTAGAAAAGTCACTTATCTTCATCTAATTACCAATAAGCTATCGGTGTACTTATGTGTTCCTAGTAATGTAATTAATATAATTCCTAAATTGTGTCTACTTGAAGATGTTCATTCCATACATGCTTCTTCATCCCACTCAGGTGGAGTGAAAAAGTCACAACTTTATGCAATCCTTTCCTTCCACTCCATTTTGGTTGTATGAAAGAGTAGGCATAGGAGGTAAAGGTAGAATTGTGAGACCTTAGGCAAGCATTTTACTTCTGTCATTCTCAGTTTCTGACACAGGAAAAATGAGAGTACTGGACTAGAAAGTGTATTTCAAACCTTATCGTTACACTTGACCTTCAAACAATACAGGTTTTAGAGATGCCAACACCCTTATAGTATAAAAACTCAGTATAACTTTTGGCTCCACCCAAACTTGACTATTAATAGCCTACTGTTGACCAGAATCCCTACCAATGACATAAACAGTCAATTAACACATACATTATATATGTATTATATACTGTGTTTTTTTGTTTTGTAAAAATATAATTTATTGTCAAATTGGCTTCCATACAACATCCAGTGCTCATCTCAGGAGGTGCCCTCCTCAATGCCTATCACCCATTTTCCCCTCTTCCCCACCTCCCCATCCACCCTCAGTTTGTTCTCTGTATTTAGGAGTCTCTTTTGGGTTACCTCCCTCCCTCTCTGTAACTATTTTTTCCCCTTCCCTTCCCCCATGGTCTTCTGTTAAGTTTCTCAATCCACATATGAGTGAAAATATAGGACATCTTTCCTTCTCTGGTTCACTTATTTCACTCAGCATAATACCTTCCAATTCTATCCACATTGCCTCAAATGGCATGATTTCGTTGTTTCTCATTGCTAAGTAGTATTCCATTGTATATATAAATCATATCTTCTTTATCTGTTCCTCAGTTGATGGATATTTAGGCTCTTTCCATGATTTGTCTATTATTGAAAGTGCTGCTATAAACATTGGGGTACATGTGTCCCTATGCATCAGCACTCCTGTATCCCTTGGGTAAATTCCTAGTAGTGCTATTGCTGGGTCATAGGGTAGTTCTATTTTTTTTTTAACGTTTATTTATTTTTGAGACAGAAAGAGACAGAGCATGAACAGTGGAGGGTCAGAGAGAGAGGGAGACACAGAATCCGAAACAGGCTCCAGGCTCTGAGCTGTCAGCACAGAGCCCGACGCGGGGCTCGAACTCACGGACCATGAGATCATGTCCTGAGCCGAAGTCGGACGCTTAACCGACTGAGCCACTCAGGCACCCCGGGTAGTTCTATTTTTAATTTTTTCAGGAATGTCCACACTGTTTTCCAGAGCAGCTGCACCAGTTTGCATTCTTACCAACAGTGCAAGAGAGTTCCCATTTCTCCACATCTGTGCCAGCATCTGTAGTTTCCTGATTTGTTCATTTTAGCCACTCTGACCAGCGTGAGATGGTATCTCACTGTGTCTTTGATTTGTATTTCCCTCATGAGGAGTTATGTTGAGCATCTTTTCATGTGCCTGTTGGCCATCTGGATGTCTTCTTTAGAGAAGTGTCTATTTATGTTTTCTGCTCATTTCTTCACTGGATTATTTGTTTTTTGGGTGTGGAGTTTGGTAAATTCTTTATAGATTTTGGATACTAGCCCTTTATCTGATATGTCATTTGCAAATATCTTTTCCCATTCCATCAGTTACCTTTTAGTTTTGTTGATTGTTTCCTTTGCAGTGCAGAAGCTTTTTATCTTGATGAGGTCCCAATAGTGCATTTTTGCTTTTAATTCCCTTGCTTTTGGAAATGTGTTGAGTAAGAAATTGCTGCATCTGAGGTCAGAGAAGTTGTTGCCTGCTTTCTCCTGTAGGGTTTTGATGGTTTCCTGTCTCACATTTAGGTCTTTCATCCATTTTGAGGTTATTTTTGTGAATGATGTAAGAAAGTGGTCTAGTTTCATTCTTCTGCATGTTGCTGTCCAGTTCTCCCAGAACCATTTGCTAAAGAGACTCTTTTTTCCATTGGATGCTCTTTCCTGCTTTGTCAAAGATTAGTTGGCCATACATTTGTGGGTCCAATTCTGGGTTCTCTACTCTATTCCATTGGTCTATGCATCTGTTTCTGTGCCAATACCATACTGTCTTGATGATTATAGTTTTGTAGTAGAGGCTAAAGTCTGGGATTGTGATGCCTCCCACTTTGATCTTCTTCAAAATTACTTTGGCTATTCAGGGTCTCTTATGGTTCCATACAAATTTTAGGATTGTTTGTTCTAGCTTTGAGAAGAATGCCGGTTCAATTTTGATTGGGATCATATTAAATGTGTAGATTGCTTTGGGTAGTATTGACATTAACAATATATATTTTTCCAATCCATGAGCATGGAATGTTTTTCCATTTCTTTTTGTTTTCTTCAATTTCCTTCATAAGCTTTCTGTAGTTTCCAGCATACAGATCTTTTATCTTTGGTTACATTTATTCCTAGATATATTATCATTCTTGGTGCAATTGTAAATGGGATCAGTTTCTTTATTTCTCTTTCTGTTGCTTCTTTATTGGCGTATAGAAATGCAACCAATTTCTGTACATTGATTTTGTACCCTGTGACTTTGTTGATTTCATTCATGAGTTCTGGGAGTCTTTTGATGGAGTCTTTTGGGTTTTCCATGTAGAGTATCATGTCGTCTGCAAAAACCGGAAGTTTTACTTCTTCTTTGCCAATTTTCATGCCTTTTATTTCATTTTGTTGTCTGATTACTGATGCTAGGACTTCCAACACTATGTTAAACAACAGTGGTGAGAGTGGACATCCCTTTTGTGTTCCTGATTTCAGGGGGAAAGCTCTCAGCTTTTCCCTATTGAGGATGATATTAGCTGTGGGCTTTTCATATATAGCTTTTATGATGTTTAAGTATGTTCCTTCTATCTTGAGGGTTTTTATTAAGAAAGGATGCTGTATTTTGTCAAATGCTTTTTCTGTATCTATTGACAGGATCATATGGTTCTTATCCTTTCTTCTGTTAATGTGATGTATCACACTGATTGATTTGTGAACATTGAAACAGCCCTGCAGCCCAGGAATGAATCCCACTTGATCATGGTGAATAATTCTTTTTATATGCCGTTGAATTCGATTTGCTACTATATTATTGAGAATTTTTGCATCCAAGTTCATCAGAAATATTGGCCTCTAGTTCTGCTTTTTTGTTAGGTCTCTGTCTGCTTTGGGAATCAAGGTAATGCTGGCTTCATAGAATTAGTCCAGAAGTTTTCCTTCCATTTCTATTTTTTGAAACAACTTGAGATGGATAGGTATTAACTCTGCTTCAAATGTCTGGTAGAATTCCCCAGGGAAGCCATCTGGTCCAGAACTCTTGTTGGGAGATTTTTGATAACTGATTAAATTTCTTCACTAATTATGGGTCTGTTCAAATTTTCTATTTCTTCCTGTTTGAGTTTTGGTAGTGTGTGGGTGTCTAGGAATTCGTCCATTTCTTCCAGGTTGTCCTGTTTGTTGGCATATAATTTTTCATAGTATTCTCTGGTAATTGCTTGTATTTCTGAGGGACTGGTTGTGATAAATCCATTTTCATCCCTGAATTTATTGATTTGGGTCCTCTCTCTTTTCTTTTTGAGAAGTCTTTCTAGGGTTTTATCAATTTTGTTTATTTTCTCAAAAAACCAACTCTAAGTTTCATTGATCTGTCCTACTGTTTTTGTGGATTCTATATTGTTTATTTCTACTCTTATCTTTATTATTTGTCCTCTTCTACTGGATTTGGGGTTTCTTTGTTGTTCTGTTTCTAGTTCCTTTAGGTGTGTCATTAGGTTTTGTATTTGGGATTTTTCTTGTTTCTTGAGATAGGGCAGGAGTGCAATGTATTTTCCTCTTGACTGCCTTCGCTGCATCCCAAAGTGTTTGGATTGTTGTGTTTTCATTTTCATTTGTTTCCATATATTTTTTAATTTCTTCTTTAATTGCCTGGTTGACTCATTCATTCATTAGTAGGATGTTCTTTAACCTCCATGCATTTGGAGGTTTTTCAAACTTTTTCCTGTGGTTGATTTCAAGTTTCATCGCATTGTGGTCTGAAAGTGTGCATGGTATGATCTCAATTCTTTTGTATGTATTGAGGGCTGTTTTGTGACCCAGTATATGATCTACCTTGGAGAATGTTCCATGTGCACTCAAGAAGAATGTGTGTTCTGCTGCTTTAGGATAGAAAGTTCTAAATATATCTGTCAAGTCCATCTGGTCAAGTGTATCATTTGGGGCCTTTGTTTCTTTATTGATTTTCTGTCTAAATGATCTGTCTAATCCTGTAAGTGGGGTATTAAAGTCCCCTGCAATTACCACATTCTTACTAATAAGATTCTTAATGTTTGTGATTAATTGTTTTATATATTTTGGTGCTTTCAAATTCGGCGAATAAACATTTGTAATTGTTAGCTTTTCTTGATGGATAGGCCCTGTAATTATTATATACCTGTAATTATTATATATCCACACCGCTTGATATATGGTCTTTGGCTGGTGGGTGCAAGCAGTCTTTGTCTTTTGAGTGGATACAAACCCTCCTCTCACAGCACTCCATGATGGGAATCGCTCTCTCCCACTGTGGACTGCACCCCTGAGGTAGCCACCAAGCCTGGGACTGGCTCCTCTCCTCCCCAGGTGTGTGATCAGGGCTGCTGGCCCCAGTCCAGGGAAAGCTCCTCAGTTAGAGATTGTATCTTTCTCTGTCCCGGTCTGTGGTTTTTCTCTCTTGTCCAGATACAGTCCTATGCTTCCCCAGTCTCTCTTTCTCTTCCCTTTGTCTCTCAGCAGAAGTGGATCCCTTCCCTCTGTTAATTTTATCTCTCCCAATTTGCAATCATGCACCTATAGCCCATCAGGTTGTGCTGGTGGGTCCCTGGAAGCGACTCTGTCTCTTTGCCTCCTAGACTCTTGGAGTTCAAAGTCCTTTGGCTTCAACACTGCTTTGAGAGACGAGGGAAATTCAGATCCCCCTACTTCTCTACCATGTTGGCCCCTCCTCCCTATATACTGTATTTTTAATAAAATACGCTAGAGATAAGAAAATGTTAAAATCATAAAGAATATAAAATATATTTACAGTACTGTACTATATTTGTGGGGAAAATATCTGCATATAAATGGGCCTACACAATCAAACTGTTTTATTCAAGGGTCAACTGTATTATTATTATTTATGCAACAAACTTTTTTTTTCACAAGTAGAATTATATGAACAACCCAATATGTAAAACAAATGGGGCTAATATGTAAAATGTGGAGCTGAATGGTTCACTGAGAGCCTAAAAGCACAGAACATTGCCCACTTGGCCTGCCCCTTTCCCCATATGTGCTATATAAAGTCTATTTGAACAATTTTTATTGAGCACATATTTATGTGTCAGGATCTCTTGTAGGTGCTGGAGGTACTAAGTTCAGAGATGGCAAAGATTTCCACAGTTGGCTCTTATATGTCAGCTCAAGCCAGCCCCAGGACAACACTGGTTATTAAGAGAAAAAGAGGAGTAAAGGATGATCTCAATTTTTTATTTCTTGAGCAGCTGGAGTAATGGTATCATCATCAAATAAAATCACGTTGGGGGAATCAAATACAAGGAGTTCAGTTTTGGACATATTAGTTAGGGATGTCTCTTAGGCATCCAAGTGGAGACATGTGTTGCTGAAGTTAAGAGAAGACATTTGGAATGGATATATGAATATTATGAATGTGAGAGTCAAGAGCATTTAAGTGGTATTTAAACCTATGAAACTGGGTAAGATCACCAAAACAGTGATCATAAATAGAAAAGAGATTAAGTCCAAGGACCGAGCTCTGGAATATCTGATGATTAGAGTTCCATGAGGCAAAGAATAATCAGCAGGAGAGAAAGAAAGAATATCCAGAGAGTTGGGAGAAAAAATAAGTGAAATTGATGTCCTGGAAGCAAAGGAAAGAAAATGTTTCAGGTAGAAACAATAATAAACTGTGTCAAATGCTACTGATAGGTTAAGAAAGAATAAGATTGAGAATTGACTGTCAAGAAAACTCTGTAGAAGAACTTGCAGTGCTGTTTTAAAACTATGAAACTAAAATCCAATGAGTCTTTTCTAGTCTGAATCTCTTCATAGAGTCCACTTCCATATGACTCATCATGAAAAAATTTTTTTTTGCTAATAATAAAATTTTGCTTTTTTTTTCCCTATCACTTTTGAAGACTGCCCTGATGCTGGCTACTCTTCTATCCTACAATGTAACACCCACTACCAAACTCTCCCCTATGGCATTGATCTGTAACAATGGACTTCCTTCTGTCATCTACAGCTGTGTTCAAAACTGTCCTTAAACCTGGGAAAACTGAAACCCTGCCCCAGGCCCCTAAGTCCAGGCTACACAAAGGGCCTCATGCTTTATAATACCTTCCTTGAAAATTTCCAAGATGCCTTGTGGTGGCTGCAACTGGCAGGGACAGCAGTTTCTTTCTGGGAGGGCCACTCCTGGACCAGACCCAGAATGAATATTCTTTCTGCTCTTCTCACTCTGCTAAAAGATCCCTATCCTCCCCATTGGTGCTGATGTGTGGTAGGAAGGGATGCAGTCAAGACTGAGAGAGATCATATTTTAGAAATGCAATAATTGTGGAATGAGGGGTTCAAGAAAATACATGACTGAAATACGAGTTGTTCTACATTTACTCTGTAAAATTCTGAAATGTAAGTTTATTGTGACCAGAAAATGAATTGTTCATATTTTCCTGCATATTCTGGGTAAGATTTGTATGTGTGGTCATCATCAATGTAGCGCAGTAACAACACTTGAGAGAATCACTGGAAGCCAGTATTCACAAGCAGCATGATGGAGATGTAGAATCATGAGTAATGATGTAACTACCATTAAATACAAGATATTAGGGAACTACAGAAACAATATCTATATTATTTCAATACAGGGTTTATGAAGAGTCAAGGTGCTGTAATAATAACAGTTTTATTACCCATTTCTTCTGGTAGGAGATAGGAAATTATTAAGGAATGGCACATTTGACATTAAAGAGCATGAGGATATGGTTTCTGGATCTGAACAAGCAGAGATTGTAGGTACATAGACACTAAAAAGAATCTTTATGTGCTTTGACTGGACAATAAACAAATATGTAAATGCCTCTTCTCTACCCAATATTCTAAATATTCATTATCAAATCCAATGGGCCCATGAATTTTGTCATACATTTTTAAATTAAATTGTTTATATAGACACAGACCCTAAAAAATATTTGCTTGTGTTTCCATATACCCTAGAAGAGACATTGTGTTTGTCAATCAACATTTGGACCCCCATCTCATGGGACATACCAGTTTAGCCCCTATACCTGCAAATGCCAAATAAGCTTGGAACACTGACCTTGACAGTCCATCTTAAATTGGAAAATGATATGACTTGAAGTGTGAATTTATAGTTTGGGAGGTATTAAGCTTTATTGGTAGTTATAAGGTAGGAGCCTCTGTCTGTTTTCTCATCTCTTTATAAGATTATCACCTATTAAGATAGCCCTAGCTCTTAAAACAATATTATTTTAGTTAAGGTCTAGTTAGACCTTTAAAAATCAAAATGAAAAGTGTTCGCAAGTGTACACAAATTCTCTTTTGGAAACTAGTTGGTATAGTGCAATATATAATTACTTCTAGAAGACCTGCTGAATAAACATGTTAATCACAGTCTAAGAATGGGAACAACCTAAATGTGTAACTATAGAAGAAATATTTAAGCTTGGTATATTAACTTGATAGAATATTATGCCATCATTTTATAAAATAGATCAGCAAATTCTTCCATGCTCCATAAAAAAGCTGGAGTGTAATTTCCTTCTCCTTGAATATGGGCTGGACTTAGTGACTCATTTCTAATGAATAAGAAGTGATGGAGGCCATGCTGTATGACTTCTGAAGCTGGCTCATAAAAGATGATACAGCTTCTACCTGGTTCACTCTCATGAGTACCTCATCCTTGAAATCTAGTAACCATCTTTTGAGGAAGTCCAAGCAATTGGAGAGATCACATATGGTTCTGCTGACAGCCCTAAGTAAGCCAACAACCATCATCAGTCAAGGGACATGCAAGTGCACAAGTCATTGGATAATTCCAGCCCCAGCGTTTGAAATACCCACATTAATGCTAGGATAACCCATGTTGAGCTATCTTGCCAAGCCTTGCCCAAATCAAAGATGCTTTATCCAAATTAATCTTCTTGTTTTAAACCACCAAGTTTCAGAGTGATTTGCTATGCAGCAGTAGATAATTGGAATAGACTACATAAAAATGGAGATAGTAAAGCTTGGAATATATAAGGTGAAAGACAATTCAGGAATCAATATATAATTATACCACTCTAAATGATTCTATGCATAGTCCAAAGACTGGGAGAAAATACCTAAATGCTATTAGGGTTTGTGTTAGGGTGGTGATATCTACAAACGCCTTTACCCCTATTTTCCAAATATTTGCATACATATATGGAAAAGAACCACAAATCTCATTTATTACCCTTTTCTGAAATTTTCTGGTTTAATATAATTATTTAAGGAGCCATAAAAATAGTGAGCCTTCTTCTGTGATCTGACTCAGTCTCTCATTGTGTGCCAAAACAGCCCTGGCATCTTTTATAGTTGATCAACCAAGCATACACTGAATGCAAGGCAGACATGATTGAAATATATTAATTTATCATATATTAAAGATCTTAACTGGAAGCAGACACCCAATGCAGACATCTCCCATCTGATGTTGGTGATGTTGACATTAAAAATATCAGTATAGTGAAACTTACTAATTATATATTCTGGGGACCACAAAACCATTAACTTCCATCTGAAATGGCCCAGACAATCAGCTCTTGCATCCTGACTGCAGGACAAGAGGGCCCTTCACATACCTACAAATGGCACTGTGAATTTTCTAAGAAAGAAATGGTAAGTGACCAGGATCTATTTTAAAAGTTAATTTGTCTCCGCTAATCAACAAACTAAAAGATTTCTTACTGAAAACTGACCAAATTTGGAGCAAGGAGCTCTCAGAGCTCTCTGGAGTAAGTCCTCCATACTACAAAACTTCTGATCCTACATGCCTTAGCCATGAAAAAAACTTTTCAGCAATAATTAAGTATGGAATTTTATTCTTGCTTTGGAATCCCTCTAGGGCTTTAGATCAAGTCTATTCACAGTGTAGTCACTTGACCAGCAGCATCAACATCACCCAGAAGCTTGCTAGAAATTTGAAATCTCAGCCCCACTCCAGACCTGTTGCATCAGGATCTCTGTGGGGAACCAGACATCTTCATGTTTCCTAGCTCTGCACATGATTCTGATGTTCACTAATGTTTGAGAAACATTGATCTAGGTCAGGTTCACACTAAAACATATCCCCAAATTTTGGACTTCAAGGTATCACCAAGAGATTCATGCCCATACTTTAACACCTTTTGCCCTCCTCAATACCACACCCCTACCACCAAAATGGTACTCTTGTGCATGGGAAGTCAGGATGATGATAAAGAAATAGTATTGTTTGCAGACGAAATTCTGAAGTACATCAAATGTGCTTTTGTTTTCCTCTACTCCTTCCTTCTCCTCTCTGTCTACCTATCTCCCTTCTACCTCTCCTAGAATTCATCTAGGAGATGCCCTTAAGGCATCAGGGTATTTTTTTTATTTTGTTTTTGTTTTTTCCTTGTCCCAAGCTCATCTAGGCTCCTATAATGCAAGGTGATAATCAATTCTGTCTGAACCCCTGGCAAAATGTAACTGTCCTCAGTCTCTTATCCACATGATAGTAATTGGTTTGTTAGTTGAAGTTCTGGTAGAGGAAGATGCAGATAAGTTTTGTTTCAAATTAACTTTATTGAGGATTAATTTGCATACAAAAATGTACCAATTTAAGTGTGCATTTTGACATATTTTTATACTCATGTAACTACCACACAATCAAGATACAGAAAATTTTTGTCACCTCAAAAATTCCCTCATGTCCCCTTGTAGTCAATCCTCTCTTGGCTCCAGGCAACCACTCTTTGGCTTTCTATTATAGATTGGGTTCCCCTTTTCTAGAATTTCATGTAAATGGAACATGTAGTATATACCCTTTTGTGTCTGGCTTCTTTCACTTAATTCATGTTTTTGAGATTCATCTATGTTGTTACTTTCTATTGTATAGTATTTCATTGCATGTATATAACATGATTTGTTTATCCATTCATCTGTTGATGGACATTTGGGTTGTGTACACTTTTTTGGCTATCATGAATATAGCTATGAGCATTCACATATGGAATGTCTGGGATTTTCAGGTGTGAATTAAAATACTACTGGACTGACCTCTGTATAATATACTATTTTCCAGTGGCAAATGATACAAAACAATTATAAAAGGGCAGGACATTTAGATTCCAACATGGGAACAAAGGATTCAATTTGGGACATGCAAAGACCCCTGCTCTTTATGGCAACATACCTCATTTGTCTCTCTGTTGTATATTCTAAAAGGACACAGATATATGTAGGATCCTAAGTATTATCCTGCTGATTTATTTGGGTAGAGTGGAAGACATTTCTTATACTTGTCTTTCCACTGCCTTGATGCATCTGTGTTTTGTTAGTGTGATGTTCAAATATTAATGTAGCCCCAATAGCAATCGTATGGAAGTCCAAATGAAATGCTAAAGGTTGCTAATGACTTTTGAACAAATTCTGTTCAGCTAGGTCTGTTTCATTTGTAAAAAAACATTCTACCCCTGAAGATGTTCAATAGTTTATTCTGTGGATGTACACAGTTGGCCTGAATTTGTCATTTATCAACACTGAGCCATAAAAGCTGTCATCATACAGAGGCTTTGAGGACAGTAGTTCAAAATTATTCATTTTTTATTATGTGCCTAATGTTTTTACATCAAGATTGTACACTCCTGCCCATGCAAAGTTGTTTTCAAGCATGATGCACTTTGGGAAGAGAGGAAGGAAGTCTACAAAATGAGATACTTGTCACTTCTTTTTTTTTTTAATTTTTTTTTTTTTTTTTTGTAAAAGACACCAGAAAAGTTTCATCAAATTCAAGGATTTCGGGGTTGATGGAGTGATCAATCTGAATTAATTACTAGACTCATTTCTTCATTAATTTGTTCCATGGAGATTATCTTCCTTTGGAATCCTCCCAAAAGCAGATGCTGCACCAAGGGTTCAAGTGCAGGTAGTTTGTTTGGAAGGTGATCCCAGGAAGCCCTGGTATGAAAGGGGGAATTGAAACAGGGAAGGGAAGGAAGCCAATGCAGAGAGCTTTATCAAACATGTTGTCACTGTTAGAAAATGGGGCTCAGTTCCACTGAGCAAATCTGGCAGACAATGGAGAACAAGCTAAGATCTGTCTACTCCCTTTTCTACCCCACAAAGTGCAAGGATACTGAGGTATTTATTTTCCCTCCAGTGCCCTCAACATATTTTGGAACAGTGTGTGCCTAGGAGATATATGGTCAGAGCACCAACAGCATCTGCTACAGAGCTCATTTCCTGCTGTACAGGTTCTTTTTCATTTCAGCCCATTTCAAAATGATCATGTAAAAGAGTCAGTCATCCTGTACATTTTATCACACATATTTATTTTTAAGCATTACCTACCACTCATATTGTATTGATTTTCCTAAATAGACATACAGTATTTTTTGGTTTTGAGTGCTGATTAATTCTTAAGGATTTCCTTAAAGATCTGATTTTCACAGTACAAATCAAGTATCCCAAAAGTAACCAAACATTTCATATATATTTTCTCCTGTGGAGAAACTATGTGGTATTAAGAAAATTATCAAGCATTAATTCTAAACTGCTTCATAGATGACTAATCAGCTCTATTTGAGATTTTATTTCTAAACAAGAGTATAAATCACTATTTTTTTTAGTACAAGGATTCTTGTAAGGTTTGGGATCGACACTAGAAATGTAATTAGAAAATATGCAGTTCTGTAAAGTTAGGAGGAAAAATTAAACACCATAGTGGCATACCTATATTGGGAAAAGAATAAACATGTGAATGCATACAAAACTTAATACAAATCTTTAAGTAGAAAACTACCACCAAGAAATAACTTTGAGTATCAACATTTCTATTTTTACCATTATAGTGCCAACTATTTAAAGAAGGGTTTTATGAAAGGTATATGTGAAAGTAAATGAGAAAGAGAGTGAGGTCACCAATTTACAATATTTTCATGCTCTCAACATACTGCATACTCAGGGAACCTAAATATCTGGGAGCAAACAAAATGGCAAATAATATAAACATTCACTGCAACAAGATCCTGCACATCTTTCCATTCATCTTCGTGCAAGATCCCATGGAGCCAAGAATGAATTTGGAATTTCTGCCAAAGATCCTTTGCTGGAGGTTATTTCTCTGTAATTCTGACCTATGAGTGTCCTTTCTAATAATCATTTTTGTGCCTCTCTGAACAATTTTTCCCCTTGTATTTCTTTTTTACTTTTGTTTTCTTTGTATTAACATACATATAAATGTTAGCATCTCCTCATCACAATCCAATTATTTACTGCTTTGTCAGTGGTTCCCAAACAGATCTGGAAAGGTTTGTATCTCAGCAGCATAACAAAACATACATGGAATTATTCAAATGCCTGTAGAGACTTCTTAAGTTAAACTATTTTTACCTTGGGGTGTCTGGGTGGCTCAGTCAGTTAAGCCTCCAACTTCGGGCCAGGTCATGGTCTTGCGGTTTGTGAGTTCAAGTCTCACATTGGGATTTGTGCTGACAGCTCAGAGCCTGGAGCCTGCTTCAGATTCTGTGTCTCCCTTGCTCCTTGCCCCTCCCCAGCTTGCACTCTGTCTCTCTCAAAAATAAATAAACATTAAAAAATAAAATATTTTTTTCTTTTCTTCTTATAATTTAGGTAAAGACAGTGTTAGATTACCATTAATGAAAGGAAAGGTTTACAGCAAAGTTTTTAAGATGTCATTCTGCCAGCTCAATCTCAAAAGTAACATGGCAGAAGATGGCTTTACATACCAAATGATTAGTTAGATTAAAGTTATTTCAAGATACCAAGTCAGGACTGGACTAGGGAGAGTCTAGTGAGTGAATGAGTTGAGTGAGGCACTTACCTAGGGTGCAGAATTTATGGGGGCATCACAAACCTTAGTAGTCAAAATAATTAATATTTTAATGTAATACCTTATAAAATCAAAATTCATGCAATAATTCACCATTAACAAAATGTAAACATTTTTAGCAAAGTATTACTGATTTTTCTTTTTGCCTCAGGCTTCAATATGGCTCTGCAAGGCACTGTTATTTATCCTATCTTTATTTATTATTTATTAAAAATTTTTTTTAGTGTTTGTTTATTTTTGAGAGATAGAGTGTGAGTTGGGGAGGGGCAGAGAGAGTGAGACAAAGAATCTGAGGTGGGCTCCAGGCTCTGAGCTGTCAGCACAGAGCCCCACATGATGCTCAAACCCACAAACCATGAGTTCGAAACCTAAGTGGAAGTCAGACACTTAACAGACTGAGCCACCCAGGTGCCCTTCCTATCTTTATTTAAAATGTTGGTATTTTGTTCTGTAGTCACTCAAGATGTTTGTTTATATTATTTAATTTGTACTGAATCTTGAGTCCTCTGATCTAGCATCCTTTTTTATCCTCTAGTTAACCCAAGGCTGATTTGACCATATACACTTATGTCTTATAGATTCTCTTCATCAAGTTACTGATCAGCACAGCACACATTGGCCAACCAGAATAGATGCTGGCCATTTGACCATACAAGTACATACCAGATGCATGTCAGCCATGATCACATTACCAAATGCATTCCAGGTATAAAAATTTGATAGATAATCGAGGCATAAGTCCATTAAAATTTCAAATGTTCCTATATCTGAAATCTTAGGCTTTACTTATCACTTGCATGTTATTAATGCCTTCAATAGTTTTATTATTTTTCTAATATATGAAACATATGTGTTATTTAAAAATAATCAAATAAAAATAAAAAATAAAATAACAGTGAAACATCACAATTCAGACTTAAAATATACTAATGTTTTGGTGGAAGATCCTTGCAAACATCTTTTTATGTAGATATGAATATGTATATAATTTTATACATAGGATCATACTATATATGTTTGCTAACATGCTTTTAATATACCACTCTATGTTACTGGTGTTTTATATGTCTACAATCTAAATTTACAAAATTATTGCATAGAATTCCATTGTATAAAGTGTAACTGATACTGTCAGTGGCCTGCTTTTATACCCTTGAGATCCCTATAACTTATTCTGTGTCCCCATCCCCCAGTTCCTATATGCTTTGCTTCCAGTGACTTGCACCTGTGAGCTTTAGAAGGGTGTCCCTTGTGCTACTGGAACTGCTTCAAAGCCACAGAGAGACAGAAATTCCTGAGTATTTACACACCTTCATGGTGCCCCCATAGCTAAGGATTGATGTGACTGATACGAAGGTATGAAAGCCCACCTCTTTTCCCTCAAAGTTGGACAAACTCTGAGATGTAATCTATGCTCTAGAGCTCTCTGCAGTATAGGCTGAGACTGAGACTTCATCTGATGACATCTTGGCTCGGCTTCCTCTGATTCCCTATCTTGCTTTTCCTGATCTTTTACTAGTTTCTCCTAGATTCTCTTCCTTAATAAATTACTTGTATGTAAATTCTTCTCTCAAGCCTTGCTTCTAGGCAGTGCAATTCCTAGAAATATTATCTCAGCCACAAATGTGAGTCATATATATGATTTAAAATTTTCTAGTAGCCACATTAAAAAGGTAAAAAGAAACAAATGGAATTAATTTCAATGTTTTATTTAACCCAATACATAAAAATTTTCATTTCAACAGAAAATCAAAACAAAAGTTATTAATGAGATATTTTACATTCTTTTTTCATATTGCATCTTTGACATTGGGTGTATATCTAGCCACATATCAAAATTTTATTAGTTACACGTGGCTAGTGACTACCAGTTTAGATAACACAAGTCTAGAGAAACCAAACTAAGGCATACACTGCCATATTTTACTTGGCTGGTGCCCTATTTATAAATATTAACTTTGTTTTCATTACCCTTCCTTTATTTAATGCTCTGATTAATATCCTTGGGCCTATTATACCTATGTGATCATTTCCTTAAGACAAAATTCTAAAAATTGATTTGCTGATTCAAAATGCCCTTTGGAAGAGCAGTTGTCCTTTTCCCTCCATCTCTGGCAACACTGCATCCTATTAGTCTTTTTCATATTTGTAAATCTCATCATGTAAGTTTAAACTTTAAAATGTTTTTTTCACCTTTTGGCAAACCTGGAGATAGTTTCCTTTTATTTTTCTGTTCTGATTAACCTTGAAGACAGTAGATTAATGGGTAATTCCTGCTGCTTTTCTCATCTAACACCTGGAATAGTTCTGTACACATAAATATATATTACAGCACAGAAAATAAAGCTCTATATGGCATCCTTTGCCTGTATTAAATTAAATTAGGGAATAATCTAAAAATGGTCTCATGGAATATTTTATGTTATTCTTCCAATTTCTGTCAATTTCTGAGTGTCAAAGGGGGGAATAAGAAAATTAGAGGCAGTTACAGTTTCACAAAATTTGAGGCCACACAGTAACAACAAAATCTTCTGTGTAATACTAAAGTGACTTACAAACATTTGAATTTCATGGACTACTTGTTGATATCACCTGTTCTGGAAGGGTATTTATCTATAGGCTCATATAGGTATTGATTTTTAAATAAGAAAAGTAGCCAAATGAATTTTTATAAGTTTATTTATTTTGAGAGAGAGAGAGGGAGAGGGAGAGAGCACGAGTGGGGGAGGAGCAGAAAGAGAAAGGGAGAGAGAGAATCCCAAGCAGGCTCTGCACTGTCAGTGCAGAGTCCAGTGCAAGGTTTAAACTCATGAACCATGAGATCATGACCTGAGCCGAAATCATGAGTCAGGCGTTCAACTGACTGAGCCACCCAGGTGCCCCCAAATGATTTTTTTTTAATTTTTTAAATGTTTATTTATTTTTGAGAGAGAGAGATAGCAGACAGAGCGTGAGAAGGGGAGGGGCAGAGAGAGAGGGAGACACAGAATCTGAAGCACGCTCCAGGCTCTGAGCTGTCAGCACAGAGTCCGAGGCGGGGCTCGAACCCACAAGCCATGAGATCATGACCTGAGCTGAAATTGGACGCTTAACCGACTGAGCCACCCAGGCGCCCCCAAATGATTTAATATAGCTTACAAAGTAATCTCTTGGGCTCTAAGTTGTTTGTGAATCATTTTTCAGTAAGAGTGAAGTCATTTATCATGACTCAGAATTGATGGTTTCTAAGGCCCAGTGATTAATAGGAACACCCCATTCCTGATATAAAGGATGTCATTTTTTCCAGATGATCAAGAAAGCCAACTTTAGGGATTTCCAAATATTTAACTCTTCCATTTCAAATATATTCATTGGATCAATGTGTTTGTATTTAGGGAATGTTTTGTTAACTATCTTATCTTTCTAGGACCACATATAGGATATAGTTCTTAAAAGTAGATGTTCCAAAGGATTTAGACTGTGAATCTTCTATTCAGTCTATATTCCTGTTCTAAAAACATGTATGGGCTAAAAAGATTTCCTCAGTACTATATGATTTCGAAATTTGAGGTTTTGAGCAAATACTTTCATGATTCTGTAGTACATGTTTTTTCTACTCCCTTGCACTTCCGCAGCTCATGCTTGTGATGTAAGGGCTTGGTCTTCTGTTAGAGTGGGAATAGAGATAAGCCCTTAAAAACAACCCTCAAAAATTATTAAAAGAATAATAATTTTTCCCTTACTATGCCATCATCTCTTACCTAAAGCATTTGACTGAAGAGTTAAAAAAGAAAAAAAGCAAGCAGCTGTGAATTGTTTTAATGAAGCACAAGCTAAAGGCTCATTTAAAACTTGTAACACAAAGTATCTATATTAATTTGTGTCATCATAAACATGCCTGACCTATATTACTACAACTAGCAAGATTTTTCTTCATTCAAGTTATGAATGATGTCATGGTCTACTAGGATCATGGCTTATTGATATCCCATTTTTCACCCACAGGGAAGTCATAATTGTGTTTAACCCCAAACAGAGTCTCATTTTGAGGGTCTGGGCTGGGACTACCCCATACCAAGAACTGTATCAGAGAGCTGTCAAGAGATGGAAGCTATGCTAAATATTTCAAACAGGAGGAACTTACTCTAGGAAGCTTATCATAAAGATGATAAAGATCTAAGGAACCAAACAGGAGACAGGTAGCTAACCCAGAGATTAGTGACAGCACAATACCACTACCCATCTAAGGTTTGAAAGGAAAACAGAGGAGATGGTATTACCAGAGCCCAGGAATCAGAGAAGTTCAAGGGAAGTTAATCAGGGCGTGTCTGACCAGGGGAAGCTGGGACTGGGGAGGGAGAGGTTGTGTATCAGGACTTGGAGCCATGGAAGAAACACTGACAAAAACAGAGAAAGAGGGTGAGATATTCTCTTCCTTCTCCCTTCCTTCCACTATCTAGTCCTCCATCAGAGCTTCCACTTGGTTTATCATGCTTGGGATCCAGTCAACAATGGAGTCTGGAATATGTGGTTCCTTTACACATATTCCTTTCTTGACACATGGTTCCTTTCTCTACAGAGAAAGGCAGAAAAGGGCAGGAAATGGATCTGAGAATAAACAGGCAAATAACTGGCATGGCAACCTACACACGCATACACATACACACACACACACACACACACACACACACACACACACACCTTTGGAAATGAATTTGATATTTACCTTCCTTCTACATTTTGCAAATCCTACTGTTAATTTCTCTAGTGGTATCTGTGCATTTTTGAACTTATATATTTGAGAATAGTTTGCCAAAATGAGGAAGGAGTAAATGTGTGGCGTCTGTGTGTATATGATTAAAGATAAAGAGAAATACATGTACTTTTTTGCAAGGTGTTGGGGAAAGCAACTTAAAGACATAGGCATTTATTCAGTCATTACAGAAATATATATTGAGCACTTAATAGGTATCACTGACATAATGACAATGATACCTACTAGGTGCTCAATATGTATTTATGGTATATATATATACATATATATATATACACACACACACACACACACACATATATATATACACATATATATAATGTAATATATAGTATAATATATACATATAGTTGCCCATATGTTTCATATGTAAATATATGTGAAACTCACATGCAAACACAATTAGATCATCAATGCTGAGTGTGCTGCTGAATTACCAGACTAGTCCAGCACTTTTGTGTCTCATCTAAAAGGGAGGTACAATCTAGAAAGAAAAAACAAGGAGTACAAAGCAGAAACTTAATTTTGTGAGTAATAGATTAACCTTTCTTGAATAGTTTCCCCGTGTATGGTAGCTCTACAATTATATTACATGGCACCCAGAAATGCAGACACATTTCACACCTTTCTTACTGGTAAAAGCTGTTCATGAAGCTGATAATTTTCACTGAGATCTTTGTTTAGTGTTAGGCTTGTCCGCTCCAAACAACTTCTTGGAGAGCTGTTATAGCTCAGTTTTTTCTCTCTTCTTTCTGCAAAACAGGCTTTTTTTTTTTAATAAACCACAGTTGAGTTGCCTATTTTTGGTCCTAGAGCCTCTTTTCATACAGTATCACTATGTAATCAGACAGAACTGATATATTTTATTTTGTTTTTTAATATAATAATATACAAGGAAAGCTACCAGTAATTTCTTAAATGTGTCACCTTCTAGCAGCTTAAAAGATTATCTGTCCACATGGCAAAGTCTGTTTCTACTTTTTCTCAGATGCTCCCTTCTGCATCTTCACTGGACCTTGCCTTTAATAAATTAGCGGTAAGGATCTCCCAGTCTCCACAGCTTAATTTCCTTCTGATACAGTCAATTCATAAATTCAAATTCCCATTGCTCTTAGCACATAAAGATAGTGATTTTGCCAATATCACTTTAAAACCTCCAAGTCCTTGATAGGGATAAAGAGATGGATAAGCTGATAAAGAAGCTGTTAGTAAAGATGAAACAATAATTATAATAGAAATGAAGAGAGATGAGTTAATTGAAGAATTCTTAAAAACCAAACAGTTTTTGGCTCATTGCTTTTCATGAGATTTTATATTATGTATAGTTTTATACAGAACTCACTAAAACTGTTGACTAAAAGTTCCATGATTGGCCACTGAAGGCTGTATATGACTTCATAACAGAGGAGGGAAGAGAACTTTCTGTAAGGTGTTGGGAGAATAATTCAAAGGCATGGGCATTTATTTATTCTTTCTGTAAATATATACTGAGCACCTACTAGGTATCATTGACATTGTGTTGGGCAATTGGGACACCTCTGTAAGAAAGGCAGACACAACCCTCTGTTCCATTTCCTCTTGCTGAGTAACAAATCACTCAAAATTTAGCAGCTTAAAGCAAACATTTTATTATGCTCATGGATGCTGTGGGTTAGTAATTATGACAGTACCACCAGAAGGGTAGTTTGTCTTTGCTTCTTGATGTCTGGGACCTCAACTAGGAAGTCTCAATGGCTAGAGGCAAATTGATTGCTAGAGATTGGAATTAACAAAGACTTTTTATTCATATGTCTGGCATATGGCTGGAATAATATGAAGATTAGAACTGCCAACTGGAGTACTTGGCTTCTTTAAGCACAGGAGCTTCAGGGTAGTTGGACTTTATACATGGTACTTCATGGTTCAAAGTGCAAGTATTCCAGTGAACAAGGAGGGAATTGTATTGCCTTTTATAATTTAGCCTGTGAAGTCATGAAGTGTCACTTCTGATGTATTCTATTCACAAAGTAGTCATAGGCTTGCCCCAATTCAGAGAGAGGAATTAAATTCCACTTCATGGAAAAATCACGAGGTCACATTGTAGAAAGCCATGTGGGATAGGTAATATTATTGCAACCATCTTTGCAAAATACAATCTATGATAGACTTGTTCTTACAGAGTTAGAACTACTGGATAATTTATTTATTAATAAAATAATCACACAAATTAGTGAACTGAGTGAATAAGGAATAGAATGTGGTTATAAAAGTACAAATAACAGGAATCTGACCCAAAATGAGGATTGTGCAAAGTTTCCCTGAGGAACCAACGCTTGACTTCATCAAAATGATGAGTAGGAATTCACCAAGCAAAGTGTTTGGAGGTGGGATGTAGAAGAAAGAGCATTTCAAATGCAGATGATAACTCATGCAAAGGTCCTATGGCAGAAGTGATAGTGACATGTACAAGGACCCAAAAGGAAGACTCAAGTAGCTGAAGCACATAAGAGAGAATGTGACACATGGAACTCTGTAGACCAGCAGGCCCCAGTTGGAAAGTCTGATTTAGCTCATTCTGCTCATTTCTCAGATGAAAAAAGAGATTTAGATACAAAAGTAGCTGAGATGAAACTTGAACCTAGGACTCCTGACTACTATCTCATCTAGTTACTGCTCAACATACCAAGAGAATATTGAAAGCTTATATCTTTTTATTATCCCGTAGTAGAAAAAAAGGTCAGGTACCTTGTGTATCTGAAACTCCATAGAAAGAAATAGATCTTCTCTGAAATCTTTCTGAAATAATTTTAGAAACTATTTTTACAAGTTCAACCTAGAAAGATAAATCTTTTGTAATACATTGATGTAAACCATTGGTTGAACAAACTTCTTAATTTTCAGAGTGGTAAGATATTGAAAGAAACTATTTACTCCCTTTGTAATATCAAGAACTTACCTTTCTATGCATTGTATCTGAAACACCTGTGAATATAGTTCTGAATGTTTTAATTTCAATTATATCCCAACTGATAATTTCCATCTGAGACATCAATGGCTACCAAGATCATTAATTTTAATAAATCCTAATGCTGAGTGGATACAGTAGGATTTCATGCTCTAACTTCATCAATACTTATTTTAAGTGTTCTGTTGTGGAATGATGTTTTACCAATGGCTTTACATATCTACAAAATAGGCCATAGCTGAATTCATGGCCAAGTTATTTTGAGCCTTAGAATGTGCACTGATAGTGCATCAAAGAGTGGATAATTTTGGTGAAGCTTGGTATGAGAATCATTGATAATCCATAACAGTTCTCATTGTCCTATAGTATGAATGTTCTATAACTTAACAGTGACCATATTTTTATTTATTTAGAAAATTAATGGTTTCTTTAATGAATGATCATGTGCCAGTCACCCCCCACACTCCCTGTACACACATAAAGGTCATAACTAATGTGACAATCACTGAGAAACCAATCCTAGAAAAGTCAGTATAAATTGATTAGTGTCATATGCTCAGGTGACCATACAACCTAATTTGCCCAGAATAGTCCTAGTTTGTACCTACTGTCCTGGATTAATTATCAACAGTGCCTCTTTCACAGAGTGGAAGAGGCAATCTGGTGTTCTGGATTGGATAATACTTAACTCCTCATCAGTAATCTATTGTAATTAGCCCTGCTCAAAGATTAAGTATATTAGATTTTCACTCTCTACCATTTGAATTGAAAATGAAATTAGACTCCTGTGATTAACAGTGAAGCCTGAAACTGAAAATTCATGAAGTAGAGAGAAGTGGGAGGGTCAGGATATGCCATGGGTAAGTCAACATTGTGAGTAACTCAAATTTATGAATAAGTAGGAGCTCCAAAGTTAAGAAAAAATCTGCAAAATAGAGGGTGAGAAATTAGTTTGAAGGAGAGGGGAGAAAAGACTTATAAAGAAAAGCAACATGTGTTATGTAATAATGGAAACTCATAGTGAATAATCATAAGATCCCAATGCCAAACCTATCTGCCATGAGACTGTCTCATTCCAGTGCCAGTTCGTGGACTCCTATGAGATCCTTTGTCCGTTACTGATCATCCTAGTTGAAGTTTCCCTAGAAGCAGATCTTAGTAAAAGAATTTCAGTACAGGTAGTTTATTTGGTAAGTGATCCCAAGAAGCACTGGTAGAGGGGTGGAGAATTGAGACAGAGAAGGGAAGGAAGCCAATAGAGGTATGTTTTTGAGCATTAATATTACTGCTATAGGAAACAGGGACTCAACATGCTGCGGATCCCTGGAAGACAGTGTAAAGGACAACACAAGGGGAAAGGAAGCTGAGATATTTATTCACCACTCTCAATCATTGTTGGTAGATGGCTGCTCCCAAGACGGTTAATTCCTTGGCACTTCTGGCCTGCCCCTTGTGTGGACTGGGCATGCTCCTGTGGCCAGAGGAAATTCTGAGACAGATAATCCCATGTACTTGAATTAAGACACCATTGACAGGAACACTGAGTGCTAAAATGATATAGATGGGCCTTGATAGAACCTATATTGATCATGTTTCAAGTAGTCTCAATGTGTTTCACTTTACTGCTACAGAAATTGCCTGTGACAGCACCCAATAACTTACATATTTCATTCTTGCCTTCCCAAAATACTGAGGAGCATCTGTCATACTATCGGATTTTATGAGTTTAACTGGGAAAATGGAAATAACTAGTTCAGTTCACTTTAGTAGGGGCATTTGACCCCACAACAGTGGCCTCTTAATTTATAGAATATGTGAGAAGCACTGGTTTGTTAGTATGAACCATAGTGATGTTGAAATTTCCTTCAAATATATATCTCTATTAGTTCAGTGCTGATGAGAGTCATTTTCTTTTTTTAAATTTTTTTTTTCAACGTTTTTTATTTATTTTTGGGACAGAGCGAGACAGAGCATGAACGGGGGAGGGGCAGAGAGAGAGGGAGACACAGAATCGGAAACAAGCTCCGGGCTCCGAGCCGTCAGCCCAGAGCCCGACGCGGGGCTCGAACTCACCGACCGCGAGATCGTGACCTGGCTGAAGTCGGCCGCTCAACCGACTGCGCCACCCAGGCGCCCCAGTCATTTTCTTTTTTTAAAAAAAAGTAGGATAGAATATTTGCTTTCTTTGTCAGTGAAATCTGTCTATATGTAATGGTAGAAAAATAAACTATCTTACATTATTGTTTGTAACTAAAAACTAAAATAAGAAAAAAAATGGAGATGTATATTCACAACATGGATAATGGTTTCTGATCAAGTTAGCTGCAAATCTAATATTGGACTGTTAAATTCCACTTTTTGGGTGGGTTGACAAAATTTGTCCATCATTGAGGCCTATCTTTATTCAAACTTTCATTTATCTTTAGCCCACCATAAAAGATTTCCTCATCAACATAATATGAATACTACACTCTATAACATCCACTGTTATAGAAGCAACTGAACCATAACACTTTATTATACAGAAATGTTCCATCTCCCTACCCACTCTGCTATTTGGCAATCTACCTTAGAAGACATCTTGCCCATTACCAAGAGATGGTTAGCTCCATCCATGAGCAAATAGGATGGTTTATTGGTAATGTGCTAGGGCCAGAGCTTTGAGAGCCAATTTTGCACATTTTTCCTTCCACTCTTTGTTCAGTGACATCACGTTAGTAGCATAAAATTGACCATACTGGGAGTATTTATACCATCTTAATTGACAAACATGATGATTCAGGCCTCTTTTTTTCCCAAAGGCCTGTTATTAAAAATTTACCACCCTATCACTCATTTTTACTTTCTATTTTCTTTTTATTTTTCTTTTCCTCCAGATTTACTGAGATATTATTGACATATAACATATGTAATGTGACAATTTGATACACCTCTATCACCTCACATAATTACCATTTTTTGTAGTGATAACATTTAAGATCTACTCGATTAAGAACATTCAAGTAGACAATGCAGCTGGAAGTTTGTACCATTCGACCAACATTTCCAATATTTACCCCATGCCCCAGCCCCTGACAACCACCATTCTACTGTCTAAGAGTTCAGCTCTTTTAGATTCCATATATAATTGAGAGCACACGGTATTTGTTGTTCGTTGTCTGAATTATTTCGCTTAGCATAATTCCCTCAAAGTCAATCCATGTTGTTGTGAAAGGTAGGATTTCCTTTTTTATGGATGAAAAATATTCCATTGTTTGTGTGTGTGTGTGTGTACTAATTTTATTTATTCATTCATCCATCAGTATAAACAGGTTGTTTCCATGTCTTAGCTATTAGGAATAATGCCACTGAACATATGGGTGCAGATATTTCTTTGAGATTAGTGATTTCACTTCCATTTAATATATACCAAGAAGTGGAATTTTTAGGTCATATGGTAGTTCTATTTTTTCTGCCGTTTTACTGTGATATAATTGATATACATTACTGTACAAATTTAAGGTGTACAGCATAATGATTTGACTTACATATATTATGAAATGATTACCACAACACATTTAGTTAATATCCATCATCTCATATAGATAGAAAAAAGGGGGAAAAAGTTTTCTCCTTGTGAGGAGTATTCTTGGGATTAACTGTCTTAACAACTTCCAAATATATCATACAGCACTGTTTCTACAGTTACCATGTTGTACATTAAATCTGTAGTACTTAAAACTGAAGGTTTTCTTCCTTTTCACCACCTTTATCCAAATTCCCCATTCCCTCCATCCCTATCTTTGCTAACCACAAATCTGATCTCTTTGTCTATGAGCTTGGGGTTTTTTTAAAAGGTTTTTTTAGATTCCACATATAAGATCATACAGTATTTGTATTTCTCTGTCTGATTTATTTCACTTAGCACAATACCCTTAAGGTCCATCCATGTTGTCACAAATGGCATGATTGCCTTCTTTTGTATGACTGAATAATATTCCATTGTATATGTATACAAAATGTTTTCATCCATTCATCCATCAATGGACACATAGGTTGTTTCCATGTCTTGGCTATTATAAATAATACAAGAGCAAATATCTCTTCAACATAGTGTTTTCATTTCCTTTCAATATATAACTAGGAGTGGAATTACTGGATCATAGGGTAGTTTTGGTTTTTTTTCAATTTTTTGAAGTACTTCCATACTGTTTTCCATAGTGGCTGCACCAATGTGCATTCTTACCAAGAGTGCACAAGGGTTCCCTTTTCTCCTCTTCATTGACAACACTTGTTATCCTTTGACTTTTTGATGATAACCATTCTAACAGGTGTAAGGTGATATCTCATTGTGGTTTTGATTGACATTTCCTGATGACTGATGATGATGATAATGATATTGAACATATTTTCATGTATCTGTTGGCCACATGTATGTCTTCTTTGGAAAAATGTCTATTCAAGTCTTCCACCCATTTTTAAAATTTGATTGTTTGTTTTTTGCTATTGAGTTGTATGAGTTTCTCATATATTTTAGATATTAACCCCTTATCAGATAGATGGTTTGCAAATATTTTCTCCCATTCCATAGGTTGCCTTATCATTTTGTTGATTGCTTCTTTTTCTGTGAAGAAGCTTTTACTTTGACCTAGTCCCACTTGTTGACTTTTGCTTTTGTTGCTTATGCTCTTGGTATTATGTAGAATAAATCATTGCCAAGACCAATGTCAAGAAGTTTTTTCTCTATGTTTTCTCCTAGTACTTACATTTAAGTTTAAGATCTTACATTTAATGTTTTAATCCATTTCAAGTTAATTTTTTTGAATGATGTTAAGATAGGGGTCATTGTATTCTCCAACTCTAGGATTTCTGTTTGGTTTGTTTTAATGGTTTCTATTTCTTTTTTTGAACTTCTCATTTTGTATATGCATTGTTTTCCCAATTTCACATGATTGTGTATCTGTGTGTTCTTGTAGTTCACTCAATTTCTTTAAAAGGATTATTCTGAATTCTTTGTCAGTTCATAGATCTCCATTTCTTTAGGGTCAGTCATTGGAGTTTGTTTCCTTTGGTGGTGTCATGTTTCCTTGATTATTCACAATAATTGTGACCTTGTATTGGTATCTGCACATTTGAAGAAGTAGGAACCCCTTCCAGTTTTTATGCACTGGCTTCAGCAGGCAAAACCCTTCCCCAGTCAACCTGTTCAGAGATTCTATGTGAATTGTCTGGTGGTGTCTGTGGATGGGCTTGCTGGAGTTCCTGGGTGGACAGATCTGGTGCCTGAGTCAGCAGACTAGCAGGCCTAGTGCTTGGGTACACAGGGGCCATTCTGGTTCCTGGGTTAGCAGGTCAGGGGCCTGAAGCTGGGTTCACTGGGAGAGACCTGACACCTGAGTCTGTAGTGATATGACTGGGATCTCAGTCTGTGTGGGTAGACCTGAATCCTGGGTCCAAAGGAGCCAACCAGGCATTGGAGACCACTGAGGCCCAGTATCTTGGTGCCTGGGGGCCAGTAGAGGAGAACTGGTTTCTTAGTAGCTGGCCTGGAGGCTGTGCCCATGGAGGCCAGCTGGAAACCTTGGTTTTCAGGAGCTGGTCTATGGGTCTATGGGGGCTGGTTTGGTGCTGAGGTCTGTGTTGAAGCTGGGCATCTATTTTACTCTTCTCCCATGGGAGGGTATCTCTCTCCATGCTTAGCTGCCTGTGCTTGGGAGAGGGGTGATAGCATAATGGGAATCTATCTCTTCTTCCCTCTTCAATGTGTCTTTTTTTATGTCTATGCTTCACTTAGGTATGTTAATACCTTACCTGGAATCCTTAGCTTTTGTAAAGGTACTTTTGTGTGTGGATAATTGCTTAAATTGATGTTGCTGGGAGGGGGTGGGCACTGGAAATTCTTATACTGCCATTTTGTTAATGTCACTTACTCCCTTTCTGAGAGTCATTTTCAAAGATTCATCATATCACAGAATCATGGAGTTGAAAAAGCCTTTAGAAATTATCTAACACAGCCTCTCCCTAGTGCAAAAAAATTGCTCTACATCAATAGATGGACATCCCTTTTTGGCTTTAAGTAGCTAAAAATATTTCTGTGAAATATTTTTTTCTGAGCAGGAGATAAATTGGAATTCATTTATAGTGACATACTTTGGTTAGGGATGAGGTTTCTGAAACTCCCAGTCAAGCTATTAAAATACATTAGTATGTTCATCCAATTTTGATCATTTTTTTCCTCAACACAGTTATTATATTCACTTAATTCAGAAAATAACATGAATGTGGACATAAATAAGATTTAAATAAGTAGCCGCTCATCTTGTCTTCTGAATAGGATGGTTGGAGTCTATTATTAAAATAATGGGACTTTATTTAGGAATAATTAACCATTTTGAATCAAACGTCTGTTTAGATTTAATTTTACTACCTGATGAGCTAACAGCCACAATCATTTAAAATCCTCAAAGCCATTTTACAAATACAACACAATAAAATATGCTTACAATAGGTGTTTATAAGCTAAAGCAGTTCCAGTGATTAAGGTTTTTCTAGTAAGACATTTTTTTCTAGACCTCAGCTATTGGGTTTTCTTCCAACAGGTGTTCTCTGGAAATATGCTTCTTTTTTTTTTTTAATTGAGGTAAAATACACATAAGATAAAATTTACCATTTTAACCATTTTTAAGTATACAGTTCAATGACATTAAGTACATTAACATTGTTGGGCAACCATGAACACCATGCATCTCCAGAACTTTTATCTTCTTCCAAAACTAAAACTATACTCATTAAACAATAAATTCCTGTTCCCTGCAACCCCCAAACCCTGACGACCACTATTCTATTTCTTCTTTATTAGTTTGACTATTCTAGGTATCTTATGTAATCACAATCATTTAGTATTTGTCCTTTTTTGACTGGCTTATTTGAAAATGTGCTTCTTAACTCTTCTTTCAAATTCTCTAAAATTGGTGCAGCATGTCAGGTGCTGCTGCTTTTTGCTGAACTCAGGCTCTGGTAAAAATGCATGTATATCTAATGCATAGAAAGCTCACTGATGTTTAGAAAACACTACCACATATCTTACCACTGGCAAAAAAAAAAAAAAGTAATTTCCTTGTCCTTGCTAGAAGGTTCACAGAAGGCCCATCCAGGTGCTTTATATAAAAATAACATTTCCCTCCAGCTACCTAACCTAGATTTTAAGTTATGTAAAATTAGTTACTTGGAAGGAAAATGCTGAATAAACACATTCTAAGGATGTGGCAATGTAGTAACCCTGGTTTTTTTCAGGGATATGTCCATCCCTCAGAAGATTCAGGAGCAAGTTTTTGTTGGTTTCTGCAAGTCTTGGTCATCCCATTTCTTTGTCAGTGATTATTTTGGAGGAATGTGTGAGCCCCAGTTCTGCCAGTGACTGAGGGGAGGTCAGCCACAGAGCTTCTAAGAAAGGGTATCTTGTTCTTAAAAAATATTCCCCATGGGAAGTATCAGTCCTTTTCCTTTTTTAGGGCATTTTCACACCTATATGTGATGCCATGCATTCCTGTGACTGTGAGGAATGCTAGCCTGAGGTACATAGCCACCATATTGAGAATGAGAGAGCAGAAAGAGAAAAACCTTAAGGATTGAAAGTTTTAGTGAGTTACTGGATTAACTAACTGGAACAACCCCATCTCAGGACTTCAGGTTATGTGAGATAACAGTATTGTTCAAACCAGTTGAAATGGAGTTGTCTGTTACTTGCAAGCCCTTAACTGATAAGGTAGATTGCCACAGGGTGGTTTCCCATGGAAGTAGATTCAGAGTTGGAGTTTACTTCACAGGAGGTTTCTTAAGCAGTATCTTGTGGAAAGGAGTAAAAAGAAACAGAACTGGGCTAAGTAAAGCTGTGAAGTAGGCAGTGACAGTCATGGGTGACCTCATGGAGAGGTTCTAGTTAGGCTTAGATAGCCAAGTCTTTATACCTCCATTTCCATTAGACATTGGAATGTATGCCCCCTCAGAAGGCTGTAACCTGGGGCCTAGGGACTCTCTACAGCTAAGGCAGTCCCTAAGGAGGCAATTGAAAGATTTCTTCAATTAGTGTTCCTTAGCAGCTGGGGCAAGAAGTTTTTCATCTAAGGGGGATCAGGAGGGTGCAGGAGAATGCCCACCACACATAATTACTGGGACCATTCAAAGAACGGATACGTGTCCCAGGCCCAGAAAAAAAAAATGTGCCTGAGACTCACTGGACCTACTTAACTTCTGGTAGGTTATGGCTTATGCTAGTGTTAGCAATCATGTGTTTTTGCCGTATTTGCTTTCATTTAACTTCCTTCTGCTTAATTTGCAAAGGCTGATAGTTGAATTGTCCATAAATATTCATACACTGCAAGTAAGCTATTGTCCATTCATGGTCAATACAATCAAATCAGTTTGGTGTTTACTGAATGACCAATTAACCTTGCTTGACTTCTTGCTGTTCAGTCCCCCTCTTGAAACTCTCCCTTGAGGGGCACCTGGGTGGCTCAGTCGGTTGAGCGTCTGACTTCAGCTCAGGTCATGATCTCGTGGTTTGTGAGTTTGAGCCCTGCATCGGACTCTGTGCTGACAGGTCAGAGCCTGGAGACTGCTTCGGATTCTGTGTCTCCCTCTCTCTTTGCCCCTCCCCCACTCACACTCTGTCTCTCTCTCCTTCAAAAATAAATAAAAATTAAAAAAAAAAGACTCTCCCTTGGCTTGCCACATGCCTGACTCTGTCTCAGCCTCTATGTCATCTCTTTTGATCTCTAGTACACAGATGTTCTCTGAGGCACCATCCTTGGTACTGACCTGATTCTCTCATTAATATTTTACTTATTGAGCATCCCCTGCCCATGGCTCTCAATGTCCTCTAAGCCTACCAATTTCTCAGATGATTTCCAGCCTTGGCCTTTAAAGCAGACATCTGCACTTTATCTTAAAGGACCTCCAAGATATCTTTGCAGGTCCTAACCACTTCCAACTTAATAGAGTGAAGAAATGACTTCATTATCATTCATTATAAAACAAGCTCATCTTTCTAACTTCCTAGTTCTATTGATTCTATCATTTCTCAGTTACTCTCATTCAAAATCTTGGATTCACATTTGGAGGCTGGATGTGAAAGACAGGGGAGAGTTACTCATTTACCTTATTTGACTGATTAGTCCTTAAAATCTATTTCTGTCCTTCACTATCTTTTTCTGGGCACTTGTTCTTACTTTGATAATACTTAAATATATCTCTTTGATAATACTTAGCGCACTAAATTCTAACTACTGTATTTATTTTTTACTTTTTTACCCTACTAGACTGAAAATCCCTTGTAGGAACTGTATTATTCTTTGGATTCCTATTGTTTAGAACACACTTACCATACGCTAGGTACTCATTAAGTGTTTTTGGAACAAATGAATAAGTTATCCTAGTCCAAGACTTTATCACTTCTTCACTGCATCAGTGGCCTCTTTGTAGATGTTCTGGATGTGCTGCATCACACTCCCTCTATTCTTTTCTTATTTCAGTTACAGCTGTGCTGGATAGTTAGTGTAGGATCAGACTACTGCCAACACATCCCACCTCAGGTGCCCTGAACTTCTCCATGCCTAAATGCCTCCGTATTGTTCTGAAGCTTTTAGAAATTGTTCATGCCAAGGGTGTATGCATCCCAGATGTGTACTGGTAAAACAACCTTTTTTTTCTACCCTTTTAGTTTAGCATCCAGGGCCTTGCTGGATGCTAATTTGTCAAATTAATTTGTCAAATTAAATTGACAAAAGACAAATTTATGGGAGAAAAGTCATACAATTTTTGTTTAATATTAATATTTTTACATGGTGTGGGGGTCTCACAAGAGCAGGAAGTGAAAACTCCAAAGAGGCAGTGAGACCTGGAGGCTTATATACAATTTTAACAAAGTTACATAAATTTGGAGAAGTGACAAAAGGAAAGGGTTTTGAGCATTGCCTGGGTGGTTCAGTCGGTTGAGCATCTGACTCTTGATTTTGACTTAGGTCATGATCTCACGGTTCATTAGATCAAGCCCTGCATCGGACTCTACACTGACAGTGAAGAGCCTGCTTGGGATTCTCTCTCTCCCTCTCTCTCTGCCCCTCCCCTACTCACACAGGTATGCAGTCTCTCTTTCTCTCTCAAAATAAGTAAGTAAATAAAAGGGTTTTGAGCTTCTAAGGGCAGTAAATTGTAGGAAGGTAAATGTATGGGGAAAATTAATGCAAGATGGTTTCTTTAATAAGGTTTATTACACAGATTCCTCTTGGTGTCTTCATTGGAACTGTAAGAGTCTAGAGTCATCTCCAGTGATTAAGCATAGTTCTGCCCCTCCTGTTGAGAGAGGGGAGGGGGAATACCTTCACAAAGGGAAATTTATGCCCTGCTTTAGGGCAAATGGGGGAGGGTAGAGCACTTTTTTCTGTGTCTGTTGTTTTTCAGTTGTCTTCAGCTCAAAATAATCCTTATGCCAAAGAAGAATATTTTGGGGCACCATATTCTGATCCCTTTCACTCCACAGGGGCAACCCTTAATCAATAGGAGCTAGAAGCTAATGGACAAATGTCCTAGCCTCCCTTCTAGGAGGCATTGTGTAGGCTTTTCATTGAAACCTGTGGACTCTAGCTCCCACTGCCTTCAGCAACGACTTATATAATACACCCTTAGAGTGATTCTCACTTTCCTTTCTTCCTTACCAAGTTTCCTGGCCTTGTAGCAGGATTCTCACACAAAGTCATAACACCGAAGCTTTTCCTTCCAGGAAGCAACTTTCTTCCTGCTGGCACCACTCAGTTGGGTTCATACCCAAAAAATTGAGCCCCGAATGCCTCGTGGCATAGTTTTTTTAATATATTTTTTACTTGTCTCCTATTTGGTAACACACAAACATGTAGTCTGACTAAGTGGTCTCATCTTACAAGGTCATGATGGATGTTGTCATGTAAGCATACAGCCAGGTTGCCTTGAGGTTTGTTATTTTTTTCTTTCCTTAGGGAGGGGACCCTACCACAGCCTCACTTCCCATATAAATTCCTTTCATAAGTGTCTGTGTTTAACGAAACTCACATCAAGACGGTCTCTTTGATTCCACTCCTTCCTGATCCCCATATTTCTTTTTTTAATAATTTTTTAATGTTTATTTATTTATTTTATTAATTTTTTTAATGTTTATTTATTTTTGAGAGAGACAGAGACACAATGAGAGTGGGTTAGGGGCAGAGAGAGAGGGAGACACAGAATCCAAAGGAGGCTCCAGGCTCCGAGTTGTCAGCACAGAGCCTGACACGGGATATAAACTCAGCAGCCTTGAGATCATGACCTAGGCCGAAGTTGGACACTCAACCGACTGAGCCACCCAGGCCCCCCATGTTTATTTATTTTTGAGAGAGAGACAGAATGTCAGTAGGAGAGGGGCAGAGAGGGAGAGGGAGACACCCACCCCAACCCCGTATTTCTACAACAGTTCTGAACCACTGTTTTCATACATCACTTGCTACCCTTCACAGAAATCCCTCAATTGTTAGGGTTGCCTTATGTAGTGAAAAGGTATAGAAGATGCCCAATCAAATTTAAATTTCAGATAAACAACAGATAATTTTTTAGTATAAATATGTCCCATGCAATATTTGGGACATATTTATACTGACAAATTTTCTGTTGGTTATCTGAAGTTCAAATTTAACTGAATAGGACTGCCTGCTTAGGATTCTGTGTCTCCCTGGCCCTCTGCCCCACCCCTGCTCATGTGCTCGCTCACTCTTAAAAATAAATATACATTAAAAAATGTAAAAAAATTAATATTCTATATTTTATTTGGCAATCCTACCAATTGCACTATACTTTTTAAAAGCCATGTAAACTCACACCTTGTCATTTATGAGTCTCCATAATTTGGCCCTCATTCTACGAATATAACCTTTTCCACTTATTCCAAATGCAAGCTCTCCCTTTCAACTAGAATTTGAGAGCAAAAGTACTTAATTATCATCACTATCATCATCACCATTATTGTAATTCCTTTGCTCCCTTGAAATGTTTCATTGTTTTCAAAGTACTTGCCTATACATTGTTTTATTAGTTTCTCTCAACACCTCTGTGATAAAATTTGGACAGAATTTTAATTTCAAATTTAGAATTTGTGAAAACTGAACAAGAGATATAGACTTGCCTAAAGTCAATGGGTGGGTATTGGAGAAGGGAGCTCAAATCCAGGATATCAATCTTCAAGTCAAGTGTTCCTTCCATGGTATCAGGTTACTTCTTATTCATCTTCCTTCATTTTACAGCATAGGAAACTGAGGTACCTAGAATTTATTTGAGTGAAGCACAGAACAGTAATATGATGCTCTCAGAGTAGAAAACCTCTGTTTTCTGTAGTTTCTAATTCTCTATAGTTTGTCCAGGCTCATATAGCTAAATAACCCAGAACTCACAGCCCACTCACAGCTTGTCAGAGATAGTGTCTCTTAAACAGCTCTGCTTTTCTTCGAATATTTTTCTTACCACATCTTGTACTTCATAAGGTTCAGCTTTCATAGGAAAGGAAGTATATAATATTATTTGTTCTTATGAAAGAATGTTCTGTTCCTGAATTTAAATTCAAAAGTGTGGAATTTGAGTGTTTTTTATACTCTAATGGAAACTGCATTAAATGAAGTTGCTATTAGTTCTTGATTAATTTGGTTTTTTTTTTCCTTTTCTCTGGGGAAAAATTGATTCTCTATCCAGGGCTAAGCAAAGAAAAATTATCTGAAAGTCAAATATTCATTATAAATCGTGCTTATTGATCTCATTTTTAAAATAAAACTTTAAATAAGTTAACACCAAATAATAGGATCTATTTTCCTTACCCCTGGCTAAATGAGTGAATGTTTTATTAGAACATTAGAACAAAACCCTTATAATAGCAAAGGAAAGGAAATCCTGTAACCTATTTTTGTTTCTACCATTAATTTAGTTGTCACCATAACTTTCCTATATCTTCCCAATTTCCTATTTAAAGGGTGTTTAGAAAAAGTTTGAAGAGTATTGTGTTTGGATCCATACATATTGTTGGTTCAACAATAGATGGACTGTAGTAATTGATGAAGTCTTATTCTAATTCTGGCTCCAGAATATTAGCTGTTTGATTCTGTGTAAATTACCAGGACTGTGAACTTTTTTTGCATCTGCAGAATGGAGATTGTACTAGGACTGGGATAAATGAGGTAGTGTATATAGAGAGTCATGCCTGGTGTATAATAGTTGCTCAGTAAATGGCAGCTACTGTTATTATCTAGGAGAAACACTTAAGGTTTTAGTGTTTTTCTGAAGAAGAAGCTCTATGCTAGAGGTTTCTGAAGAATCACATTGTTCAAACCCATGGTTTACTTTGTGCGTGGTGATGATCAAGGAAACAGCTTCTCCATCTTTTATGACTACCGTCAGGTATTTTCAGGATCTCAGGTTTTTTTTTTGTTTTTTGTTTCTTTTTTTTTTTTTAGAGAAAGAGAGAGACAGAGCATGAGTGGAGGAGGGGAATAGAGAGAGAGGGAGACACAGAATCTGAAGCAAGCTTCAAGCTCTGAGCTGTCAGCACAGAGCCCGATGAGGGGCTTGAACCCATGAACTGTGAGATCATGACCTTAGCCAAAGTTGAACGCTTAACCAACTGAGCCACCCTGGTGCCCCCAGTATGTTATATTTAACAATCCAAACCATGAGAGTGTCTGGGGGGGGGGCTTTTTCTTCTTCTAACTTGGGAATTTACATAAACAAGAAGAAAGAGGGAGTAAATAAGAATACAGTTTGAGGAAAAATGTGAATGGAGGTAAGAAGACACTTAAACTGCCAGGAGTTATCCCAGGGGCAAGACTTCCTTTGTGATAAGGCAAGAGCATCCCCCAGAAACAACAGGCCTTGAAACTTACAAGCTTGGAAAGGACTTAGAAATCAGTTAGTTCTAACCCCTCATTTTACTGGGCAGTAAACAAGGAGTGGGAGGAGGGAAAGGAGAAGGGTGTGGAGGTGTAAATTCTTCTGGCAAGGCACATTTTTCAGTCATTAATCATTTATTGTGAACTACTATGGTGTTTCCAGTTTAGGATGGAGAAGGATCCATTGTCTGGTTTGGACCAAGGAACTGCCAAGGTGTGGCGGGGGGGGGGGTGGTCTTGACAGTAAGTCCCAGTCTCAGGCCATTAGGCTTGGGGAGCCGAAAATGAAAAGGGCCTCTGGGAAAGGAGTCCCTATAAAGCGATTTTTTGCCATTTTTGTATGCTCACTATGCAACTAAACTCAAGAGGTTCACTCCTTGGGGTGCATCAAATTCAACAGAACCCAAGGAAGTGTTGAAAGCAAAGAAATTTTTATTACTTGTTACAAGTAAAGAGATAGGGAGATAGCTCTCAATGCACTTTCTCTCCACAAGGTTAGTACAGGAAGCTTTTATTCAGTATATTAGGGGGCAAGACAGGGAGCTTGCATAAGCACTTCAGTTCAATTGTGCATGCCTAGCATGTCAACATTCTAGTGCATACATCATATATTCAAAAAATGGGGGAAACTCTGCCTATAGGAGGAGATCTGAGTATTATAGTGAGGTAAAACTGACTTTAGGACAATTCAGGGGGCTTCTGCACAGGTCCCCAGTTCTAATCCAGGTCAAACTGGCTCAGGTAAGGGGCTAGCAGGTGAAAGACCTAGTTGGGCACCCCCTTGGCTGGAACTGTTGGCTCTGCAAAACAAAACATATTCCTTCCCTGTTTCTGTCCCTTTCCCTTCCCCCTTCTACTGATAGCTTTCAGCTCTCTTAGTAATTTCCATTGCATGCTACATAATAATTGGAGCTGACTGGGCTACGCATGCTGAGGACCACTGCAAACTTGGCAAGGGATTGATTGAGTTTCCTATCTTCATTCATCTCTTTCCCATGCATCTGTCTAAATACTTCCTCTAACTTTGAAGGGGCAGACAGTAGCTGGACCTCATCAAAGCCACACCTCTGTCATCTCCTGAGATTGGAGGGTTTGGGAATTGTTGGTAAAAGGAAGTAAAAAAGTTAAAAGTTAAACAAGATTCAGAAAGTTTTGGATATGCCTCCAAAATGCTAAATCTTCACTCTTCTTCATGCATATTCCTGCACCCTCACTCCCAAAACCAGGCAGGGGTAAGATGGGCCAGGAGCATGGGATATGGAGTCTCACTCTTTTATCAAGGAGGAGGGGTACAGTTTAGGAACTGAGTAGATTATCACTCCAGAAAGCCTTTGTCTGTTTCCTGAGAGATTTATCTGGTGACAAGATTGACATCTACTTCAAGAAGGAAGGACCTTCCCACTTTGGAAGCCCCCAACAAAATTAGCTCAGTGGAAGTCCAAACCTCCTTCTAGTGCTATCCAATAAGACTTTCTGGGATGACAGAAATGTTCTATTCTATGCTAATACTGTAGTCACTAGTTACAGTGGTTATTGAACACTTGAACTGTGACTAGTAGGAATGAGGACATTAATTTTGAATTTTATTTACTTTTACTGAATTTAAAATTATAATTATCCACATGTGCTCAGTGGCTATTGTATTGAGCAACACAGATTAGGTGCCCCACCCTTACTCATCTTGTGTCTTCAGGGGTAACCACCTAAAGTTTTATTAACTATCAAGACAACATGATTGATTCCAATGATGTTGTATTATGTCCTTTTGAAACATCTTTCCAGGATGTTAAAATTGCTAAAGAAAATTTATTCGTTTTACAAATGGATGATATTCCACACAACACTTATAATTCATTTAAAACTGCAAGTTCAAAACTAGTAAGATGCTGATGTGCTGAGTTTTAGGGCAAAGCATTTAACCTCACTGGACTTTTGATTCCTCAACTGTAAAATAAGAAATTTATAACAAATGAATCTGAAGTCCTTTACTAGCTTTTAAAAGATTTCTTTTGAGGGGTGCCTGGGTGGCTTGGTCCATTAATCGTCCGACTTCGGCTCAGGTCATGATCTCATGGTCCGTGAGTTCGAGCTCCGTGTCGGGCTCTGTGCTGACAGCTCGGAGCCTGGAGCCTGTTTCGGATTCTGTGTCTCCCTCTCTCTCTGCTCCTCCCCTGTTCATGCTCTGTCTCTCTCTGTCTCAAAAATAAATAAACGTTAAAAAAAAAAAAAGATTTCTTTTGAAGTGACTGCTGTGATGGTGAAAAAATTACAGATGTTCAAAGAAATAAAGTTATGCAGGTGGCTGATATTTCTGATAAGGCTGTTACAAATCTAGTAATTAATAAGCATGAATCCAATATAATTACAGGAAGCCAGAGTAAGACTTAATAGTAAAGTATGAGATAAATCTGAAGGATCTAGCTTTCACGCAGAAAGTCTGAGAAGGAGGATTTCCTTAGACTGCTCACTGTTCTCACTATCCGTTATACAAAAAGACCATTTCCATTTATCAATAGTAATGAAACTCATAAGTTTAACTTACAGTTTTCTGTAAACACTAAAAGATGCAGTATGAATTTGTTCACATAGCCCTTCAATGACTTTTAGAAGCCACTGCAAAGCAAGAGTTGACCATCAACTAACTCATTTCCCAGCTCTTATGAGGAAGTTAATTTCACCTCAGTCCTGGTCAAAAGATACATTGGCTGCATTTCAAGAGCATAATTTTCACATTAATGAACATCACCCAATATCATCCAGATATATTATGAGCCCAAATCATAAGACAACTGGAGCTGAACCTCTTTGGGAGGAAAATGTTGCTTTTACAAAGGGCCCCCAAAAGTGGTAAATGAAACATTTCTATCACCAAAACTCTAGGTGCACCAAAGACCAACTGCTAACATTGGCCACACCAGCCTAGGAAAGAACAAATTCTGGCAACCCATGGTTAATATATTGCTTATGAAGAGAATCTGGGTGGAAGCATTTTGAGAAAATTCTGCCCACAGCCTGAACCTGGAGCTCACCAGAAATCCAGCAGTTCTGAATAATAATAAAAAGAATGAGAATGCTAATAACTAATGATTGTATAGCACTTACTCTGGGCAGACCCTGATCTTAGTGTTTGGTAACTAAGTGTTGGAGTAAACCCGAGTCTTCATGAAAGGTGTGAAAGTTTGGCACATTCCTACTCAGCACAGAGTACTTAGCCAATGGTACCAGTGAAGTACTGCCTAATCAAAATACTTAAAACTTCTGAATAGATGGAATGCTATAGCAACAAAATTTGTTTAAATTGTTTTATAAACTATAGTGGAAATTACCTAGGGATCAAAAAGCTATCAATATGAATGTAGAGTTTTCCTTCTCTTATCTGGAGAAAATAGGCTGAAATAATTGGGGGGAAAGTATGGTGGTATCTGTCATAGTCTGTAGGAACTCCAGTGCAGGCAAGTAAAGGAAACCACATTCCTTGAAGCATTTCAGACTGGTGAACCCCTCCCACAAGAATTTCATACCTCAGTACCCCTTCATGATATCTTAGAACAGATTGGTTGCTCACTGTTCTGACTTCTCTTTTTTCAATTACTAATTCTTTCTTACTAGCCTTAAAAAATGTCACAAAACAGAAACCTGTCACCAATGACCTACACCTTTTCTCTCAACAGGCCCTCTTCTAGAAGGTAGTGCTTTAAATACTCATCTTGCTTTCTACTTTCACTTTTTGCCTTGCTTAGTTTCCATTTATAATCAAAAACACATTTCTTGGATTATATCAAAGTTATGTTGTAAAATCCATTGTATAAGCTTCCTCAAAATTAAGAAATTAAGGCTTATTGTATGGCAAATTGGGATTTGAATTTACTAATGGATAGATAACCTGGGCAAATTTTTTAATCCTTTTTATATTACTCTTCCCTATTTTCAGTGAAAGTGGGTAGTGAAATCAACCTCACATACAGTAGTGCCCTCAGTTCACAAAAACTGCTAAATGTTCAGGAATTTTGTGAGTTGATTATCAAACACAGCCATTATTAAAAATTAAACTATATAAACTGACTCTTAAAATTATATTAAAACAAAAATAATAAATACCCCAAACTCATCAGTTCCTAAATAGCTTACTACATTTTATTATGGTCTGTGTTCTTGAGATTATTTTTGTCTACTCTATCAGCATGGTGAAAATATCAGCATGGTATATAAGAGTGTACTACTGCACATCTCTTCTAGGACACCCCTTACCACCACCACCACTCCCTCCATCACCCCCACAAGTTCAGTGAAGTCAGGTTGGGAGCTGGAAATCAACCAATGTAAATCCAATGTAAATTTACATGGTGTAGCTGGAAATTTACACCATGTAAATCAGCAAACACTACAAATCAGGGCTTTTTGTCCCCTGGAAGAGTTGATAAGCATTTATCTCTACATCACTGCTCAAGTATGTGATGTAAGAATTAATATGAAATAATATGTAAACTGTGCTTAAGTGTGTGTCTCATGTACTCAGTAAATGGTAGTTATTCTCATTAGTATTGCTAATTATTTTCATTCAATCAATAGGTGAATCAGTTCTTTATTATCTAATTCAGTGCACTGAAAGATTTCTTACATCATATAAAAATGTAATACTATGATATGTTTCCATAATGACATAGATCTCAACTTGCTTAACATAATAGCCTTATTTACAGTCCTAATTATTTACAGTTATTTACAGTCCTAATTTTGATTAGTGATATGCATTTTATGAAAATTTAAATTTTTTCTCGTTCTAGTACAATCCACTCATTTGCCAGAGAAGGAAACAAAGGGTCCCCAAAACCTAATGTTTTCCCCAAGGTCCCACAGGCATCTAGTAGTAAAATGGTAGTAATATATGTCAATCTGTGTATCTTATAAACTCTTTTGACACCTTTTATAAGTAGATGAATTATTCATTAAGGGTGTAAATCAATTATAATTTCCATTTTTGGTATTTACTATGTCCCTGTGAAAACTGGAGACAACATACCTAATAGAAGTTCAACCACAGAAAATTACTATTTTCATAAATAAAAGATGGTCAAATGTTGGCATTGTTAATATAGTTCCACTTATTATCATATTTAACCTAATGAAGCAAAAATTCAAATTAATATGATCTTTACTTTTCTTTCCCACTCCTGTCTTACAAACATAATTTAATTAAGATAAATTGAATCACATATAAATGAGCTACAGATGTTTAAATGAGAGTTTCTGGAATTATTTGGAATTCTGTGGTTTCTATGCTACCATTGTACTTTAAAACATTGTGAAACAAAAGAATTATTCCCAGGCTTCAAGATGAAGAAGAACAAACAAATAGTTGATACATGTTTGTGTGGATTTTGTGTCATTTTCTGGTTTGGGTTTAAGACCAACGAATGGCTAAATTATATGTATTAGCCTAGGCTTTAAAAAACACTCACCACATAAGCATTAGCTTAGAAAACCCTAAATTGCTTTAAAAAATGGTCAAGCCAAAATAGAAGAAACTCTGTGGTTTTGTGCCCAATATACAATTACACAATTACAGAATTTATATGTTTGCAGTTGGATTTACAAAACCTCCTTAATGTACTAAAGTGTGGTCTAATTGCTTACTAATAAAAGGGGGGAAATGCTCTCTAATTAGATAAATACCTTCTATAGCAATCTCAGTAAACACACTGTTTTCCAGAGGGTAGCAAAGAGTTGGGAATGTGTGCTCAATACCTCTTTTCACTCTGTTGTTCCTGGTGGAGCAGGGTCAGCTTGGAATATAGAGTCCTTGCCTGGAGCTGATCAGCATTCCCAAATAACAGCTCTAATCAGCAACTCCTTTAGTAAACAGTATTCAAGAAAAGAAAGGAGGGGGCACCTGGGTGGCAAATAGGTTGAGCCTCAGACTTTGACTCGGGTCGTGATCTCACAGTTGGTGAGTTGGAGCCCCATGTCAGGCTCTGTGCTGCAGACTCAGAGCCTGGAGCCTGCTTCGGATTCTGTGTCTCCCTCTCTCTTTGCCCCTCCCTGGCTCATACTCTCTGTCTCTCTCTCAAAAATAAAAATTAATCATTAAATTTAAAAAAAAAAGAAAAGAAAAGAAAGGAGGCAATGTTTTCAAACTTTCCCCCCCCAGATTATTGGAGTCAAATGTAATGGACTCTTGTTCGTTTTTCTAATATGCCCCCTGGGAATAACCTCAGGGTCAAAATAGTTCTCAGAGTTCCTAAATCTTATCCCAAAACAGAAACTAGGGTATTTTTGTTTTCATTCCTGCAGATCCTACTTTGTTTTTATTGCTGTTTGTTTTGCTTTGTTGTTTTACTTTGTGCTAAGGGCTCTAAAAACTTAAGAAAGCAGCTGTCCTGTCTTTAGTTGACTAAATTGCAGAACACTGGAAAGTGTGGTCATGGTAGCCATAAGGCCTGAGTTCTAGTCAAGGATCTGTTACTAATTCATTATGAACCCTTGACCACATCACTTTAATTCAGAGTACCATTAATGTTCTCATTTGTAAAATAAGAAGTTGGGTTGGAAAGTGTTCTCTTAAATTCTCAATAACTCTGTATTGACTGTAAAATTGTGATTTTTAAGGGAGAAAATCTTGTCCCAATGGCATCCTGCGCCCATAGAAGCCTTTCTGATACCCCCAGAAAGTATCAGTCTCTTTTTTTTCCCCTACCTTGGGAACACCCTTATTGCTTTACTTACCATACATAACAAACTTTCTTACAAGGGATATGAAAACCTTCAAGTCAGAGACTATAACTTATACAACTCTGCTGGGGAGGTGGAAGAGATAGCATAAAACCATATGCATATTTGTGGAAGAAGGGATGGGGATGGTACAGTCTCAATTGCTGTGAGGTGAGAGTGACAAGGGCATGAACAAAACAAGAATAAGAAAAGGAACACACATATCTACTACATTGGTCTTAAGACATGAACTGTGTTGGGTGTGTTGGGCTGTGCTTAGGAGATAAATTGCGGAAACACAGTAGCAAGAAGGAAGCACTCAGCAGAAGCCAGAGAATTCAGAGATCAGAGACTTTTTTCTTAGAAGTGTAATAGTTCATTAAAAAACAATAACATCAAAACTTAAAACAAAACCTTCAATTTTTCTTTTTTTAAAATTTCTTTTTATTTTATTTTTTAAAATTTAAATCCAAGTTAGTTAACATATGGTGCAATAATGATTTCAGGAATAGAATTTAGTGATTCATCACTTACTTATAACACCCAGTGGTCATCCCAACAAGTGCCCCCCTTAATGCTCTTCACCTGTTTAGCTCATCCTCCTCACCCAACACACCCCTCCAACAACCCTCAGTTTGTTCTCTGTATTTAAGAGTCTCTTATGGTTTGTCTCCCTCTCTGTTTTGACCTTATTTTTGCTTCTCTTCCCTTATGTTCATTATTTTGTATCTTAAATTCCACATATGAATGAAATTATATATTTGTCTTTCTCTGACTGACTTATTTTGCTTAGCATAATACACTCTAGTTCTATCAGCAGTGTTGCAAATGGCAAGATTTCATCCTTTATAATCGCCAAGTAGTATTCCATATATATATGTATATATGTGTATATATATACATATGATGAAATATATATATATATGATGTGGTGTGTGTGTATTTTATAAAAAATATACAAAATAAATATATAAAATACACACACACACACACACACACACACACACCACATCTTCTTTATCCATTCATCTGTCAATGGACATTTGGGCTCTTTGCATAACTTGGTATTACCATAGTGTTGCTGTAAACATTGGGGTGAATGTTCCCCTTCAAAACAACATTCCTGTATCCTTTGGATAAATACTTAGTAGTACAATTGCTGGGTCGTAGGGTAGGGCTATTTTTAATTTTTTGAGGAATCTCCATACTGTTTTCCAGAGTGGCTGTACCAGTTTGCTTTCCCACCAGCAGTTCAAAAGGGTACCCCTTTCTACACATCCTCACCAACATCTGTAGTTACCTGAGTTGTTAATTTTAGCTATTCTGACCGATGTGAGGTGGTATCTCATTGTGGTTTTGATTTGTATTTCTCTGATAATGAGTGATGTTGAGCATCTTTTCATTTGTCTGTTAGCCATCGGGATGTCTTCTTTGGAAAAAGTGTCTATTCATGTCTTTTGCCTATTTCTTCACTGGATTATTTGTTTTTTGGGTGTGGAGTTTGAGAAATTCCCTATAGACTTTGGATACTAACCCTTTATCTTATATGCCATTTGCAAATATCTTTTCCCATTACTTAAGTTGCCTTTTAGTTTTGCTAATTGTTCCCTTTGCTGTGCAGAAGCTTTTTATCTTGATGAGGTCCCAATAGTTCATTTTTGCTTTTGTTTCCCTTGCCTCTGGAGACATGTCAAGTAAGAAGATGCTAGGGCCAAGGCCAAAGAAGTTGTTGCCTGTTTTCTGCTCTAGGATTTTGATGGCTTCCTGTCTTACATTTAGGCCTTTCATCCATTTTGAATTTATTTTTGTGTATGGTGTAAGAAAGTGGTCCAGGTTCATTTTTTGCATGTTTCTGTCCAGTTTTCCCTATTTGCTGAAGAGACTGTCTTTTTTCTATTGGGTACTTTTTCCTGCTTGGTCAAAGATTCGTGAGCCATATGTTTATAGGTTGACCTCTGGTTTCTGTATTCTGTTCCATTGATCTATGTGTCTGTTCTTGTGCCAGTACCATACTGTCTTGATGATTACAGGTTTGTAATACATCTTGAAGTCCTTAATTGTAATGCCTCCAGCTTTGCTTTTCTTTTTCAAGATTGCTTTGGCTATTTGGGTCTTCACTGGTTCCATACAAATTTTTAGATTGTTTGTTCTAGCTCTGTGAAGAATGCTGGTGTTATTTTGATAGGGATTGCATTGAATATGTAGATTGCTTTGGGTAGTATTGACATTTTAACGATATTTTTTCTTCCAATCCATGAGCATAGAATGTTTTCCCATTTTTTTGTATCTTCTTCAATTTCTTTCATAAGTTTTCTATAGGTTTTTCACCTCTTTGGTTAGGTTTATTCCAAGGTATTTTATGGTTTTCTTGGTGCAATTGTAAATGGAATTGATTCCTTGATTTCTCTTTCTGCTGTTTCATTATTGGTGTATAGAAATGCAACTGATTTCTGTGCATTGGTTTTATATCCTGTGATTTTGCTGAATTCATGAATCAGTTTTAGCAGTTTTTTGATGGAGTCTTTTGGATTTTCCACACAGAGTACCATGTTGTCTGTAAAGAGTGAAAATTTGACTTCCTCCTTGCTGATTTGGATGCCTTTTATTTTTTGTGTTGTCTGATTGCTGAGGCTAGGACTTCCAACACTATGTTGAATAACAGTGGTGAGAGTGGACATCCTCATTGTGTTCCTGATCTTGGGGGAAAGCTCTGTTTTTCCCCATTGAGCATGATATTAGCAGTGGGTCTTTCATATATGGCTTTTATGATCTCGAGGTATGCTCCTTCTATCCCTACTGTCTTGAGGGTTTTTATCAAGAAAGGATGTTGTATTTTGTCAAATGCTTTCTCTGCATCTAATGAGACGATCATGTGGTTCTTATCCTTTCTTCTATTGAAGTGATGTATCACATTGATTGATTTGTGAATATTGAACCAGCCTTGCAGCCCAGGATTAAATCCCGGTTGATCATGGTGAATAATTCTTTTAATGTATTGTTGGATCCAGTTTGCTAGTATCTTGTTGAGAATTTTTGCATCCATGTTCATCAGGGAAAGTGGTCTGTAGTTCTCCTTTTTTAGTGGGGTCTTTGCCTGGTTTTGGAATCAAGGTAATGCTGGCCTTGTAGAGTGACTTTGGAAATTTTGATTCATTTCTGTTTTTTGGAATAGCTTCAAAATAATAGGTATTAACTCTTTTTTAAATGTTTCGTAGAATTCCCCTGGAAAGCCATATGGCCCTGGACTCTTGTTTGTTGGGAGATTTTTGATTACTGATTCAATTTATTTACTGGTTATGGGTCTGTTCAAATTTTCTATTGCTTCCTGTTTCCGTTTTGGTAGTTTATATGTGTGTAGGAATTTGTCCACTTCTTTCAGATTGCCCAGTTTGTTGGCATATAATTGCTCATAATATTCTTTTATTATTGTTTGTATTTCTTCAGTGTTGGTTGTGATCTCTCCTCTTTAATTTGTGATTTTATTTATTTGGGTCCTTTGCTTTCTTCTTTTTGATACATCTGGATAAGGAGTTATCAATTTTGTTAATTCTTTCAAAGAACCAGCTCCCAATGTCAATGATCTGTTCTACTGTTTTTTTTTTTTTTTAATTTTGATATCATTGATTTCTGTTCTGATCTTTAGTATTTTCCTTATCCTGGTTTTGGGCTTTATTTGCTGTTCGTTTTCCAGCTGTGTTGGGTGTAAGTTTAGGTTGTTTGTTTGAGACCTTTCTTCCTTCTCTAGGAAGGCCTGGATTGCTATCTGCATCTCTCTTATGACCACCTTTCCTGCATTCCAGAGTTTTGGGGCTGTGGCATTTTCATTTTCATTGGCTTCCATGTACTTTTTAATTTCCTCTTTAATTTCTTGGTTAACCCATTCATTCTTTGGTAGGATGTTCTTTAATCTCCGAGTATTCATGGTCTTTCCACATTTTTTTCTTGTGGTTGATTTCAAGTTTCATAGACTTGTGGTCTGAAAATATGCAAGGTATGATCTCTATCTTTTTGTACTTGTTGAGGGCTGATTTGTGTCCCAGTATGTGATCTATTCTGGAGAATGTTCCATGTGCACTGGAGAAGAATGTGTATTCTGCTGCTTCAGGAAATGTCCTGAATATATCTGTTAAGTCCATCCATTCCAGTGTGTCATTCAAAGCCATATTTCCATGTTGATTTTCTGTTTAGATATGTCCATTGGTGGAACTGGGGTGTTGAAGTTCCCTACTATTATGGTATTATTATCAATGAGTTTCTTTATGTTTGTGATTAATTGATTTATATATTTGGTTTCTTTCACATTGGGGGCACAAATATTTACAATTGTTAGATCTTCTTGGTAGATATATCCCTTAATTATGATATAATGACCTTATTCACCTCTTGTCACAGTCTTTACTTTAAAATCTACTTTTCTAATATGAGTATGGCTATTCCAGCTTTCTTTTGATGACCATTAGCATGGTAGATATTTCTCCATTCCCCTACTTTCAATATGCAGTTGTCTTTAGGTCTAAAATTGGTCTCTTGTAAGCAGCATATAGATGGGTCTTTTTTTCTTACCCATTCTGATACCCTATGTATTTTGATTGGAGTGTTTAGCCCATTGCCGTTTAATGTGAATAGTGAAATATATAAAGTTAGTGCCATTGTGTTGCCTGTAGAGTTGGTGTTGTTCTCTGATCCTTTCTAGTCTTTGTTGTTTTTGGTCTTTTTTGTTTGTTTGTTTGCTTTGATCTTTTCTCCACTCAGAGTCCCCCTTAAAATTTCTTGCAGGGCTGGTTTAGTGGTCATGAACTCCCTTAATTTTTTGTTTGTCTGGGCAACTCTTTATCTTTCCTTCTATTTTGAATGACAGACTTGCTTGATAAAGAATTATTGGCTGCATACTTTTCTGATTCATCACATTGAATATATCCTGCCACTCCTTTTTGTTCTGCCAAGTTTCTGTGGATAGGTTTGCTACAAATCTTATCTGTCTTCCCTTAAAGTTAAGGACTTTTTTTCCCTTGATGCTTTCATATTTGTTCCTTGCCTGTTTATTTTGTGAATTTGACTATGATATGCCTTGTTGATGGTTGATTTTTGGTGAATCTAATGGGAGTTCTCTGTGCTTCTTGGATTTTGAGGTCTGTTTCCTTCCCCAGGAAGGTTTTCTGCTATAATTTGCTCAAATAAACCTGCACCTTTTTCATCTTCTGCCTGTCTTCATCTACTGGTACTCAAATGATTTGGAAGCTATTCCTTTTTAATAAGTCACTGAGTTATTTAAGTCTTGTATTGCTTTTTTGCCTTTGTCTTCCTCTTTTTCTGTTTCATTATTCTCAATAATTTTGTCTTCTGTATTGCTGATTCACTGCTTTGTTTCATCCATCCTTGCTGTCGTGGCATCCATTAGAGATTGCATCTCGGTTATACCATTTTTAATTTCATCCTGACTAGATTTTACTGACTAGATTTTACTTCTTGTATCTCTGAAGAAAGGGATTCTATGCTTTCTTCAACTGAAGCTAATATTCTTAATATCATGGCTTTCAATTCCAGTTCAGACATCTTGTTTATCTCTGTTGATTTCTTGGCTCTTGTTTCTTCCTGTTCTTTCTTTTGGGGTGAATTCCTTTGTTTTCTCATTTGGGAGGAAGAAAAAAAAGTAATAAAATTAAAAATTAAAATATTAAGGAGAAAGCGAAAAAATAAAGGAAGTTAGATCCTAGGTGTGTTTTCTTGTTGTTGACAGAAGCTTGATAGAATAGAGAAAAAAAGGAAAGAAAAGAAAGGAAAAAAAGTTTAACATTTTTAAAAATTAAAAAAATGTATATAATAAAATGAAATTTAAAAAAGCAAATGAAATAGAATAAAAATTTTTTAATGAAGTAAAAAAACAATAAAAATAATTTGAAAATTAAGAATAAAGAAATGAAAATGAAAATGAAAATAAAATTTTCTATTTCTGTATCCAAGAAAAAGAAAAGGAAAAAAAGAAAAAAATGTAAGTGAAAACAGAAGGAAAAAAATGAACTAATAAATAAATCAGCAAACAGAATGAAATCCAGATGAAGTTACATTCAGTTTCCCTTAGAACTGATACTATGAAGCACTCTATAATCTGTTCACTAAGTAAGTGGAAGGACTTGTGCTGGTCTTCTAGAGTATGTGCTTGGAGGGCACAGCTGGTGGGGCTTGGTGTAATGGCTTCATTCTCCACTAGGAGGCACTGCTTAGCTTACTGGGTGGATCTGTGTGGTATGCATGCTTGTGTGCACACATGCACGTGCATGGGAGAGGTGGAAATGGCTTCACGTAGTTCCCTAGTCTCTGGCACAGGAACTTTGTGCTCTCATCGACCTGTGATCAAGCATCCCTCCTTTTTCTCAGGCCTCTGTTCACTTCCTGCCTCTACCCTGTCCATGTCCAAGCTGTCCACTGGCCAGAAGACACCTCCCTCCAGAATTTTATCTCAGATGGGGTTGTGTTTCAAACCCCACATGTCAGAGACCCCTGTGCTTGGACCCATGCTGACTCTCGGTGGGGAGGGTCTCACTGAGAAATAGCCGGGTGCCACTTTGCCCCAGAAAACATTCATGTGGTCACACAGAGGCAGAGGTTCAGAAATTATGGCAAATCACAATACACAGACAGTGCCAGGTTTCACTGAACTCTGGTGTCTTTTTTCTAATACCAGAAAATGTGGCTGCTCTCCAGGGTCCACTGGGACCTTTGCCTGTGGGAAGGCCATATGGTCTCTACCAAATGCTCTCCAAGCAGGGGAACTGCTTCTCCCCATGTGGCACACAGACCCCTTAGACCCTGCTGCCTGCTCCTGGGGATTCACCTTGCTTCCTCACCAGAGCACCACCAGGCACTGAGCTCCAGAATTTCAGACTCTGCACTCCACTGTTTATAGAATCCTGGTGGTATTGAAACCCTCTCCTTTCTTCCTGTCATTGGTTTTGGTGAACAGATTTCTTGTTCAGTCCCCTGTGAGTGTTTTCAATCTTTCTCTCTCTTTCTCTCCAGCTACTTTTGAGGTACTGTTTTTCTTGCACTCTTCTGATGCATGTCACTGTCCTCCTTTCTCTGCCCTTTCTCCACAAAACCAGCTCCCTACCCTCCATGACTTTTCTCTCCCCCAGTTCACTGTTCTGCACCTCATACCTTCTGAGCTCTGTGACTCAAGTTGTGCAGATTGTTGTGTTAATCCTCAGGTCAGTTTCCTAGTTGTGCAAAATGGTTTGGTGCTGATCTATCTGTGTTTCAGGGACAAGACAAGCTGAGGGTCTCCATGCTGCTCCACCATCTTGATCGCCCTCCACTTTTCTTATAATAAAAATAATCCATGCTTACTATAGAGCATTTGGAAGATAGGGGCACCTGAGTGGCTCAGTCAGTTAAGTGTCCAACTTTGGCTCAGGTCATGATCTCATGGTTCATGGGTTTGAGCCCCGTGTCAGGCTCTGTGCTGACAGCTCAGAGCCTGGAACCTGCTTCATATTCTGTGTCTCCTCTCTCTCTGCCCCTCCCTACTCATGCTCTGTTGCTCTCTCTCTCAAAACTAAATAAACATTAAAAAAATTAAAAAATATATACATATATAGAAAATTTGGAAGATAAAATGAGAATTTTTCTGAACACGTTTGTATAGTTAATATTATATTTTGTATCTTGAATTTTCACTTAAAAATACATCATAAACTAAATTCTATTTCATGAATGCACCATAATGTACCTAATAATTCTCCAACTTCTGCCTATCTATAATTTTTCTCTATTATATTTCCATGATGAAAATTATTATCTAATAAATTTCCCCCATATGTGTGCATAATTTTTTGAGAAGCAATTTTTGAAAGAAACATTGCTAGGAACAAAGATAGAAATACTTAAGAGAATAAAAATTTAAACAAACATATAAAAATATAAACACATATAAACATTTATATGTGTTACTAAATTGCTTCCTTAAAAAGTGGTATCAATTTCCACTCTCACCAGAAGGGACCATATGTATGGAAATAAGAGCTGTCCAAGGCTGGCATTCCTTTATCATATGTAACTTAATTATTTTGGCCCCTATTGTAGAGGGGTCTCCTGTGAAGAGAAGCTTGACCGAATGACCCAAAAGGTTCCTGCCAACTGCAAGAGTCACTGATTCAGTTAACTGAAATGTCAGAGAACCGACTTTCCAATAATCAACTCCTCAAGAATTTGGAATCTCAGCTCACATCAGGCACATGCTAGCTGATGAGGATAGAGTCCCTGTCCTTAAAGAACTTATATTCCAGTAGAAAGACAAATATTACAATAGGTATTATAATATAATGATAAGTGATCATATATGGGACATTTCCAGGATATTATGGGATCTCAGACGAGTAGCCTTTAAACAATAAAGGTGGGAAAGCTTTGTAGACAAAGGAAACAGAGTTATCAAAGCTGTGAAGTGCACAGCATGGATTGGAAGTATTGTGTGTATGTGTCTACAAGTCATTAAGTTCTATTAAAGGACAAAGTGTGAAGTAAGAGATGGGATAAGCTTGCAGAATAGTCAGAGGCTAGGTCATGGCAGTTTTTAGATGCCATACTGAGAAACTTAAACTTTATAAGAAATGGAGAAATATTTGGGGTATTAGAGAAAAAGTGATGCAGTCAAATGTTATGATAGAATTTCTGACCATGGTGGAAGAATGGATAAATTTTTAATTAGGCAAGACTAGAAGCAAAGAAGTCTATTGGAGAGCTCTTGTAGTGCCCATGTAAGAAATGGTAAAAGATTAAATCAGGGCAGTGGCAGTATGGAGGGATGGAGGGGGAAAGGAAAGGCTCAAAAGTATGCTGGGTATCAGTTTGGCAGGAGTTGATAATTTATTGAATTTAAAGGGTAATTGGGAGAAAATCACTGCATATAGAAAAAGATAATTAGAGTTGCAAGGAATCTGAGCTCAACAGGTTAAATGTAGAAGAGAGGTCCAGGGGTACATAATAGAGGAATGTCTATTGGTTTGATTACATGGGTGTCATTGATGGCTTTTGTATAAGTCATTTCACAGGAGTAGTGATGAATCAATAGTGTGAGGAGTGAATTGAAGGTGAGTAAATGTAGACAGTGAGTGTATAGTGATCTTTCAAGAAGCTTGGTTCAGAGGAACAGAAAACTATTACAGTTGTCAGAGAGGGAATCTAGGATCAGCAGAACTTCTTTAAGTTGGGAGGAACCCAAACTTCTTTATAGGTAGGAGAGAAAAAGCCATCAGGGAGGGAGAAATTGAAGGTATAGGACAGGAAAAATAAATGATTAAACAAGACATTGGAGCAAATAGAAAAAACTGAAATCAAGAGTAGATGTGGAGACACTGACTTTGAATGGAAAGAGAGAGTTTCATCGCCTAAACCTGGATGAGAAGAGGGAAAGATGGATGTGGAAGTAAAAGTCGGTCAGTGGGGCCAGAAAGGTAAAGTTGTTTATTCCTCAAGGGTGCAGACTGTGCCAGAGAGAGAACAGTATATGCAAAGACCTTGAGTGAGAGGTGGAGAGAGTGTGATGGGTTTGAATAACTTCAGTAAGCCTGGAACATAAATTGAGGGGGAAGGTAAAAGGAAGGATTAAAAATAAGGCCAAGGTGGTATCTGGGTGGTCCCTTGTAATTAATTGATTTGGGCTTTCTGTAGAGGATAGAAAAATGCTTGTAAATGTTTGGGAATGGCATGATCAACATTGTATTTGGAAGCATCACTCTGGCTGCAGTGTGAAGAATGAGTAGGAAGAACAAGATCTAAGACAGGGAGAACACTGTGGAAGTTGCTGGAGTAGTCCTAGTGTTGGATGATAGTGACTTGACTAATGTATTGCCATTGAGAGAGAAAGAAGTAGATGGATTTGAAAGATTTTTAGGAAGTAAGAATTGACAGAGCTTGTTGATAGATGGGATATGGAGGTGAATGAGAGCAAAGAGTCAAGGATAACTCCCAAGATTTCTACCTGAGGCAACTGAGAGGATGGCAGAACCATTTACTTGAGACAGGGAACTCCAGGAGAAATGTAGATTTAGGGGTCTATTGAGTTCAGTTATGGACATATTGAGCTTGAGGTGCCTGTGAGACATAATACACTAATTTATTTATTCATTCATTCAACAGTTATTTACTGAATGTGTACTACATGCCAGGCACTATGCTATATTTTGGGAATAGAGCAACGAATATAGTGTAGCTTAAATTCAAGTAGATTATGTCAATATTTGAATGAAGCTAAGGAGAGAATTTAAGGCTAAGATATAGGATTGGGAATCACCAGAGCATGAAATCATCAAGGCAGTCTCTAGAATATAGCAGTATGTGTGGGGCAGGTTGAGGAAAAGCTACCAAAAAAGAAAGGTGAGAAATAGTGGCCAGGGGTAAGAAAGAAATCAGGATAGGGGTGCCTGGGTGGCTCAGTTGGTTAAGTGTTTGACTCTTGGTTTTGGCTCAGGCCATGATCTCTCTGTTCTGTGAGTTCAAGTGCCGAGTCAGGATCTGTGCTAGCAGTGCAGAGCCTACTTGGGATTCTCTCTCCCTTTCTCTCTTCCCGTCACCAACTTGTGCTGTCTATGTCTCTCTCAAAGTAAATAAATAAACTTAAAAAAAATCAGGAGTTGTGGTGTCACAGAAGCCAAGAGATAAGAGTGATTCAAAGACAGACTGGTGAATGTCCCTGACATATCAAAGGAGAAAGTTACTGTCCGTTGTATTTAGTGACAAAGTGGACATTGGTAAGCTGTGTGGGAGTAATATTAGAACCATATGAGCACAAATCAATTGCAGTGAGTTTATGAATGAATAGGAAAGGCAATGAAGATGGGCTTTGTGTATAACTTAAAAAAATTTACTATAAAAAGGAAAAGAAACACCAATACTATCTGGAAGAGGAATGTGAATAGCCATAGGTAAGCAAACTGCAATGTTGAGGACATAGTCCTTCAGACTGTCAAGTCTGTCCAAGACTTTTGACCCCAAATACAAGGAGTTAGGGCTTAACTACAAAATTAGAGGGGAGAGTCTATACCTATTCACTTCTAACACCAACTGTAAGTTTGGGAGTTTCCCCAAGTCAACCTCAGTTTCAATAACTCACTATAAAGACATAGAACTCACTGAAACCTATTATACTCATGGTTATGGTTTATTATAAGGAAAGTACATAAATTCTAATCAAAGTAAGAGACAGGGCAGAGTTTGAGAGGATTAAAAATGTGAAGCTTCCATTGTATTCAGGATACATTACCCTCCCAGTATTGATGTGTGAAAATACATACATAGTATTGCCAACCTGAAAAGCTCACCCATGCTGTAGTGTTCAGAGTGTTTACTAGAACTTTATTTATGTAGATACAATTGATTGGATGGTTTTCCATGTAATTGAACTCTGTCTTCAGCTCCCCCTTCCTTGGAGATTGGGCTGAAATCACATGGTCTTAGGGACCCACCTTGAATAGCATAGATACTCTTATCCCTTGGGAAATTCCAAGGGTTCAAAGGTTACCCCTGAGGAGCCAAGGATAAAGGCCATAATCCTCTTTGAAAAGGCCAAATTCTTTACTATACAATGAAGTTGAGGGCGAATTTTACTTGTTTGGATAAGATAGATAAGATGAGATGAGATGAGATGAGATGAGATGGGATGAGAGTTAAGATAGCAAGATTCTTGAGAAGGTAGGGTAGGAAGGGATGGGTCCAGACAACAGGGGAACAAAGGCATTAGCCTCTTCCAACATAAAAAGAAGGAAAAATGAAAGGATGAGAACTGATTTGATGATAGGACACATAAGAAAGTCTTCACTAATGGTCTCTAATTTCTCTATGAAGTAGGAAACAAAATCATTTGCTGAGAATGATGGCCCAGGAGAGACTCAGGAGTCTGAGCAGTATGGACAATGTTGGAAATAATGGCCATGGACCAGGGATGCCTGATCTAAGGATCTATTTGATATTTTATTTATGTATTTATGTATTCATTTCCAGTATATTTAACGTACAGTGTTATATTAGTTTCAGGTGTACAATACAGTGATTCAACAATGCTATACATTACTCAGTACTCATCATGACAAGTATACCTTTAATCCCCTTCACCTATTTGAACCATCCACCACCCACCATCAGTTTGTTCTCTACACACAAGAATTTGTTTTTTTGTTCGTCTCTTTTTTCTATGTTTGTCTGTTTTGTTTCTTAAATTCCACATATGAGTGAAATGATCTGATATTTGTCTTTCTGTGACTTTTTTCACTTAGCATTATACCCTCTAGATCCATCTACTTTGTTGCAAATGGCAAGATTTAATTCTTTTTTATGATTGATTCATATTCCATTGCATGTATATAACACATCTTTATCTATCCATCTATCAATGGACACTTGGGTTGCTTCCATATGTTGGCTATTGTAAATAATACTGTAAGATACATAGGGATGCATATATCTTTTTGAATTAGTGTTTTCTTATTCATTGGGTAAATACCCAGTAGCTGAATTACTGGATCCTATGGTAATTCTATTTTAAAATTTTTGAGGAGCCTCCATACTGTTTTCCACAGTGGCTACACCAGTTTTCTTTCCTACCAACAGTGCACAAGGATTCTCTTTCCTCCACATACTCACCTACACTTGTTTCTTGTGTTTTTGAGTTTAACCATTGTGACAGGTGTAAGGTAATATCTCACTGTAGTTTTGATTTGTGTTTCCCTGATGATGAATGATGTTGAGCATCTTTTTATGTGTCTGTTTGCCGTGTGTATGTCTTCTTTTAAGAGAAGCCTGTTCATATCTTCTGCCCATTTTTAAATTGGTTTATTTTGGGTTTTTTTGGAGTTGTACAAGTTCTTTGTGAGTATTGGATACTACCCCTTTACTGGATATGTCATTTGCAAATATCTTCTCCCATTTTGTGGGTTGTCTTTTTGTTTTTTTGATGGTTTCCTTCACTACGCAAATCTTTTTATTTTGGTAGAGTCCCAATAGTTTAATTTTGCATTTATTTCCCTTCATATTTTAATGTTGAAAACCAGAAATTAAGAGCCGTGCCAATCTACATGGTTTCGTGGTAAGTTCAGTGATGATGCAGTTGAGGCTTAGAGGATTTTGGGGAGAGATTCAGAAATGAAATACTACAGTGTTCCCAATTATAGGACAAGAAGAATGAAGTTTCTAGTAAAGCAAGGAGGTGATAAATTAGAGGCTACTGGGTGCCTCCAAAGGATACAGCTAAATGATTTGGAAGGAAGGGTTGCAACTAGAGCAGCAAAGGAAGAGCAGGACAAATATACCTAAAGAAGTATAAATGAGAATTAAAGGGTAGAGAGATTTGCATCTGGGTGATAAAGTGGACCATATGAGAAGCATGGTGGACTCCACAGTTCTTGGTATTGAAAATGGAACACTTGGGCTTGGTTAATGACATTTATTAGGACTCTCCCTTAACAATGCTCTTTGGGAAGTTATAGGTATCAGTCTTCAGATGGAAGTTCAGCTGTCTCTAGCTTATGGCGCTGGGGCTGAGGAAGTGGGAAGAGGGAAAAGCAGTCCATGATGGCAGCTTTTATACCTAACTTCAATGCATTGGTGTTAGTCACTGTTGTGTTTTAAGTTGTGAATCAGAAATGCCTCTCTAATAATAAAATAAAATTAAGAATCTAGAGGAAAGGAAATTGAGCTTGGTGCTATCAATTTGAGTTAGGAACTGGGGGAAAAGGAGGAATGAACATTTGGTGAGTACTTTTGCAGCAGATGCCATCCACAAACTACTCATTCTCACTGAACCTTACATATCAATGTGCTCTAGACAACTTACACCTGCCAGTATTTTTATTTCTGCCTGAGGGCTTTCTCCAGAGCACCACTCTACTTTTTCACAGCAAGCCATAAGTGCTGGGGAATTCTCAATTCCAGGAGCAGCTCTCAACCAATAACTGACAGAAGTGGGTGCATAAATATCCCAGCCTCCTTGATTCCTGAGCAGGGTTATCTGAAGCATGTGTTTTATACCACTTCCTAGAACTTCCCCAGTGTGATTTAGTCACCCCCTCTGGTATGTGTCTTAAAAATCATGCTCTTTATTGGCCACCTTTTCTTCCTTCATGCCCCTACTTCCCTTGCTATATTCCCTGTACTTCCCCAAAAAACCACATGCACTGGAATACTTTAATTTGGGTCTGCTTTTCATGGACCCCAAGCCAAGTCAACCTATGAGCCTGTTGCTTTGCCTATATTATCTAATCTAATATTAACGGTTGTGAGCAATAGATATTGCTTAGTCAGTTTGAGCTTCTATAACAAAATATCACAGACTGGATGACTTATAAACAGTAGAATTTTTTTCTCACAGTTCTAGAGGTCAGAAGTGTCAGCATAGTCAGATTCTAGTGAAGGCCCTCTTTTGAATTGCAGACTGTCAATTTCTTGCTATGTCCTCACATGGTGGAAGAGTCTAGTGAGCTTTGTGGGGGTCTCTTTTATAAGAGTACTAATTCTATTCATGAGAGCTCTGCCCTCACGAGTTAAATAATTCCCAAAGGCCCTCCCTCCAAATAGCATTACCTTGGGGGTTAGGATTTCAACATATGAATTTTGGGGGATACAAACATTCAGTCCATAGCAGGTATGATTATCCTCATTTTAGAGATGAATAAATTAAGGCTTAATATGCTAAGGTAATTTAGCCCAGGTTAAAGATATAAATGGCAGAGCTGGGATTTGAACCCAGGTCTTATCAGATTTAATCCATAGGGAAAGGAGGTCACTATGCTAAGTGAAATAATTCAGTCAGAGAAAGACAAATACCATATGATTTCACTCATATGTGGAATTTAAGATACAAAACAGATGAACATAAGCAGAGGGAAACAAAAATAAGATCAAAACAGAGAGGGAGACAAACCATAAGAGGCTCTTAAATACAGAGAACAAATTGAGGGTTGTTGGAGGGGTGTTCGGTGGAAGATGAGCTAAGGGGCATTAAGGAGGGCACTTGTTGGGATGAGTACTGCATGTTATAAGTAAGTGATGAATCACTAAATTCTATTCCTGAAATCATTATTACACTATATGTTAACTAACTTGGATGTAAATTTAAAAAATAATTTAAAGCTCAGGAAAACTCTTTATTGCTTGTTTCCTCTATTTAGAAATGGATATTGTTATATTACTTTTATTTGGGGGGCAATTATTTCTATTTTGTTTCCCTACTTTTTAGTAAACTTCTCTTTGAAAGTATTAGTCTGCCTCTTCTATGCTGAAGTGGAGGAAGAATAAATATTTTCATTTTATTTCAGTTGTAGGGAGAAGTAAGTGCTCAGCCACGAATGTGACTGCCCCACTCAGCCCAGCCATCATTATTCTGAAGCTCATTATTGTGCCGACCTTGTAAGGTTTGGTTTTATTAAGGAATGCCATTCATTATTGAGGACATATAGCAAAAATAGATTCTGAGGAGTTAAATATAGAAAGTTTAGGTCCTCATCTGGATGTCAGAATCATAAAGAAAATGACAATGATAAACTGTCAGAACAGGAAGAAATCTCAAATACCACCCTGTTCACTTGATTTTACCGATGAAAGACCTGAGACCCAGAGGTTAAGTAATGTTCCCGAGGTCACACTAAAGCAGTGCAGAATAAAGACAGAGTCAAATCACGTGATTAAAGTTCTTTTTCTATCCATAACTTCACAGTAGCCCAAATTTCTCAATTTGGGCTACTCAAGTAGGAGTTTTCTCAAATTCCTACTGTAACTCCTTGAGTCCATAATTCTTTTAATGTTTCTAATTGTCAAGAGGGCCACTTAAATACTGGTCTCTTCTTTTGCTCTGTTGCTAGATTCAAAACTGGGAAACTTCTAAGAAAAAAAGGTATAAGATAGGTAATATTTCTCACATACCTTTTCTGTGTTTTCCTTATTTCATCCTTTTCATTTCTTACCCTCAAAGATGTGTTTTCCATTGTTGGTTGAAGGGTTTATGTCTAAAGGAATCTATATCAGTTATGTATTATGGCAATTTTAGAACATGGTTAAGACCTTCTTCCAGCTTGCAAACTGCTGACTTCTTGACATGTTCTAACCTGGTGGAAGGGGCTAGGGAATTCTGTGGGGTGTTTTTTTTAAATAAGAGCACTGATTCCATTCACGAGAGCTCCAACTAATATTGAAGCTTTTTGATACTTCTCAAGAAGCAAAGTCTAAATCCCCTATCATTGAATATAGGCTCTGGGAATGCTTGATAGCTTGGGCCAATTTCTGGATTAGGCATTAAAAACTCACAGCTTTTACTTTCTGTTTCTTGAGATGCTCATTCTTGGAATGTAGCCACCATGTGTGAGGAAGCTGGCAGACCTAAGGAGAGGTACATGTGGAAAGACCCTAATGAGCTGCAGCTGGCAGCCAGTACTAACTTGCCAGTCATGTGAGTAAGTCTCTTGGAAGTGGGTGTTCCAGCCCCATTCAAGCTGCTCCATATGGAGGAGAGATGAGTCTTCCCTGCAGAGCTCTGCCCAAATTGCTAATCTATGAGCAAATAAATGGTTGTTGCTGTTGCAAGCCACTAAATTTTGTTTTGTTTTATAGTAATAGTGGGGATTACAAAGTAAAAGATAACTAGAACAAGTACTTCCATAAAAATGCTATGTAACAGTGGTGCCTGCATGGCTCAGTCTGTTAAGTGTCCAGCCAGCTCAGGTCATGATCTCATGGCTCATGGGTTTGAGCCCTGCATCAGGCTTTGGCTGACAGCTCAGAGCCTGGAGCCGGCTTCAGATTCTGGGTCTCCCTCTCTCTCTGCCCCTCCCCTGGGCAGAGATGCTCTGTCTCTATCTCTCTAAAAAATAAGTAAACATTAAAAAACAATTTTTTAAAATGCTTTGTAACAGACCACCCAAAAACTCATGGGCTTCAAACAGCATTCCTTTGTTTTTACAAATCTTTGGGTCACCTAGATCAGCTCCACTTCATGTTCACTCTTTTTGGGGACCAATCTGAGCGGTTCTACCCCCCCCCCGACAAGCTATTTTCATGGGATGGAAGAATTATAAGAGGACAAGTAAGAGATTCAAGGTCACTCAAGGTTGAGGCTCAGAACTGGCCACTGTGGTTTCTGCCAACATGCCATTGGCCAAAGCAAGTCACTTAAGTCAAGCAGTGAGGAAATACACTTTGTCCCTATAATCAGAGGAACTCCAAAGGCACAAAGCAAAGATGTGATACAAGGAGTGAGTAATTGGGACTAATTGTTCAATCTCCCACAGCATGTAAGTAGAACTGAACAACTTTGGAATGGCCTGAAAATATCTCAACTTTAAAGCATAAATAGATTCTCTGAAATCTACTCTTAGGATGTTTTGCTGATTTTAGAAAATTTAAGAATAAAATAAAAATTAACTCAAGAAAGGGAGAAAAGGGGCTCAAATGCACATTGTTTTAACCTTGAGTGGGCTGAGAAAAATACCTAATAAGAATTAGCTACTGAAAAAACATGATTGTCTTTTTTTCCTGCCTATACTGCTCTCTATGATATATTCTGGAGATTAATACCTTTGCTTTTGCAAAGTAGATTCTTTCAGAGTGTTTATTGTATTCCCAGTAAAATCATGAATTTCCCATGAGGATAAAAATACTATCTTTAGGGAGCAGTAGGAAGATATAGCATTCTTCATTGCCTCTCCATAGATATTGAAGATTAAATTGGGAAGCTAGTTTATAGTATGTGAATGTTCCTTTTTAGAGAATATGATTTGTGGTAATATCAGAAGATAATAAAAACTACCGATGGATCTGTGGTAGATTTGTACTGTCAACTTAGCTAACCTGCAACTACATATCCTAGAATTACCTTCTCTGCATAGTTTTTGGTTAACATGGGCCACAGGAGACATTTTGGGTAAGATCTGAGTGGTGGAAGTGAAGCAAAATCCATATTCTTTTTTTATACCTGGAAGGACAGTGCAGGATTACTGATGCTGTTGTAATTCCCACATGCTGTTGGTGATGTGCTAGCTCACCCTGTTGGTATGGGGCAGCAGCTGGACCCACAGCTGCTCTAATTCCTGCCAGACCCTCTACAGCTTCTCCAACTCCTATGCCAATACATGCGCCTTCTGAGGTGGCAATCAGTTCTGTAGAGCTCCAACTATATCTTCAGCTTCTCTGACTACTGTGTCAAATCCATGTTTAGCTTTGTAATGAAGGGTGCCAGGTTCTCCATTGTCACTGCACCACTGAACTGGAGCCTTGGGGGCACTTAGACTCATACAAGTTCTAGCTTGTCCTTGAATCCATCTTTTCTCTCCAACTGCCTATCCTGCTGACTTCAGATCCAGGGCCTGGTGCAGAAGCAACAGCCACACAAAAACTATTTAGTCCACTTCTTTGATTGTATGAGGTCAAATTCCTATAATAAATCTTTTCTTTTTACGTAATTGCTTAAGGTTTTGCTTCTCTGATCAAATCCCAAAATATTCAAGGACCTTGTGTAAAACTCAACATGATTTATCTTTCATAATATTTTTTCCAAATACCCAAATACTTTAGTGTATGGTAAATACTTACTAGATGCCAGGCACTGTGGTAGGCCCTGAGGGAAACAAGATGAATAAGGAAGATGATTCCTATACCAGGAAGCTCAGTCTGGGCCCTGTATATATTGCTAAATTGTGTAAAGGAACTAATAAACACATTTCAATATAAAGATTGTTATATTTAAAGAATGTCATTTTTCAACTACTAGAACAAATCTGGGGGCTCCAGTGATTTGTCTGTAACCTGTGACATGTGTCTGGCTACAGTAGAGTCGCCTGATGACATATGTGTATAACACTAGGGGATAGGGTAACATGGCCATTATCTGCTATGACATCCTAGTGACATGTTGCAGTCTTAAGTGGCCTGGAAATGGTGAAACAAATTTTTCCCAAGTCTAGAGCATAATAATAGAAACTATATGAAAGTAGTATTGCTAATAAAATAGTCTAGGTTGAGAGGTCAGAAATCCAGTTTTCTCACTGAGCAAAGAAAACAATTCTAGGTATTAAGGGTCTCATGGCAGAGAGATGAGGGGCTGTGCATGCTTCAGGCTATGGTGAAGTTTAGCACCAAACTTAGTGCCCCTGGAAGGAGACAGATACCACATAACTTACCCTAGCAGGGCATGAGGAAACTGCAATAATACTATTTGCTGTAGCAGTGTTTTTTTAAATACATTATGTCCCATCCATGCCATGTCATACTGTGGAGCCATAAAAAAAAAGAATGAGGTATGTGTATATGGACTAATGATGGAAAAAGCTCTTAAGCCAGCCAAAGAAGGAGCCAACTGTGGATAGCATTCTACCATTCGGGTTTATAAAGACATAAAAATAGCGTCACCTGGGTGGCTCACAGTTCATTAAGCATCTGACTTCAGCTCAGGTCATGATCTCACAGTCCATGAGTTCAAGCCCCACATCAGGCTTTCTGGTGTCGGCACAGAACCCGCTTTGGCTCTTCTGTACCCGTCCTTCCCCCCTCTCAAAAATAAATACACATTTAAAAAAAGAAATAAAAATAGCCTGTATACATAGTTGCTTGTATAAGTATTGAATATCTTTAGAAGGATTCAGAAAACCTAATAACATTAGTTGCATCTAAAGGGGAGAACAGGTAGGCTGCGGGACAAGAGTAAGAGAGAAACTTTTAACCAAATACTCTTACACCATTTTCATTTCGTGCCATGTGAAATTTAGTAACCATCCAATAAATAAATAAATACATACATAAATACATAAATCAAGCAAAATGTAAAACTTAGAGGGAAAATGACCAGGTGAACATAAAGGGCATTTGGAAGGTAACTCACCCTTCTTGGGAGCCGCATAGAGAGAACTGGTACTGGGGAGGGTGAGAATATATCCACTGGCCCTGCTACTTACTACAGCATTTGTCCAAGTGCCATGTGCAAGGAAATTAGGGCTTGAGAAAGACCTTGCAAACAATATGGCATTGATACAGTCTGGAGTGAGGAGGTCAGGGGTAATTATCTACAGTAAAGACCATTACAAAGGACATAGCTACTTATTTGGTAGAGCTAATGGCTCCTCTTAACAATGGACAAGTTCCCCAACTTCATAAGGAAACTGGAAGCTTGGGAGGTCTTTTTCAAGGACTACCCCATTCATCTACCACCTAAACTATCAGAAACAAACAAAACAAAACAAAACAAAACAAAACAAAACCAAGAATCCAAACATTCTGGAGAGAGGCTAAGGGGTAAGTGCTGAACTAAAAACTCCTGTCTGCTAAGAGCAAAGAACAGAGCTATTTGTTAACCACCTCAGGAGCACACTCAGTTAGCAGAACATAGCCTTGTATAACAGAGCCTCAGGGCTTAAAAACATTATTGAAGGAGGGAATCCTGTTAGAACCTTCTGGGGACTGGTTCAGACACTCCCACGTCACAGTGCATTCCTCAGAGAGTTCAGTTCCCATCTCTTTTAGGAGAAATCAACTTCTCCATTTGTTTTCTCAATCACAGGTATTTCCACCTTCATATCTGTCAAGTCAGCAACACAGAAATTCCAAAGGCAGGTGCCTTTTCATCTGGAAGAGAGAGAGGCAGCCAACATCCTCAGTCTCCCTTCATAAAACCCCCTAGGCCCCAGAGTCTAGAAAGTACATATATTTTAGCTGAAAATTCTCAGCTCACTCCTGTCAGGATTGCAGTCTTGGTGTTTGTCATTATGCATACTTGAAAGGTTCATAAGGAAAGGGGAGATGAAAGGATTTAGGACCCTCAGGCACATCAGAAGTTATCCCACCTCAATTAGCTTTTCCTACACCCTGTCACCAGGTTTAAGGGGAACATGAAAGGAAACTGCAACTGCAGGATGCCCCTTTGCCCATCCCCCTTGCTGTCCAACCTACTTTTTATCTCTTGCCCTAAAAAATAAATAGGACAGTGTGAGGCTAGAGGGATAAAAGAGTGGCTGGGTCACAAACCTCATTTTCCACCTCCACTCTGTTGCTCTCCTGTTTTAAGACCATCTTTACCTGAACATTACTCCCCTGCATTCATAATCTTTCTTTTAAGAGATCCAGAGTTTATGTTCCCAAGTCAGAATAAAATACCGAGGGCAGACAATGCTCTGTAATGCAAAACACATCAACCTTTTTTTCAGACCATGGCTTTATATAATTATAATATGTTTGAGCTTAAGGAGAACTTAGACATCATCTTTTTTCAAATCTCTCATTTGCAGGCAACTGAAACCCAGAAAAGTTAATTGACCTGTCCAAGCTAGTTGCTGACCCAGTACCAGGAGGGAGCTTGTCTGACTCCTGTCCAGGATGTTTATCAATAGACTTCAAGGTAAGAATTACATTTTTTATTCTTTTTTGTGCTGCATTCCTTATGCTGAGTTTTGAGCATGTTATAATAACACTCCATATTGAGAAGTCACTTATATAATTGTATCAACTGTCCATAGCACAGTTAAGTTTCAGAAAGCAATTCAAAAGGATCAAACTCCAAAAACTGTCTTTGAGTCTATATACTGTTTATTCACTTCATATATAGGAAAGCTCCTCAAGCCTTCATTCAAAGTCTATGTACTCTAACTTGGCACACAGTCCTAATGAGTTTGGTATTTGGTTTTTTTATTCACTTATTCAGTAAACATCCATTGAACCCCAGGCACTGTTCTTGGAGGGTAAGGATTCAAAGATAAGTAAGGCACCGCCTTGGAGCTCACATTCTAGAAATGTAAGCCTACAATTCCAAGACAATGTGCTTGTATGGAGGTTGGCGCAGGTGCTATGAGGCCAGGCAGTCTAGCCTGGGAGAGTCAGTAGACCTTACAAAGCAGGTGAAGTCTGCACTGGGACTGGTCAGGGAAGTAGGTGTTTATTTGTTAAGACAAGGAAAGAAGAATATTCTAGGCAAAAGGAACCACATGGAAAAGGTAATGGACAGGGCAGAATGTCATGTCTTCCAGAAAGTGCATATTTTCTTTTTTTTTTTTTTTTTTTAATTTTTTTTTCAACGTTTTTTATTTATTTTTGGGACAGAGAGAGACAGAGCATGAACGGGGGAGGGGCAGAGAGAGAGGGAGACACAGAATCGGAAACAGGCTCCAGGCTCCGAGCCATCAGCCCAGAGCCTGACGCGGGGCTCGAACTCACGGACCGCGAGATCGTGACCTGGCTGAAGTCGGATGTTTAACCGACTGCGCCACCCAGGCGCCCCGAAAGTGCATATTTTCTATGACTGGAGCATAGGGTAAGTTTAAGGAGAAGTAGGCTTAATACCACTCCCAGGAGTTTTTTATAGCCAAGTAACCAAGTTCTGACCAGTGGCTGTAAATGAAAGTGGTATGTAAAACTTCTAGGCTGAATCCTTAATGGAATCAATTCAGCCCTGAAGTACCTTCATTTACATGCAAGAAAAATAAACTTCTGTTTTATCTAAGCCTCCATTCCTTTGGGTTGCTGTCACTCATAGCCACAATAAATTTTAATACAGATAATCAAGCAGATGGTGGTAGTATGGATTGAGAAAGTAAATGAAAGGAATAACAAATTTGGGAGAGGGGAAGACTATAAATTTGGATAGGTTGATGTTGAATTGAATATAGATAGAGATATAAAGCCAACAGTCATCTCTACAATCTGGAACTAGGAAGAGATTTGGGATGGAGACCCAAACTTGAGAATGGCCAGTATGGAGGTAGCAGAAAAGCCATGGGTACAATTTTGAGTGAAAAGTGAATGACCAAGAAAATAGACACAACTAGAGATTAGAGAAGTCAATGTAGTAAAAAGGGAGAGTGTGTGTTCTCTGGACACAGAAGCAAAGCCAGAGTTATAGGCAATGTGCTTACGCCAAGCTGGAACAGCTTGCATGCATTTAGTGGACTACACTGATTGCACAAGGCCAGAATGGAACACAGGGCAGAGGCCAATGGTCACTATACAAGCTTCCATGCTGTTGATGTAAGAACATTTAAAGGTGTGGTCTGAGTACTTAGAAGAGCACAGTAACTAGCATATTATCTGACCTACAAGGAAACAAGGAACAACCAAGATATGAAGGTACAGTATTAAGAGACCCTACATTATGAGTAGTTTTATGATAGACTTCAAGGTAAGTAGTTTTATGATAGACAGTAACATGACCCCTAGCATGGTAGCTATCTATCCTCTGCTTTGTTATAAATATCTTTGTGAGGAAGGCAGATACCTGCTAGAAGGCCAGTGTATCTCTGCAGAGTAGGGCAGACCCCTTTAGAAGCAATAGTTAACAATGTTTTGATTCTCTTCAGAGTTTTATTTGGCTTAGTAACTGGTCTTGTCCTGTGAGAGGGGAAAAAAGAGAGGAGAATAAGAGAAGGTTGGAGGGAAGGAGAAAGAGCAAGAGTGAGCAAATACTTACTTGGAACACTAAGTAGTCGTATAGTTATTGTAGTATACATAGAATTCCTGTCATCTAGAATGTTTTGTCCTTGTTACCAAAATGTTTCCATTCTTTCAAGATCCATCTCACATTTTGTCATCTCCACACAGACTTCTCAAGTCATCCTGTCCCATATTGATGTCACATTCATAAAAATTCAAACAGCACTTCTACCTCATTAGTACTAAACAAGCAATCATTTAATTATGTACCTATTTTGAATTGTATTCTATGTGAAATCTTGTCTTTCTGAATAAATTACATACTTCTTGAGAAGGATTACATTGTACATGGCATCTATATCCTTTACATGTTGCATTTATAGTAAGTATAGAGATACTGGATGATGAAATGGAACCAAAGGAGCATATGAGTTGTGTAAAATGTCATGTCACACTTTGCTAGGAACAGAATCTCATGGTGGTTCTTTAAGCAGGAGTAGGTACACATCATGCTCCTTGTTCTTCTTGTTTAACGTATATGTTAGAAAATATTTAAATAATCATGCAGAAGTGTATGAGTCCTCACCCCATAGCAACATGAGGGGACAGTTGCTTATCCACTGGATAGTTTACAGTGTTGACCTTTTGGCTTCTAGAACTTTTTAATGTTTTTGGTGAAGTAATTTGTCTCAATTAGTTGAAACAGTTTAAAAGTTTATTTCATTTTTTAAAGCCAGAAGTGGGGAAAGGGCTCAGATTTCCTTGTAATAACTATTAGACATAATTTGAATCCTCCCACGCAGAATGGAGCTGAGACTTGGTGTCTGAAAATTTCTATGTAAATCCTGAAGCTCCTAGCGGATACTCTGACCAAAGCAATGAGGATTATGGCCAAGGTGCACTGACTTCTCAGGCCCTGCCACAATGAAGGTAGAGATGCACCATCAGTCCTCTCTTACTAATAAGTCATTGACCAAACGGTAGGCTCTGTTTAACTGTAGAGATAGACCAGGTTTTTAGGTAGAGTATATACAAAGACAAAAGCCCAACCCTAATGATTTCAGAATGGAGTATAGAAAAAATAGAATTCCAATAATACAAACAACAAAAACAAAAATGAGTTCCAGATTCAATAACTATTAATCTTAGGTTTGGGAACAAGAACCACCTGATCTTACAGAGGTGTAAACAGTTGGAAATAACAATAGCTGCTTTTATTGAGCTGAAGTGCCAGGTACTATGCATTGCTCTTCAAGTAAATTATCTGTAATCTGCAACAATCCTACAGAAGTATTATTATCTCCATTGTATGGTTTTAAAAACACAGTCAAAAGGATGCTAAGTAAACTGCTTAAGGTTGCAATGCTATTAAAGGGAGAGAACTGGGATAGAAGCCCATATCCATCTGAAGCTAAATCTCATGTTTTATCTATATCCCTATATGTCTGCTGAATTTCTGTACAATGATTTAGTTTACAAAGAACTTCCATGTATATTATTTCATCTGATCATTACGTATGACAGGTTATTGTTATATCCACTTTGCAAATAAGGAAAAATGAGAGTAAGTCACTGAATATGGTTAAGCCTTAGTTTCTTCTGCTGTAAAATGGGATAATAATGCACACTTTGTGTTGTTACTGGGGACTAGACATGTTTACAATGTCTAATTACTAGTCCATAGTCATTGCACAATAAATACTAGCTCTCTTATTGTTATTATCATTGGCAAAGTTATGAATTTCCCAAATCACCCAGCTTAAAGATGACACATCCAGGACTCATGTGCAAATTTTCAGATCCTATCCCAGTGATTCATCTATGGATCTATGGCTGAGTCCAACAAAGCCTTGGGAGGATATCTCTCCATGTCTACATTTATGCCAGACAAGCAGCACAAGGTGTAGGCAGGAACCAGTCATCTAAAAATCCTTACTCTGCGATTATTTCTTGACCTTGGCTACACATTAGAATCATCTGAGAGTTTTTTAGAAATCCTGATGCCCTTGCCACACCCTAGACCAATGACATCAGAGTCATTGATGGTAGGACTCAGGCATTAGTAATTTTTGCAGTTCCCCAATATGCAGCTAGGGTTGAGAACCATCAACCTAGAGAAAACCATGGCCAAAGATTTGTTCATCATGAGATGTTCCTGACTCCCAATGGCCTTGTCATCCACATGCAGCCTCACATTATAACATCTTAGCTACACATTATGCTCTGAATGTGGAAAATACTTTCTTCTTTACAAGGCCATCAGAATACAAAGAAACAGTCCAAGCAAAGACCATCCCCATTTTCCTGATGAGAAATCTCATACCTACAGACATAATTTGGATTATCCAAGACTGTAATATAGACAAGTAAAGTTTTGCTCTTGGGGAAAAACCCACAAACCAGCCAAGGCTCATTTATTTCAGGCCTAAAGAAAATGAAATCAGAAGTATTTTTTACAATGGAGAGTGAAAATACACAGGCCTGGAGGGAATAATAGAGGAAAGTCAGTATGAATTTAGCATCAGTTTAGAAAGGCTAATGACTTGTTTGCTGATTCTAACTATCCTTGACTGTCCATTAACCCAGTTTTTAGACTATGTATTTTCTAAAGATAAGAACCATGTCTATTTCTCATCAGACACTGGATTTGCAAAACAAAACAAAATAAAACAAACACCCCTCTCCCAAAATTGGATCAAAAGTGGTATTGGGTGAGGCTACTAAAATATGACACATTTCATGAGCATGGGACAACCATCCCAATCACTGTGTAAAATATTCCCAGTTCCCAATTATGAGAGACTTTTAGGGAAGGCCTGTACTCTTATTGCCTGTCTTTTCCCAAACCACAGTAATTTCAGTTGTATCTTTCTCCACCTAATTCTTTGATGGCTATTGGCACCTTTTTCTCTTAGATTGGAAGCTGTTGAATCTAAAGTATAGGCCTTTGTCAATTGACGTCAAATTGTTTTATAGTTATTTGAGAGTCATGCTGTTCATTTAATTTTTAAATGTCCTGAAATACAGGTGTGCAATTTGCAGTGGAAATGTAACAATAGACCGTTGTTTTCTAATGGTATTTCAACAGGGATGAAACTAGAGGGATAATTCTGGCTCTCTAAGTCATTAAGAATATAGAACATTCTGGTTCCAAAAAGGTTCCTAACAAGGAGAATTATGTAGCAAAGAAGTAAAGAAAAAATACAGGTATTCAGTTATCATAACTACTTACTCCACAGAAAGATGCAAGTTATAGATTTTGGTGAAGAATGTATTTTTTTAATTTAGATAAATAAATCATGATCTTGTTCAGTTGTGTTTAAGAAGAGATTTTTCCCTATTGAAGAAAACAAAATATGTTTGGTTTGTAGTTTACTGGAAAAACCTATACAGATCATTTATTGAAAATAAGCATATAAAATTTACCAGTATCCAAACAAGGCAAAACTCTGCTTTTATTTTTTAAAATTACTGGGGATGGGGATATATTTATGTGTATGGAGGGAGGATGTCATATTTACTAGAAGGAAAATGTAATCTTAAGACAGAACAAGAAATAAACTGAAACCTTTACAGTACACATAAGTCATGTTTGGCCCAGGACAACTGACAATTTATAAAGTTAACCTATAAATCTTTTCATTCTTAGAATCCCTTCAAAGTTTAAACTGGTTGTATATAACCATCCAAAACCAGTAGTTTTTTTTTTTCTTTTTGTTGTGATTTTCTACCTTCATTCATTAATGATGACAACAAACAAAACAATAAAGAAAATTAAATGCATGATTCTGGATGCATTTATTTTTACAGTGTAAAGATATCTGAAATCAATGCCTGAAGGAAGGAAATTCATTTGTCTAACGTAATGTGTGGGAAGTGTCTCCACTCTACATCTGTTTGTTCTTCAACAAGACACTCTTAGTCCTATTTAGAGAGCTATGGTCACATCCATTAAATAAGACCAGTTATAAATATCAAGCAACCCCTTCTCCCTCTTCACCTGCTTCATTCCCCATTATTTAAGAGCAAATGTCACAGGACAGCTTGTGGTTAAAATGCATGTGAGACTGTACCATAATCCATGAGAACATAAAGGTCTAGCTTTATGAGTTATATACCTGTTTGATATCATTTGGCTGAAAAAATCCATCCTTTTAGCTATATTTCTTCAGTCTTTCAAGGTAGCTCATTAAGTGGAAAATGCTTCTTAGATCTTTAGTTAAGATCCCAGCTACCACAGTTCTCACCCCAAAAGGCCTTGAGGCAGTTCCTACTCATGTACCAGGAACATGAGCTCCACAGAGTGAGGGTTCTTTTCTGAAGATGGGACATCAAATGCTCCTGGAAGAATGAGGAGGAGTTCTTCACTGAGAAAATCATCTGTGTTGACAAGAATTGTAGATTTGTTCAGTGTCAACTTAGCTAGGCTGGAACTACATCTCTCCAGAATTTCCTTCCCTGTGTGGTTCTGCATTAGGGTGGGCCACAAGAGACATTTTATATCAGATTAGGAAAATACAAATGAAGCAGACCCATCTTCTTATCCTGAAAGATCAGTATAGTGTGCAAGGTGTTGTTGCAGGTCACACAGGTTCTCTCTCTCTCTCTTTTTAATGTTTCATGATTTTTGAGAGAGAGAGTGGAGGAGGAGCAGAGAGAGAGGGAGACAGAGGATCCAAAGTGGTTCTGCACTGAAAGCAGAGATCCTGATGTGGGCTTGAACTCATGAACTATGAGATCATTACCTGAGCCTAAGTTGGATGCTTAACCAACTGAGCCACCCAGCCACTCCCACACAGGTTCTCTCTTATCTGCCTCACCCTGTTGATGTGAGGCAGTAGCTGAGCTCACAGATTCTCTAGCTCCTGACTTGTATGGCTTTTCCAACTCCTGGGACAGTTGAGTATTTAGCTTTGAGATTTAGCTTGAGATGGGAGTAAGCAACCCACCCCCATCATCAAAGATGGAGGCTTAAAGGTTATGGTGAGAGACCAACATGGTTCCAGTTCATCTGTGTAGGTTTCATCTCAGCCTTACAGGTTCTAATTTATCTTTGTTTCTCCTCCTTCACGTTTGTCTTCCCTTCTTGAATGTTGGCCCTGGGAGTTTGCACTCCAGCATGAGAGTCAAAAGCAACAGCTTCACATGGGCTGTTTAACAGCTTCCATAAGTCCATAGGGTAAAATTCCTATAATAAATCCCTTAATATTGCTATCCATAGATATAGATATTAATACATAAATGTAGCTATAGATAGAGATAGTAATAGGAAAAGAGTGATAAAGATGGAGAAAGGGATAGATATTGCCTACTGATTAGGCTTTCCATATCAAAACCTGACAGATACTAGAAGCCTGGGTTCTGTAAGAACTTGGAGGAGCACCTCAAGGGAAAGGAACTTAACTGATAGTAACTAAGGGAAGCAGCCTAGACCTGATAGTCATTTCTTTTGCTAGTGTCTCAAGGTCTGGCTCCATTGCTGACTCCTATCCTTTGTTCAAAGACTTATGTTTTTAGCCTGCCCTCACCCCTGCACTTGATGACATCTCAGCCTTCCCTATTGACTATTGCTGCCTTGATTCCTATTTGTGGCCATTTTTCCATGACCTTATTCTTGTATCTTCCCTCTGCGTGTGTGAATGCATCTATCACTGAAGTCTTCCTGCATCACTTGGCCTATGATGCTGCATTTGTGGCCACATCTCCTGCCCCTATTATCCCCTAGTCATTGTCTTCCACTACCTCTGGAAAGCAATACATTAACCCTCTAATACGCTGCTTTCTATGCTAAGAAGAATATCACACAGAAAGCTTAAAGTGGGAACTGGTAGAATGAGTAGTGGGGGGTTCAGAATTGTGGTGAACAAAAGCGAGCCTAAGTAGGAGATCACATTGGTGTCCACTGGTTAACAAAGGAATACCGAGAAAGCTGGCATGACTTAAGAGACTCTCGAGAAGTGTGGATAAGGTTCTAAAGAAAGAGGAGTTGAGAAGCTCAACGCAAACCTCATCTCTTCCTAAGTCTGAAGAGAAGCTGCCTTGGGACACCTGCCTGGCTCAGTTGTTAGAGCATGAGACTCTGGATCTCAAGGTCATGAGTTTGAGCCCCATGTTGTTTTTGTTTGTTTGTTTGTTTGTTTGTTTGTTTTTTAAACAACCTATTAATAGAAGCTTCCTTGCAAACAGTAATTGATAGAGATACTCTTAGCAACTAGAACAGTGTGCCATGTCTTAAATGTGACAGCATATTGCTCTGCTTGAGCATCCCTTTGTAAGGGGTAAGCTAGAACTGAGATTTTTCTATTGTTTGTAGTAATTTTTTACTTCTAAAGTTTCAACCTGAAGTTCAAAGAAATAGCTTTTTGTGAAACTTTCACAAATCAAAATATTAGATTTATAACAGCATCAAAAAGAATAAAATAATTAGTAATAAATTTAACAAAGGAATACAAAACATATACTCTGAGAACTACAAAATACTGTTGAAAGCAATTAAAGAAGATCTAAACAAATGGAAAGATATTTAATGCTCATGAATTGGAAGACTCAACATTGTTAAGATAGCAATACTCCCCAAAGTGATCTACAGACTCAGTGCAATCCCTATCAAAACTCCAGCCAACTTTGCAGAATTTGACAAGCTTATCCCAGAATTCATGTGGAAATTAAAGAGACCCGAAATAGTCACAATCTCAAAAATGAAGAACAAAGTTGAATGACTCACATTCCCAATTTCAAAATTTATCATGCAGCGACAATTACCAACAAAATGTGGTACTGGCATAAGGATAGACTGATAGACCAATGGAATAGAATTTACAGTTGATAAATAAACCCTTATAGTTAACAGATTTTTGTCAAGGGTGTCAAGATAATTCACTAGGGGAAGCAATAGTCTTTTCAACACCTGTTGCAAGACAACTGGATATCCACATGCAAAATAATGAAGTTAGATCTCTACTTCATTACCATATATAAAAATTAACTCAAAATTGGTCAAAGATTTAACTGTAATAACTGAAACTATAATGTTATTAGAGGAAAACAGGTATTAATATTTGTGGTTTTGGATTAGTCAAGGTACAATATCAAAAACAAGCAACAAAAGAAAAACACAGAACAATTAGACATCATCAAAATTAAAATAATTTGTGCTTTAAAGGACACTATTAACAAAATGAAAAGGCGACAAGTAGATAGGTAAAAAAAATTTGCAAATCATGTATCTTATAAAAAAACTTAGAATATATTTTGAAAATCTTGCAACTTAATCATAAGAGACAAACAACCCAATCTAAAAATGAGCAAATAATCTGAATAGACATTTTTCCAAAGAAGGTATACAAATGGCCAATAAGCACAAGGAAAAATGCTCAACATCACTAATCATCAGGGAAATACAAATTAAATTCACAATGAGATATCACTTCACACACGCTAGATTGGCTATAATCCAAAAGACAGCTAATAGCAAGCGTTGGCAAGGATGTGAAGAAATTAGAACTCTCATATACCACTGGTTGAAATGTAAAATGTTTCAGCCACTTAGGAAAACAGTCTGGCAATTCCTTCAATGGCTAAACTTAGAGTTACCGTATGACTTAGCAATTCTAGTCCTAGGTATATACCCAGGAGAAATGAAAACATGCTTACATAAAAGCTTGGACCCAAATGTTCACAGCAGCATTATTCATAAAAGCCAAAAAGTGGAAACAACCCAGATGTCCCTCAACTGATGAATGGTTAAATAAAATATGGCATATCCACACAATAGATTATTATTAAGCAGTAAAAAGAAATGAAGTACTTGTACATGTTACCACATGGATGGACCTTGAAAATACTTATACTGAGTGAAAGAAGCCAATCACAAAAGGCCACATATTGTATGATTCCATGTGTATGAAATGTAAATAATCAGAAAATCCATAAATATATAGAGTAGATTAGTAATTGCCTAGGTCTGAGAGAGATGGGGAAATTGAGGCTGATAGCTAAGGGGTACAAGATTTCTTTTTAGAGTGATAAAAATGTTCTAAAGTTGATTGCGGTGATAGATGCACAACTCTGTGAATATACTAAATATCATTTATTGCGCACTTTAAATGGGTGAACTGTGTGGTATGTGAATTATATCTCAATATATATATTGTAAAAAGACTAATAAAAAATCATCTATTAGAGAAAAAAAATTCCTCTATCATGACACACATTTGGATCATTGAGAGACAAGAGGCCAAAAGCTTGTAGAGAAGAGTGCTGGGGGTGCCAGTGGGTAAATTACTTGTTCACAAGAACAGGTAATGAGAATGTTGGGCAGGTTTACTCTCCAGGGAGTAAATTAATAGCTGGAATCAACCCAAGTTCAAAAAGGGCATTCTTAGCTAATTATGATTATAAAAATCTGTCAGGTTTAGTAGTATGGTAGATATATGTTTACAGAGTGGGCTTATCTATAACATTACTGCCAAAAGAAAACTTGTAAATTAAAAGAATTAAGAGTTTTAAGTGTTTCCTTTGAAATGATGCATATTAGCAAAAAAAAATTCCCTCAGACATATCTGACTAGTTTATAACCTGTATCCTTAATTTAATGTACAGAGTTATATCTAATTCCATTAATTTTGTTTCTGTGTATTGTTGCAAGAGGATTAAAAATGCCTACTCTCTGAAACCATTTTATATACTCTGTAGGTGTAAGAATTGCTGTCTCTTGCGCTCAGACATGGGAAGGAGAGGAAAGGGTTTTATTAAAATGCCAGTTAGTGGCTTTTATATCAGGCTAGAAAAAATTCTGACCTAACTTGGAGAATCTATCCATCCCTGTCTTGTTAAAGAGCTAATCAATCTCCTTAAACAATGCTATCCCCGTAGAGGTGAGGTTGCTCTACTAATTGTTGTTCAAATGTCAACTCTTCTACCCAGTTATTTCTGATTCAGAGGTCTGTCTGCCACTATCCAGTCCTGAGATCTGCAATGCTGACACCTCATGGGCTGGTTGCATTGTGTAAATTGGAGCTGGAAGGCATGAACAATATTTTTTAGTGTACATGGTCTCTTCAGATAAATTAGAAAAATACTAACAGTATCATTAATTGAGCCCTTTTTATATTAATTGCTTTATGCTTTTTTTTCTTCACACAACAAACTGCAATAGTTATATTAGTTATATTCCCATTTTACCATTGAGTAAACTGAATTTTAGTGAGGTTAACTAGGTTTCCCAAGGAACCAGTGATATTTAAATTAGAGAGACTAGTTTGAAAACTACTTCAATCTCATTTATCATCATTACAAAGCTCATGTTCTTAACCATTAGGTTTCTAAAGTGTGGGCCATGAAGAAAGTATCCTTATGTCATTTTTCTACTAGAACAGCCCTCATTTACACCTACTGACCTAGTGAATTGCCAAGAATGTCCCCCCATTTTCTCTTATGGTAGCTATGAGAACACCTTTTAAATCATCATCTACAGGGAGTGTAATGGACCAATGACTTCTTCTATCATGTAGCTCCAGCATCAGACAAAAGAAGAGAACATGGAAAACAATGGGAAGATTTCGGAGTCAGGCTGGTGTAAAATACATCACTTCTGCTCACATTCCTTTGGCCAGAATTCAATTACAAGGGATTCTGGGAAAAGTAGTTTAGTCATGTGACCAGAAGGAAGAGAACATGGATTGGTGAACAAATAACCAGTGTCTTGTACAATCTGTAATACTTTTGTTATGCTTATTAATGTTTGGCAGCTTATTTAGGAACAATCACTAGAAGAAAAATCCTATTTATCTATTATATGGTCACACATACAGAGAGTCCAGGATGTGTAAAATGTTCATTTGCTTTAGGTTATCTTTCAGTATATACAGAATATACTTCATATGGCATCTTAGAGACCTCATCATCTCTTTCTCTGTTCCTCCAATCTTTTGTCCCTTTTTCTATGGTCACTTTGATACTTCCTACATGTCTCTTCTTCCCTAGCATTCTAGTTCTATCCTGAAGAGGTTGTATATCTGCTTGAGGTTCTCAGAATCCTCCCCTGGTGCCACCAAAAAGGAAAAAGAGACCATTATTTGGAATGACAAGAAGCAGGCCTAAATCTTTTGGATTCCTCAAAAAATGGGAAATATACAGTTAAAACTAAGCTTTTTCTTGCTAATATTGACCACCACTCAAGACATAACTTTAAGGTGTTTTATATCCTAACACATTTCCTTAAATAATTTCACACTCTTTTAAAAAAAAAAAACAACAATTTTTTAATGCTTATTTATTTTAGAGAGAGAGCGCACAAGCAAGGCAGATGCGGGGGGTGGGGGTTGCTGGTGCAGAGAGAGAGACATAGAATCTGAAGCAGGCTCCAGGCTCTGAGCTGTAAGCACAGACCCTGATGCGGGGCTCGAATTCATGAACTGTGAGATCATGACCTGAGCTGATGTTGGACGCTTAACCGACTGAGCCACCCAGGTGCCCCAATTTCATACTCTTTGAACCAGCAATTCTATTTTGAGGAATTAATCTTAAAGTACTAATCAGACAAGTTAAAAAGACACATACATAAAGATATTTTACTGCATTACTTATTAATAGTGAAGAACCATAAACAAACTAAATGTCTGAATGTTTTACAATAGGAAATTGCTCCCAATATTTTTGAGTACATAATACAAAGCATGAATACCATGCAGCCATCAAAAATGATGACTCATATCCATATTTACTCAATAGAAAAACATTTGTAATTGAGAAATGAAAATTATATTACATAATACTAATTATAGTATGATTATAATTTTTACATGTATGTATTTTCATTGGAAAATGTTAGATCATACCAAAATGTCAACAGTAATTATCTTTAGATCATGGGATTTTATATTGTTTTAATATTGATTGATTTGATTGTCTATATTTCTAAAAACATTCTCCAAATTTATATAGTGGAGAACATAATAATATAGTGAAGAAATAAAATATGGAATTAGAGAGAGGAAGATGAAGTCAAGTCTCAGAAGATAGTCTAGTTTAGAAGAAGAGTGCTAATATTTACTTTGGTGTTTGTGAAAGCACCTGGTTCCCAATGTTCTACACCCATTCTTTCACTTATTTCCTCCACCTTAGGAACTGTTAGAAGCAAATTTGCGTTTAATAATTTCACTTAAATAGAAATCCAACAACATACTATAAAATATATTAAGTAACTTACCTAAAGACACACAAATTAAATTTCTGAAATAGTGGTTCTTTTGTCCTTTGTAAAGTCAGTTCCTTAGATTTTAATGTGTTATGAATAAAAACAGTATTATAATATTCTTCCCTTTCACCAGAATTTTAAAAACCTGTGGTCCTTGCAAAAATCAGGCTGGTAAGTCACTTTTGTAACTCAAGAGCAAAACTTAACAAAGATTTTAGCCGATTTCAAAGACAGAAGGCTAATGAAATAGTGTGGTGGCCATGAGAATGCCTCTTGGATCTTCTACTCTGCGGAGCTCAATTGCCTTGTTGCCCTAGCTGCTGCATTATGAAATCTGTTTGCATTCTGCTCCAAAACCACACTTCCCAGTCAATGACAGCTTAGCAGGGCCATCCCCAGCTAATGACAGAGTGCAGCAAGGGTACTAAAGCAAGCACATTCCTGGAAGATGCAGGACTCCTCTCAGGGGTGACTTAGGCTCACGGACTCCTTTATAGTATTGCCAGACTCTCTTAGAACTGCATTGCAGACTAAGATGCTTCCACTCAAACTTCCTTCTTTCACTCTGTCCTTCCCTTGGGTTCAGACCTGCATTGCAGTCTAGTGACTCTTCCAGTCTCTCCCAGCTGCCCCTCCATTTTCTGTCAGAAGCATGTCCCCTAATACATTTCTTGAGCATTTAGTCTTTTCTTGGCATCTATTCCTCAAAAGACCCAAACTAACACAAATATTTTGTAATGTGTTCAAGACATTGAAGGTTAAGTAATGTGTATAATCACACACTTGCCACAATTCAGGTGCAGACCTGGAACCTGAAGAAAGCATTTTCCCTGTGGCTGTCATTTAGGGGTTCCATTGAAACCTAAACTAAAATTCTATTAAGATTTATTTCATTTTTAGTGAAGTTCCTGAAGAAGTCTGCTAATAACACAACAGTCAAAACTACTGATTACTCTGGCAGAGTCAGAACTTGAAGCCTACTATCAACTATCATCCAACAACATCATTGATCTTTAAAATTAATATGTGTCTATCTTAGAATACCTACCACTGATTTATTATTTGTTTGAGAGATGTCCCTTAAATTCTCTGCAGCTCTGTTTTGTTCATTTTGAATCATTTACTATATGGGTATCTCATTGTATTTAATAACAGTGGCTCTGGAGCCACATTGTAGGGTTTGAATCCTGGCCCCAGGACTTACTGTGTGACCTTGGGTAAGTTACTTATATGTTTGCTTCAGTTTCTTTATCTACAAAATGGGTTTAATAATAATATCTCCTGTGGTTATTATGAGTAGAATAAGGCTTGCTCCATAGTATATTTTCATAAATGTTGGCTATTGTGTTCAGTATTAATTTATGGATCACCTCCTATGTGCCAGGCAATGCCCTAAGTGCTCTGGGTGAAAACTATGAATGGAAAACAGTGTGGTTGAGGAACTTATAGAACAATAGAGAAGGATGGATATAAATAATTGTGCAACTGTGGGATAAGAGCTATATGAAAGGAAAATAGAAGGTACATGGGTTCTGTAAAAAATAGCATAAAGTGGGTTTAGGGAAGTCTCCCCAAGAGATATTAGTTACTCTTGAACTGAGTCCTGAAGGCTGTAGAACTTGATGAGTCAAAGCAGTGCTTAAACACAGAAGACAGCTTATGTAGAGGTATGTGGATGTAGAACAGCATGGGGAATTCCTGGCAGATGTAAGAAATTTGCATTCAGAGGCATATCTTCAAAGGTTGGCCTTGACTTTCATACAATGGAATCTAGATTTCATTCCTAGGGAGTGGAGGATCATTAATGAAAGGATTAGAACAGGCAAGGAATATCACCAAGGATGTGTTTTAGAAAGCTTTTTCTGGCAACTTTATGGAATATAAACCAGGTATGAGAAAGACTCAAGAGAGACAGGAGGACCAATGGAGAAGCTCATATGATAGAGCCAGAAAAATGAGATGCCTGGAAAATCCATAGTAGAGAATACATGAAGGGGAACAAATTTTCAAGAAGAGATTGTAAGTTTGTTTTTTTTTTAATTCATAGTTTATTGAATACCATGAAGGACTTGAAGTGGCTTGCAGAAAATACGCAGGAAAAAAGTAGTTAAATAAATAAGAAATAAAGCACTAGGACTAGGGAGAATACAAATTAGATTAGGAAATATGGGCTAAAATGTAAATAAGATATAAATAAACCAAACTTTTGGGGCATGAGCAGCTGCTACCCTGGAAGCCAAAATGAAAAAAAATTATTTGGTGTATAGTTGATCGACTCTGCTATACATCAGTTTTATAATCATTACCCTCAAAAGCAGGAGTTAATGAGCCTGACTGGAATGTTGTGTTTAGGTGTTTGTAGGAATCTAACTAGAAATATCAATAACATTTCTATGCATGAGTTTGATGCTCCAGAAATTGGCCTGTGCTAGAGAAACACATAAGTGTTTCATTGTCCATGTGGCTCTCGGAACAATTATACAGAATGAAGTTGTACAGGGAGACTGTGTTGGCCAACTTTTTGGCAAAGTAAACTACTGGTGTTGGACAAGATGTTCTCTATGATCCTTTTAGTTCTAGCATCCCATGGTGTCACCTTTCATAGAATGCTAACTGTATCATTTATTAAATTATTAATTGGGAAACTATTTATTGAGAACCCACTATGTATCAGACACTTATCCATAGACTGGGAATACGCCAGTGAATGAAACAAAAATTCTCATTCTCATAGGTTTTACATTCTAGTGGGTAACTAGGGGATCTTAGCTTACCACCTGTCTGCTGACTTGTAAAGACCTGGAAATCTGTCAAGAAATAATTTAGATCTTCTGTAGTGTAGAATTAGGAGCTGGTTCTAGCCAGGATCTTAAGAGTAACTCCTAATATACAGAGGATCTAAGAGTATGAGATTTTCTGGTCTAAGCCTAGTCAGACTTTCTTAGATGCTTCAGATTCACTTGGATCCAACTCACTTTAGTCTGATTCCTTCAAAGCAAGATGTGTTGAATTCAGATGGGTAGGTCAAGGAGAACTTGTGGAGCAGGACATCATTGCCCATGTTCTAATTTGCAAATGAACCAGGTATTTGGATTATATAAGCCATTTCATTCTTGAACTTCAGAAACAAGCCAACCTATTCAGTATTTTCCTACTCTACCAAAAAAAATGTAACCTTTATTGAGTATCTTGTCCATCTGGCTGAAGTAGTACACATAGGCATAATGCCTTCAAATTCTTTCTTACTTCCTTATGCATTGATTGAATTTTAGTTTTTGCTTTTATTCTCTCAGATTCCAATTTTTCACTTCTACTAGATTGGAAAACATACTCTTTCTAATCTTTTTGTGATTACCCTAGAATTTTTCATATGCTTATTTATCAAGTCTAAAGTAAATCAATAATGTTATCTTCCCGAATAATTCAAGTACATTAAAGCTTAAATGCTAATCACTCCCTACTCACAACTCCTATGCTTTTATTGACCTTACAACCACATAATTCTATTTTTGTCTTTAACTCTGAAAATTATATACTATTGATATCAATATGTGCTTAATTTTACCTATGTATTGACCATTTTATTTGCTCAGCATTCTTTCTTTCATCTCATACATTACTTCTGTGTTCATTTTCCTTTTCCTGGAAGTAAAAGTTCCTTTAATGATGTCATTGGTGATTAGACCATTAAAACATAGTACTAGTAACAGTAATAATAATAATAACAATAATAATAAGGGGATGATGATAATAAAAAATTACAAATTTTTGCATGTTTACCATGTGTCAGGAACTGTGCTGAGTATTTTAAATGGATTATTTCTTTTAATCCTCACCAAAAATCTATCAGATTACCATTATTATCTCTATTTTACAAATAGGAAAACTGAATCTTCGATTAAGAAACGTACTTAAGAGCACACAACCAGATTGCAAACCATTTCTGTCTTATTCCAGTGCTTATGCTTCTAACCATTCTTCTTTCACCTGTACAACTGTGGACATATTTAAAAATTTCTTCTACGGCTTGTTGTGTCTTACTTGTCACTAGACTTATAGATTTAGTTTGTTATAGGATGTTTAGCACCAATTGGAGTTTGTGAATATATAATGCATTCTCATTTAAATTCCTGAGAGATTTTTCACATAAAAAGCTGCCATCACAATTCAGAGTCCTTCACTTGTGTCTATGCATCAATGAGTATATAAGTTGTGAGCAAACTATATTATAATGCCACATCATCAGTTATGTTACAACAGATCTGATTTTAAGCTATCTTAGCCTAAGCAGAAGGAAACCACGCTCAAGTATGTGACCTAACATCCACAACATTGTTCTCCATTATTCAAAGCATGCATGCATGTTGAAACTTTTCTTCCTCTAGGACCTCTTGGAGTCACTTTCTTGGGCACCAATCTCCTCAAATCATAATAGCATTTGTTTGTTCAAAATAACTGGGAACAAGGAGGATTATTCTGTAGTGCATTTTGTGGTGCTGAATCTCACCATAAACCATATGTACTTTATTTATTTATTTATTTATTTATTTATTTAAATATAATTTGTTGTCAAATTGGCTTACATACAGCACCCAGTGCTCATCCCAACAAGTGCTCTCCTCAATGCCCATCACCCACTTTCCCCTCTTCCCCACCCCCATCAACCATCAGTTTGTTCTGTGTATGTACATTTTTTATTAGATTCACTTTAAATCTTGATTAGAATATTATATTATTGAAATGAAACATCACTCAGGTGTAAAGTAGTCACCATGTTAAGGCTCAACACAGCCTAAGAGAGGCACTGAATGGAAAGCTCAATTGAATGCTGGGGAAAAACAATCCTATGGTGTTCTAATGACTTGAATGGTACCATCTAAAACAAGAGCTACTAGGGGATACTGCTCAATAAATCTTATAGGATAAGCAAAGCATCTTTTCTAGGACTTTTGGCCATGAAAAGAAATAAAAATAAACAAAAAGTGACAGGAAGCATAGGATAGCTGATGAAGCTATACTGACATCACACAAAGTAGACTTCTCTAAGAAAAAGCAGACTACAAGTGTTACCAGGGATAAAGTGGATATTTTAAAAGAAAAGAAGAAAAGTGCACTGGATGGCTCAGTCAGTTAAGTCTCCAACTCCTGATTTGGGCTCAGGTCATGATCTTGCAGTTTGTGAGATGGAGCCCTATGTTGGGCTCTAACACTAACAGCACAAAACCTGCTTGGGAGGCTCTCTCCCTCTCTCTCTGCCCCTCTCCTGCTCATGCTCTCTCTCTCTCTCTCTCAAAATAAATAAACAAATATGAAAAAATATTAAAAGAAAAGAAGAAATAGAAAAATAGTCTATATATTGAGAAGGCTTAACAATCCTAAATGTGCCTCTATCTAATAACAGAGCTTTACTATACGAAAAAAAAAAAAAAAAAAAAAAAAGAGAACTAAGAGGGAGAATGGAAAAAAAATCAGAGTTGGAAATTTTATTTTATTTTTAAGGAATGAATGGAATGCTTTATTATTTTTCCTTGGTGTTTATAAATGATCACATATCATCTTAAAATAACATCTATTTATTATGTCAAATCCTATTTTGTTAATATAATTTATTGTCAAATTAGCTCACATACAGTATGTAAAGTGGTCTCTTGGTTTTTGGCGTAGATTCCCATGGTTCATCACTTACATACAATACCCAGTGCTCATCCCAACAAGTGCCCTCCTCAATGTCCATCACCCATTTTCCCCTCTCCCCCACCCCCAGATTGTTTCTGTATTTAAGAGTCTCTTATGGTTTTCCTCCCTCCCTCTCTGTTTGTAACTATTTTTTCTCCCCTTCCCTTCCCCCATGGTCTTCTGTTAAGTTTCTCAAGTTCCACATATGAGTGAGAGCATATGATATCTTTCTATCACTGACTTATTTCACTTAACACAATACCTTCCAGTTCCATCCACATTGCTGCAAATGGCAGGATTTCGTTCTTTCTCATTGCCAAGTAGTATTCCATTGTATACATAAACCATATCTTCTTTATCCATTTATCAGTTGATGGACATTTAGAATCTTTCCATAATTTGGCTATTGTTGAAAGTGCTGCTATAAACATTAGGGTACGTGTGCCCTTAGCACTACTAGGAATTTATCCAAAGTATACAAGAGTATCAAATCCTATTTTGTGAACTTTTTTATCACTGCATTTTTGCTTATTGTTTCTTCTTAAAATTTTTTTATTTTTAAAATTTCAGTATAATTAATATACAGTGTTATATTAGTTCTAGGTGTACAATATAGTAACAACAATTCTATACATTACTCAGTGTTCATAAAGATAAGTGAACTCCTTTTTTTTTTTAATTAAAAAAAAGGTTTTTTTTACATTTATTCATTTTTTTTACATTTATTCATTTATTCATTTGCCCCTGTGCCAGCAAGGGAGGGGCAGAGAGAGAGACACACACAGAATCTAAAGCAGACTCCAGGCTCTTAGCTGCCAGCACAGAGCCCCACACAGGGTTCAAACCCATGAACTGTGAGACCGTGACCTGAGCTGAATTTGGATGCTTAACTGACTGAGCTACCCAGGCACCCCTAAGATAAGTGAACTCTTAATTCTCTTCACCTATTTTATACCCCCCCACCCCTGACCCCCCCCCCCACCTACTTCCCCTCTGGCAACCACCAGTTTGTTCTCTATACAAAAGTGTCTGTTTTTTTTTTTTATTTTTTGGTTTCACTTTTTCTTTATTCATTTGTATTTGTTTTGTTTCCATGTGTGAGTGAAATTATATGGTGTTTGCCTTTCTCTGACTAACTTATTTCATTTAGCATTATTCCTTCTAGATCCATCCATATTGTTTCAAATAGCAAGAATTCATTCTTTTTCATGGCTGAGTAATAGTGTGCATACATACATACACACACACAATGTATACACACATACACACCTTTTCTTCTTTATCCTTATCCATTCATCTTTCGATCAACACTTGGATTGTGGAATTTAAAAAAACAAACAAAGAAAAAAGAGACAAACCAAAAACAGAGTCTTAACTTTAGAGAACAAACTGGTAGTTATCAGAGGGGAGGTGGTAGGATGGATGAGTGAAATAGATGGAAGATATTAAGAGTACCCTTATCATGAGGAGCACTAGGTAATGTATGTTAACTAGGCTAGAATTAAAATAACATAAAAATAAAATAAAATAAAATAAAGCTGCTATGAGCATTCATGTACAATAAATAAACAAATAATGGCAAGACTTTTTGATGTATAATTAACATAGAGTAAAATGTACAAATATTATCTTGATCACCCGAATCAAGATAAAGAACATTTCTATCTCCACAGAAAGTTTTCTCCTGCTCCTTTCCATTTAGTCCCCCTCCCTTGACCTCCAGAATTATTGTAGTAGTTTGTACAATGGTAGTTTTGAAAGTAAAACTGCCCAATGGCATCAACTTCAGCAGAAATCAAATAGAATAAATAGTTCAAAGGACGTTGCAGATGATAAAAGTGATGGGGGCCGATTGCATATTGTAGTATATCTTGAAATGAATGGGAGGTGAAAAAGTCAGAACCTTTTTAAAAGTCTGACACTGATATTTGTACTTGATGGTGAAAAGGGATGAAAAGCAGTTATGTTTTTAATACTTAATACACTCTTAATATATTTGCAGAAATAAGAAACTTTGAAATGATCTTTATCGATAGTCTAAAAATGGTTTGTAAACAAATAATATTCTAGCATATGCATATAATTTAGTCACTTCTCCAATGTTAAACATGTATAATATATCCAAGTCTTTGTTATTTTAAATAATAAAATCTATAGGGGCGCCTTGGTGGCTCAGTTGGTTAAGCATCCGACTTCGGCTCAGGTCATGATCTCACAGTTCGTGAGTTTGAGCCCTGCATCAGGCTCTGTGCTGACAGAGCTCGGAGCCTGGAGCCTGCTTCCGATTCTGTGTCTCCCTCTCTCTCTGCCCCATCCCCACTCATGCTCTGTCTCTCTCTGTCTTAAAAATAAATAAAACATTAAAAAAATTTTAATAATAAAATCTATAATTTTTCACATATGTTTTTGTTTGTTGTTCTGATTAATTCAGTTGATTAACAAATAATTTTGAGTACCTACTAGATTTTAGGCACTTGACTAGACACTGAGGGATGGGTACAAGACAGTGAACATAAATAGGAATGGAATAGTGCCATGGATATTTGCCATAAATAGGAATGGAATAGTGGACCTTATGAATTAAACTGATGAAAGACATATTAACAGGAGAAAAAAATATTTAATTACATATGTATCTATGGGAGCTCACAAAGAAATTTGGCTCAATAAGGTGTTAGAATTTGGGGCTTATATACCATTTTAGGCTAGAAAAAAGAAAAGAGGTTTGGGGATTCCTGGTGGGAGGGCAGAAGATAAATTATGGGAAGGTCTGGGGAGGAAATGTATGGTAAATAAGGGTTGTTTGTTAAGGTTTGTTATGCAGGTAAGAGTTATCTCAGGTGCTACCAGTTATCTCTGTAGTTGTTCTCTTCCTGGTAGACATGGATACACCTTTACAAATGAAAATGTATGTCCTACTTTTAGATAGAAAGGGGGAGGGCAGAGAGCTAATTACCTTCGTTCAAAAGAATCCTTTTGCCAAAGTAGCATATTTGGGGGTGCCATATTTTGATTTCTTCAGACATAATAGCTGTCTCAAGGAGCTTAGAGTCTAGCAAAGATGAGAAACATTGACTAATTGCGATAGATCTTAATTAAGCAGAATTATGGAGTTCAGAACTAGGGGATTTAACAGAATCTGAGGACCATAAAAAAGACCTTCCTGAAGAGGTTATTTTTAGTCTGGGGCCTAAAGACTAGGAAGGAGTTTGTTTACTGAAAGGAGAGAAATATGGCATGTCCGTGTGAAGGTCCTAACATAGAGAAAATGATGCCTTAGCACATGTAGAACAGGTGGAGTGAAAGGAAGGTGGGGGCACCATCTTGTAAAGCTTTATAGACAACCAAGTATTTTGTCCATTTTTCTAAGGGCAGTAGGAAGCTATTAGAAGAGCCTGATCAGACAGTAACGAAATCAGCAACGCAAATGGCAGTTGACATCTTTAGTAAGCATTTACTTCCTCTGCAGTTTGGAGAGAGGGGAGGGCTTTTCTGACTTGGCTTCTGACTTGGTCCACATACAAGTTTCCTCAGTGTTGTAAATTGCAAGCCACTTCTCTGTGCTGCCTCACTTGTGCAGTTAAAGCTTGGACTTTAGGCAGAATTCCCTGATGGGCTGCAGCACCTTCAAATGGCCCCAGTGAAAGAGAAATGAGGAAGAACACATTTTCCTCTTTTGTTCTGTCCAATTATCCCAATAGTTCCACCCCTTAAATCTATATGAATATTAGAATTTCTTTAATGGTTGAGAATTATAGTGGAGCAGGAAAGAAAAAATCTAAAAGAGCACAACAAATATGTTTACCTATATAACCCAAAGGGAAAGCACCTAGTATGTATATGGGGAAGGGTGTCCAAATTCCACACCCATGTTCTCAGATTCACTTCTTTTTCAAGAGAACCTTCTAATATCCATTTGCAAATCTTTACTGACCTTTCAGGACAGCCTTCCATTGCACACATGTTTTATTCTCAACTCAGGATATATCTCTCTGCTCCTACCAGTTTCCCTAAATATGAGTTATTAAATCTGTAACTGTGATCAAAGGTCCTGCAGGACAATCCATAGTAATCTTTGACATTCTACATCCCATAGAAACATCCAGGTGTGCATTGGCACCACTCTTATGTTCTAACTTGAGCTCCTCCCACCAGCATGAGTTGCCTACAAATCTCTACTTTTCCGATTGCTCAATGGTTAACTGTTGGAAGACATACTTATGTGTACTCACATACACTCACCTATAGTCTTCAGAGGACAAATGCTGTTTGGCGGAGACAGTACAAACAAGCCCTATAAGAAGGAAAAGGCAATATAATTCCCTAAGTTTCCATAATTTACAAGGTCACATCTTTCACAATGGAGTTAGTACAGTACATAATTATGCAAAGCGGTGTTATTTCCTTTCTATTATCCCCTTCTCTCAAATTGTACCTGCTTGAGCCTGCCAAGAATAAGAAATGGCCTATTACTAAGCCATATACCTCTTAATGACCACTCAGTTAGCTACAGAAAGACCTGGTTAAAGCTTGAAATTGCCTCTTGAAAATTTCCAATTAGCTATTAGACAAAGGCCATCCATCTCCCCAGCCTCTGTCTTGGAAGGAGGGCTTTGGTGCTTGGAAAGTAGGGGAAGAGAATATAATCAGATTTGCATTTTTATAAGAATATCCTGAGAGGTTAAGTGGAAAGTGGCTGCAGGGAGGAATGTAAGAGTGCATGCTGTGGGACCAAAAGGAGAGGAAAAGGACAGATACATTGTAGTCTTAATTTGGTAGTCAACTCACACACACACACACACACACACACACACACACACGCAAATTCAGGGAAAGGAACTTTGTCAAGTAAGATAGGTTCTAGTTTACACTATAGAAATTACACTGGAAGATGGTGTCTTAGAAAATTTATAAAGTTTCAGGACTGTGGATTGTCACTATTTTATAAATAGGGAAAATGTAAGAAGATGAAATGGCACCCCCCAAAATCACCAGTGATAGAATCCAAGATCTGTACAAGCTAATATAATCTTTTCTTCATCACTTTCCAAAAGGAGCCCCTCATCAACAACAACAACAAAAAAATGCCAGAAACTTTGTGTGTTGAATATGACCGCTTCATAAGCATTTGGATCAAATTGATACAACTGGAATAACTATGTGGCTTTTGTTCTAAAATTAAATTGAACAAGTCATATTCAGAAAGCACAACCCCCATACCTCAGATACTCTTCCTCAGAAATGAGATTTCAACTTTTCTGACACTAAATTTGGGCAGAGGTGTCAAATCATTATAATAACTGCAAGCTGGCCCCAACTAAAATAGCATCTCAGCAGCCTGCCACTGGCATACAATCAACTGCACACCCACTACTGGACTTGATACTCAATTGTGGTACCAAAAATGATTAGAATGTACTTCTTGGTGCCAAGTATTGCAGTGCAACATATTAACCTTTGACCAGGATAATTATTTTCCCAGTTTCTAGATGTCTAATTCAGTTAAGCATTTTTAGATCAATGCAACCATATGTCCACCTATAACACTTGAGAAATTATTTTTTATTTGCAGAATGTCCCTCTGTCTCATAAAGGACATATTATGTCTTCCAACTCAAAAGTGGGCAACTGGCTATTTCAAAGTATTTGATACATAAACAGTCAAGAAATGCTTACCTGTTTGCATCATATATGTATATTTCAATGTTCTCACACAAAATTGACCCAAACCAATAGTTTTCTACAAAATACTTCCAGTGTTTTATTTTTCTCAGGATTATCAAGATCAATACCTTTCTCTGCACTATACATCTTTGTGGCAGTAATTAGCTTTGTAGAATTGTTGTGAGAGAAAAGTAGGTTTCCCTAGAGAAGAAGAAAGATCTACAACTTGTTATGCATATAAAGGCAATTTTAGGAGTGAAATGGTATAGAGTGGGCAGTTTCTCTAACTAGTTTAGATTTATTCCTTAAGTCCTGATGTTTCTTATTTTTATATTTCTGGACTTTTAGCTAAAGTGCAACACTATCATTATTAAGTTGTCCGTTATAGTCATTAAATTAAGTAAATTAAATTAAGTAAAATTTACTTAAAAATTTACTATTAAGTAATATAGTCATTACATTAAGTAAAAGCTTAATTTAAATCTAAGGTTGCAACGTTCAGGATTACAAGTATTCCAGTTTACTTGCAGCTTATTTCTTCCATAAAATCTCTGTGGAAACCTTACTGCAGGGCAACCCCTCAAAAGTTATGTACCATTTAATACCAAATATGGGTAACAATACAAATTGTGCTCTCATAAAAGGAGACCCCATGGGGCCAAAACAAGTCATAACCAAAAATCAAAATACTGATAAAAATCTTCAGTCACAATACTTTATTATGTATAAATATACTTTGTAATGTGAATTCTGAATAACGGTATAATTGTTAACGTTTTATGCAGGGATGTTAAATACAATGAAAGAAAAATCATTTTAGAAGTAATAGTTAATGGTTGAAAGCTTTAAATGGCCATTTAACTTTCCATAGAAGTATATACAGGAGTTAATTCGTGAAGGGCTACAGAACACACCCACTGCATCTTCCCCTTCTGCTGGACAGATCCAAAAGAAGGAATATTTTGGCGTAGTGTATAATTTCTTTTCTAAACAAGACCAATAGTACACTGTTTTATAGAACAAGATCATAGGTTATAGTGAAAGAGGAATATATCTTGGAATTAGAGACATACAACTTCAGATACTGGTTCTGTGACTGTTTTGCAATGTGGGGCTCCGTTTTCTCAAGTGAAGAAGGATAAAGCTAACTGGAAGAGATTGCTTTATGAATTAAAGGAAATCTGTATGAAAGCACTTAGCTCAGAGTAAGTAAGTGTTCAATCCTCTCTGGTCCTTTCACCTTTACAGACATGATTTTCATTGTTTTATTTTTAATGTTTATTTGTTTTTGAGAGAGAGAGAGAGAGAGCAAGCAGGCGAGAGGCAGAGAGAAAGGGAGACACAGAATAAAAAGTAGGTTCCAGGTTCTGAGCTGTCAGCACAGTGCCCTATATGGGGCTCAAACTCATGAGCCATGAGATCATGACCTGAGCCAAAGTCAGACATTTAACCAACTGAGCCACCCAGGCACCTCTTATCTTGATTGGATTTAAGTCGGATTTATGAGAAACCCAAACTGGTTTTCTCCAAGACCATAATAGTTTCATTGCAAATACTGAGGAAAATCAAGAATGTAAATTTCTACTGTAGTATTGCAGGAGGTCATACAAATTTTTGTATTATAATTGGTATTAATTGCTATTATTTTTTTTTTAATTTTTAAATTTAAATCCAAGTTAGTTAACATATGGTGCAATAATGATTTCAGGAATGGAATTTAGTGATTCATCCCTTACTTATAACACCCGGTGCTCATCCCAAAAAGTGCCCTCCTTAATGCTCTTTGCCCATTAGTCCGTCCCCCCACCCAACACCCCTCCAGCAACCCTATGTTTGTTCTCTGTATTTAAGAGTCTCTTATGGTTTGTCTCCCTCTCTGTTTTGATCTTATTTTTGCTTCCCTTCCCCATGTCCATCTGTTTCTTTTTTCTTAAATTCCACATATGAGTGAAGTCACATAATATTTGTCTTTCTCTAAGTTATTTCACTTAGCATAATACACTGTAGTTCCATCCACATTGTTGCAAAGGGTAAGATTTCATTCTTTTTGATCTCTGAGTAATATTCCATTGTGTATATATACCACGTCTTCTTTATCCGTTTATCAGTCAGTGAACATTTGGGCCCTTTCCATACTTTGGCTATTGTTGATAGTGCTGCTATAAACATTGTGGTGCATGTGCCTCTTTGAAACAGCATTTTTGTATTCTTTGGATAAATGCCTAGTAGTAGTGCAATTGCCGGATCATAGGGTAGTTCTATTTTTAATTTTTTGAGGAGTCTCTATATTGTTTTCCAGAGTGGTTGCACCACTTTGCATTCCTACCAGTAGTGCAAAAGGGTTCCCCTTTCTCTGCATCCTCACCAACATCTGTTGTTTTCTGAGTTGTTAATTCTAGCCATTCTGACAGGTGTGAGGTAATATCTCATAGTGGTTTTGATTTGTATTTCTCTGATGATGGGTGATATTGAGCATTTTTTCATGTGTCTCTTAGCCATCTGGATGTCTTCTTTGGAGAAGTGTCTATTCATGTCTTTTACCCATTTATTCACTTGATTATTTGTTTTTTGGGTGTTGAGTTTGATAAGTTCTTTGTAGATTGTGGATAATAACCCTTTATCTAATATGTCATTTGCAAATATCTTCTCCTATTCTACCGGTTGCCTTTTAGTTTTGCTGCTTGTTTCCTTCACTATGCAGAAGTTTTTTTATCTTGATGAGGTCCCAGTAGTTCATTTTTGCTTTTGTTTCCCTTGCCTCCAGAGATAACTATAGTAAGAAGTTTGTGTAGCTGAGGTCAAAGAGGTTTTTGCCTGTTTTCTCCTCTCATACAAAATGTTAAGTAGAGAGATGCCTTCAACCTTAAAACAATTAACCTATAAATACTGACATCTTCACACCTACAAAATCTACCAGTTACAAAGATCAGCAAATATATAATATCATTTTCACTCTTTGTCTGGCTTTACAATGACTAGAGAATAATATTGGCCACAAGATGATTAAACCTGATAAAGATGATTAAAAATATGGAAAGTATGGAGTCTGAAAAATACCAACTTTATTATATTTTTATTATAAGAAAAACGGTGGACATCTAATACTAGAATTTGATTATCATAAAAGTATGTATTTTAGTACATACTCCTTATATACAATGTATACTTGTCTGTTGCAAAAAGCTGGCCTGTTGACTTAAGAAGCTTGATCAGTTTCATACCCAAGATTATTTTTTCCTAATATAAGTGGAATAAATATTCTAAAATTCTTCCATTGAGGTTTGTGATTCAGTAAATGTTTCCTGAGCATCCCCAAAGGCTTTGAAGAATTCATACAGCAAGGAACATTTTCTCAGGAGGCAGTGTGTCATCTCCTCCTCTCCACATAAGCCTCTTTGTTTCCTTTCCTCTCACTCACATCTTGACATTTGTGCTCATCTTGCCATTTTCCTACATCACTTTAACTGTTTCCAATTTCTCTCTTTCCTAACTATTGGATCTTACTTTCCATATTTGGTGCACCAGCTTTGGATTAGGGGCTTGAAGACAGTGACTGCCAGCACTCACAAGCTTCACAGAAGTCCACAGAAGAAGCAGAAGAACCACAGCTACATCTGATAGAAATAATGTGGAGAGTTGAGAAGTCTGGGTTGTTCCTGGGGCATTGTTATGCTGAGGAAGGAAGGGTTTTTCAGGGGCCTTTACGCCAAGACTGTTTGAACTAATAGGAAGGGAACTAATTTCTCATGGTGTTTAATAGCCCCATTGAGGGTGTAGAGAACACAGAAGGACCGTGAGTAGTGATTTGAGGAGACTGAGGTGATAAAAGCAAACTTCCTCTGACCACAACTCCAGGCTTACAACATTGCTTTTCTGTTAGTGGTACTGTGTCCTTGTTTCTTTTGCCATTCCATATAGAAATGTACAAAATCGGGACACTGGCTGAAGAAGTCCAGTGACCTCACTTTCTGGAGGCCAATATCCCACAATAACCATCAGATCATGGATTGTGGAAGGGAGGACTTGATGCAGACTTCTCAGCCTCTCTAGTGTATGTCTAGCTATCATTTGCCTTAAAGCCTTGAAAGGATTAAAAATGTGTCCAAAAGTGAGCTTGAGGGCAAAATGTACTAACAGGCAATATTGTGTGTTAGACCTTTGAATTTTTATGGGATTTGTGACCATTTAAGAAGTGGGAAAACCCCATAACATTTTTTAGTGAGCTAATCTTCCCTTCTGCTTCTTTGAAGCATGTGTGTCTTAGGGGAGTTTTAAAATTCATGTCTTGAATTTGTGTTTTTGATTACACATAATTCATCAAGATCTTGCTCTTCATGAGCTATTTAATACACAGGAAGTCATTTAAGTCATTTTAGAATCTTCCTAAAATCCAACAGGAAGTTATGTTTATAAAGGACACACAAACATTTGCACATTTCATTTAAATAGAAATGTAGAAACCATAAGTGTTTTGGAATGGGAGAGAAATTCAGCCTATCTCTTCAATAAGAAAGGACTGATGCAATGTCATCCCAGATGCTTACTGTTAATCCTACCTGAACATGATGTGTGGAATTCTATATTGCATATACATTATCTGTTGTCTCTGGTATCATAATTACTTGTGTGTGTATATGTCTTCTATCTTTAAAGGAAATGTCTGATATAAGAGGAAGGAAATTAGATTGTAAGCTCAGTTGACCAACGTTAGAGTTCTGATTCTCACAGTTCTGTGACCTTGGACAAATCAGTGAACATTACTGAGCCTACATTACTGAGCCTCATTTACTCTGTATACTTCATGAATTTTGAACACATCAAAAATGATAATGAACCTAAGCATAGTCTGTTGACCCCCTCAATGATAGATCCAGTTAATTGCCAGCTTTTATTATTCTATTCTTTTATTCTGTCCATACAGTTTTTACTTATTTATACTTATTGTTTCAACAAGCATTTGTTAAGGTACAGAACAGAAACATTGTGGGAAAAGAGGATAGAAACATGGGAAAAGGGAGGAGAAATGTTATTTTCAACAGACATTTCTTTTTATGCCAAAGTGGAATGCCATTATCATAGCAATTTTGTGCTATTACACACCCTGTTGTGGCCATTTCTAAATAGAGGATGGGAAAATCTACCAAGTCCTGGGACACTCATTTTTACAATTGTCTCCAGTTTAGACATTTTAACATGTTTTATGGTAAGTTGGTTCAAGCTATTTTATTTTTCAAAGAATATACTATTTACTTTTTGCTTAAAGTATGTATTAATTGTACCATGTAATACACTATATAATTATACAAGAGATATTAAAAAATATAATCTTGGGGGTGCTCAGGTAGCTCAGTCAGTTAAGTGTCAGACTCTTGACTTTGGTTCAGGTCATGATTTCATGGTTCGTGGGTTTGAGCCCCATGTGAGGCTCTGTGGTGACAGCGTGGAGCCTGCTTGGGATTCTCTCTCCCTCTCTCTCTCTGCCTCTTCCCTGCTCATGCTCTCTATTTCTCTAAAAATAAACATTAAAAATATATAAAATCTTGATTTTTGTATTTTATTTTTGCTTAAAATTTTAGGTGCCAGTATATTTTAGAAGTAAGTAAGTCACTTGCATTTTTCTACTTCTCACAAAAGAAGAAGCAAATGTGTTTACCACCACATGTTATCCCCCAAGAGGGTGCATTTTATTCTGGATGTCAAATTTTAAGTGGACGAATAACAGGGTGCAGACACACTGAAAACACTCTTTCAGTAGCTGATGTTTTTCTCTCCACTGGGTGATGAAAATCAAATCCCCAAACTGCTCCTTCTGGGCTTTTTACTAATTAACTTGACATCTGTGGTGAAGCGGAACATAGACTAACCTTGTTCATTCTCAGTCCCACAATTAAACTGCTGGTAGTTCAGTTCAGAAGCTTATCTCTTGAAATTTGAGGGTAAAATATTTCAAATTAATAAAGTAAAAAACAATATCTTTAGAAGTTTTACCAAAATATTCAGGAAAAGGAGGGGCTCTCAGGTAGAGTAAAAATTACACTTTTAGCCCACCATGATTCTGTACTCTAACTGCTGTGGTTTTTTTCTATCTATGGATGACAGAAGCAAAGGATCCATGAGAATAGAATCATTCATGTAAAAGAGTTCCTGTTATAGAGCACAGATGAGTGCAATAATGCTGTGATTTGGATGTGATGCACACAGAGATGGGAGTGGGAAAACTAAGTTGGCAGAAAGTTTTTTTGAAAGATCTAGGGAAGTAAAAGAAATGGTTCTCTGGAAAATTTAAAAGAATAATATAGCAAAAAATGTTAACAGCAAGAAAAAAGTGTTACATTTTCCTTAATCATGCTATTATCAGAAAGTGTCTAGTAACCTAAGTATGTCAGCACCATGGAGTCTATGCAGGCAAAACTATTGGGTGACTTGTGGCTTCCCAGAAGGAAGTAAGTGAAAAGATTATAATGAAAAAAAAAAAAGGAGGCAGACTACACTTATGTGCAAACAAGAATTCAGATGAAATGAAGCATTGATGGGCAAAAGGACATCATGTTGGGGGTTTCTTTAAAATAGTTCATCAAAATAAATTTTTTTAGGAAGGGGATTGAAATAAGTTCCTTGTACATACAACATGGATAAATGCCAAAAACCTAGTGCTGAGCAAAAGAAAACTTACACAAAAGAGCACATACTACATGATCCCATTTACATGAAGTTGTAAAAGTGGGAAAATTAATCTAAGGTGAAAAACATCAGAAAAGTAGTTGTCTCTTAGATTCAGGGTGGAGACATGAATTGACTGGAAAGGGGGCATGAGGGAATTTTCTAGGGTGAAGTTTATGTTCTATGTCTTAGGAGTTTGGGCTACATGGGTGTATGCATATGTCAAAACTCTTCAAATGGTAAACTTAAGATTTGTGAATTTCACTGTATGTAAAATATACCTCAAAATAAGGAACTGTGAACAAATGCTAAGCTCTATTACTAATATGCTAGTTGAAGTATTTTGGAGAGATATACTGATGTGTACACCTTAGTTAGAAATACATCAAACTAGGGGTGCCTGGGTGATGCAGTTGGTTAAGCGTGCAATTCTTGATTTCATCTCAGGTCAGAATCCCACAGTTCATGAGTTCGAGTCCGACATCGGGCTCTGCACTGTCAGTGTTCACTGTCAGTGCAGAGCCTGTTTGGGATTCTGTCTCTGTCTCTCTCTGCCCCTCCCACATGCTCTCTCCTTCAAAATAAATAAAGAAATGTTAAAAAAAAAAGGAATACATCAAACTATAAGAGAGATTGGTGGACAGATAGATGAAAGGAAGGATATATATGAAACAAGTATAAGAAAAAATGTAGACTCTAGGTAGTGGACATAGGAGGATTCATTTTACAATTTTTTCTAATTTTCTCTATATTTGAAAATTTTATAATAGTGTTGGGGAAAGTTAGAAATAGGAGAGGTAAAATAAAGTTGACAAAAATGTCAATAACTGGTGCAGCAAGGGGGTAGTTAATGGATTCATTATACCCTTCCCTGTACTTTCTCTGTGTTTGAAATTTTCCCTAAAAAGAAATTTAAAAGGTATTCATATGAAGAGATTATCCAAATTGAATATAGAATTGTATTTAAGTCATGTACCTACGAATATGTATTTTCTCTCATTCTTGTATATATTTAGTAAAAAATGTGCCTAATTTTGCCAGAAAATAAGGGAGAAATAGATAGAAGTGGGCTTATATAAGAATCCAGGGAAATTAGAAGAGAGGGTCCCAAGTTAAAAATGTCAACTCTGTCAAAAGATGATCATTTTCATAAATAACTTCTCTTACATCTAAGTTCAATTTAATTCTGTATCCTGATCACTGGCTAGAAAAAGAGAATCTACCTCTTTATTGTGTGGGAAGTAAAAAGGTACCCATTAATAATGCAGATTCTTGAACCACATGAAAGAACACGGGGGACAGTGGATACTGCAGCCAAAATACAGGCTTCCTATAGTTTACCGTTTCTCTTCTCCCCCAACTTGGCTTTATGTCTCTTTCCATGATGTTCAACTAACATGTGCATGTGCTGCTGAATTGATTGAATTCCCAAATCCCAATTCTACTAACTAGCCCCAATACCTGCAACCATTCTTTGTGCTATAGATCCTCATTGTAAATCCTCCCTTTGCTCAATATTATCTTCTCAACTGATTCTTCAAGAAATGCCTTCACAAAATCACTTTTAACATTATGCTTTCGTTTTTTACATAGAACCAATGTAAAAATGGGCATATGAAGGTCTCTATAGTTGTAAAATTGCTATTGAAGGTTGAGTTCATTACACTGTTTAGTTCCCTATTTATGTGTTCAGTTTCTCTCAGAGTTCTGAGCTACCATTGGTCTCCCTTGGTTATTTTGTGTGTCTCCCTGTGTTAGATAACCCTTATATTTGTAACCCTTATATTTTTTCTTTCTCCCTTGGCTTCCAGCAAGTTTAGGGTTACTTAATGTATTAAATATAGCTTCCTTTGACTCTTTTTTACCTTAGTTACTACATTCTTGTCTTTTTCATCTCCTTCCCAGCCCTTTTTTCTCATTACTTGGTACTTCCCCTTTAATAATTATAGATTTGTTGAATTCATAGTATCTAAACTTCTGTAAACTGTTCTAGAGATGGGAGTAGGTAGAGATACATAATTTCTATAAAACCTCCAAAGCTGCTAATAAGTTATTTTACTCTAGCTCAAATTTTATTGCAATGATATCCAAGCATATTGCAATAAAGTATGGATTTAGCTGATATTTTGAGCAAATAAAATTATTTGTTATATTAGGAAGTCATTAGGAAGCAATTAAGAGGAGGAAGTGATTTTATTAAGACAAAAAACATCAAGGCCAACTTCCTACAGACTATATTGTCCATCCATCCTCCTGAATGTATGTGTGTTCCCAATTTCTCTTCACATTGGTCAGACTGATCACTGATGTGGAAACAGATCTTACTTTTTTCTCAACTGGCTTCTGTTAAACATAATGAATCTAGGTCATCTCTCTGGATTAGAGAGAAAAAGCCCAACTGTATGACAAAAAAGTTCTACTAAGTTAAACTAAATATCTTTTAACTTCATCACAATTTTATAAGTGTATATTTCCTAAAAGAGGAGAAAGAAAGATTCCTTTACTACAGATCTCCTGGGGTGATTCATTTTTCCTAAACACATAATTATTAGCAGCTATCATTTACCCACTGATTAAATATTCAAAAGCTCCCCTCCCCAATTAAAACATATAAAGCATAGAAGAAAATAGCCAAATAATTATCTGATCTTGGGATAAATAAAAGTTTTCTAACTTGAAAGTAAAAAAAATGAAGTAGAAATTGCAATAGATATGCCTACATAACAATGTAAGTCTTCTGTTCATCAAATTTAGAAATAAGACAGTAAACCAGAGTACTATATGCAAGAAATGTGAGAAAAAAAGATTAAAATTTTCAATTTACAAAGAGCTCACAGGAATTAAAATGCTTTCAATAAATGAAGGAAATATACTTTGAAATTCTTCCAATATGAAAATGAAAATTAGTAATAATTTTTTGTAAAACTAGTTAATGGTATTGGTAATAAAAATGTAAACTAAAGCAGTAATTTTTTTCTTTCAAAATATCCCAGAATTTTAAATAAGCATGTAGTTAATACTAGTGAAGAAGCTCTCATTCACTGCAGTTAGAAGTAGGGACTTTTGCCACCTTTTTGGGAGGACAATTTGATATGTTACAAGAGCCTTAAAAATATTAATTCCTCTTTTCCTGATGATTCTACTTCTCTGTGTATATCCTAATAAAATAATTAGAAACATATTTTCTGAACATATATTCAGGAGTTATGCATAATAATGTTCATCAACATAGTATTTATATCAATTTACAATGCAAGGGAACCTAAATTATAATAATTTTATTGGGTTATAAACTGGACCCAATGGAATATTATATGTGTATTAAAATTATTTTAGAGAAAAAATTTAATAGGAAACTGCTTAAAATTTATTTTTATGGAAAAAAGCATATAAAGCATTATAAAATATTTTAAAGCTATGCAAAATCATATCCAAAACATGGAAATAAATGTGCTAAAATATTAACTACCTCTGGGAAACAGGATTATAAGCAACTGTTATGTTGTTCTTTATGTTTCTCTAGGAATGTAATAATATTATTTTCTAAAAAGTACTACAAAAAACACTGGAAGAACCTTTCTGTTTTCTCTCTTTAACTCTTCCTCACATTGTAAGGAAAAATCAATTTCTCTTTGAGTTAAATGTTGCTACTTTATATGGTTATAGAAATAAGCATTTCTTATATTTCTACTGCCCTCATAATACTGTGCTTTATCCTAGGAAAAGGTCCTCTTAATCCCTATCTCTTGAATATGAGTTTCCAATTTTGGAAGTCAAACAGGATTCTAGAGGGTAGAAAAAGCACTGTCATAAAAGTATATAAAATTGTTCTAGAAACTCACAAAAGAATAGAATGCTATCAGAAATAAAATATTGATTAAAAAAAACATTTCAGGAGTAAAAATGGCATTTTTTTCTTGAGTTGCTGGTCTAAGATGGCCTGAGTTGTGATGGCTTGTCTCTGTTCTATGT
>NC_064817.1:15656615-15805138 GCF_023721935.1 Panthera uncia | reverse complement strand
TGAAATCAACCACAGGAAAAAGTCTGGAAAACCTCCAAAAGCATGGATGTTGAAGAACACCCTACTAAAAAATGAATGGGTCAACCAGGCAATTAGAGAAGAAATTTAAAAACACATGGAAACCAATGAAAATGAAAATACAACAACCCAAACACTTTGGGATGCAGCGAAGGCAGTCCTGAGAGGAAAATACATTGCAATCCAGGCTTATCTCAAGAAACAAGAAAAATCCCAAATACAAAATCTAACAGCACACCTAAAGGAAATAGAAGCAGAAGAGCAAAGACACCCCAAACCAGCAGAAGAAGGGAAGTAATAAAGATCAGAGCAGAAATAAACAATATAGAATCTAAAAAACCTGTAGAGCAGATCAATGAAACCAAGAGTTGTTTTTTTGAAAAAATAAACAAAATTGATAAACCTCTAGCCAGGCTTCTCAAAAAGAAAAGGGAGATGACCCAAATAGATAAAATAATGAATGAAAATGGAATTATGATAACCAATCCCTCAGAAACACAAGGAAAATATCAGTTTAAAAAAAGTTCATGAGCCTCCCTGGGAAGACGGTGGACAAGGAAGATCCTAAGCTCACCTTTTCCCACAGATACAACTAGGTAATACCACATCCATGTAAATAACTTGGAAAATGACAGAAAGACTGGCATAACAGAGTCTCCATAACCAAATATAGAGAAGAGGCCACAGTGAAGAAGGTAGAAAGGGTGGACATGTGGTCAGGAGCGAAATGGACCCAGAGGACTGTCAGTGGGTGTAGAGAGGAGCAGATCCCCATACCAGGCACTCCAGGCACAGGGGACCTGCGTGGGGAAGGCAAATCCCCATAACATTAGCTTTGAAAACCAAAGAAGCCCAATAATCAGTAGGGCTTAACACCTGGAACTTTAAAAATCAGTTGATGATTGGAAATTGAGTCCCTGCCCTTAAAGAGCACAACAAACAGCCCTGCTGACATACAACATAGAAGCAGCAATTTGGAAAATGCCTGGGGTATATAGGAGGAAGATTTATTTGCTAATCTCAGAGCATGTGCTGGAGTGGCAGTGATTGTTGGGAGACCTCTCCAAAAACAAAAAAGCTGACAGGAACCATTTGCCTCCCACACCTCCTAAACTAGACACAGGGCTAACTGCCAGAACCAGCGCAGTGCCACACTCTCCACGTGGCTTGCTAACAGTGCACCCCACCCCTACATTCTTCTGCAGAAATACCCCCTCCAGCAAAGCCTGGGCATGTGTTTTCTTGGGAGCTGGAGATCCCCTCCTACAGCTGACCAGCTCAGACCTTGCCGACACCAGGTGACCTGCCCCAGCATTCGCCCGTGGACATGCTCCCTCCAGTATGCCCTTGGGCAGAGCCCATCCAAAGCAGTGCCACAAGCCTGGCAGTGTGAAACCAGCCCCAGCAGGAGCCAGCACCACTCCAAAGTGACTCCTGCCTCAGGAAGAGTGGAAGATAACCAGATACACCATCCAACCGTGACCCCAGCAGTGGGCTGGGGGAAGATATCTGGTCTGAGTACAGGCCCCACCCACCAACAAAGGCTTCTCAGGGGACAACACAGGGAAAGTACCCTGCAGTTTGGCACTACTGCATCTCTGGAAAACACCTGGTCTGACTCAACTCAAGTCCATTGCAGCCCCACACTGGCCCACTAATAACACAGAGGCAAAACCCTGCCCACAACAGGCAACAAAAGCCATCGCAGATGACTGGACTGAAGGTAAATGTGGCTCAGCCACAAGAGTAGGGTGCACACAGCACACATAGGAGCCCTTCCTGAAGGGCTAGGCTCTTGTGGACAGGAAACATTGCATTGCAGGGTACCATGGGACCTCTTCTTCATAAGGACACTACTTTCAAGAGCAGGAAATGTAGTTGACTTTCCTAACGTATAGAAACAGAGAGGTAGACAAAATGAGGAGACAAAGGAATGTGTCCCAAATGAAACAACAGGACAAAAATCATAGCAAGTAAGCTAAATGAAATGGAGATAAGTAGTGTTCCTGACAGAGAATTTAAAGTAATGGTCATAAAGATACTCACTGGACTTGAGAAAAGAGTGGAGGATCTCAGACCCTCAACAAAAAGATAGAAAACATAGAAAAAGTAGCAATCCAAAATGAAGAACCCAGTAACAGAAATTAAAAATAGACTTGGGGGACACACCTGGGTGGCTCAGTCAGTTAAGTGTCTGACTCTTGCTTTTGGCTCAGGTCATAATCTCACAGTCATCGGATCGAGCCCTGTGTTGGGCTCCACATGGAGTATGGAGCCTGCTTGGGATTCTCTCTCTTGCTCTCTCTCTCTGTCCCTCCCCAGCTCATGCACTAAATAAACAAACAAACAAACGTTTAAAAATAGACTAGAGGGAGAGCTCCTGGGTGGCTCAGTCGGTTAAGCAACTGACTCTTGGTTTTGGCTCAGGTCATGATCTCACGGCTTCATGGGTTTGAGCCCCACATTGCGCTCTGTGCTGGCAGTGCAGAGACTGCTTGGGACTCTCTCTCTCTCCCTGTCTCTCTGCTCCTCCCCCACTTGCACTGTCTCTGTCTCTCAAGATAAATAAATAAATTTTAAAAAATTAACAGAAAATAGACTAGAGGGAATGAATAGTAGACTAGAGGAAGCAGAAGAACACATCAGCGACCTGGAGGAAAGAGTAAAGGAAAGCAATCAAGCTGAACAGGTGAGCAAAAAAAGTAATACAAAATGAAAATAGACTTAGAAAGCTCAGTAATACCATCAAGTGTAATAACATTATTATTGGGATCCTAGAAGGAGAAGAGATACAAAAGGAGTGAGAAAATGTATTTGAAGAAATAATAGCTGAAAACTTCCCAAATCTGGGAAACAAAACAGAAATCTAGATCCAGGGACATAGAAAGTCCCCAACAAAATCAACCCAATGAGATCCACACTAAGATACATAGTCATTAAAATGGCAAAAAGTAGTTATAAACAGAGAATTTTAAATGCAGCAAGAAAAAAGAAAATAGTAACATACAAGGTAAACCCCATAAGGCTATCAGCTGATCTTTCAACAGACACTTTTCAGGCTAGAAGGGATTGGCATGATATATTCAAAGTGCTGAATGGGAAAAATCTGAAGCCAAGAATACTCTATCCAGCAAGCCTATCATTCAGAATAGGAGAGATAAAAGAGTTTCGCAAACAAAAGTTAAAGGAATTCATCACCACTAAACAAGTCTTACAAAAAATGTTAAAGGGGACTCTTTAAGTGGAAAGGGAAGACAAGGAGTAAGAAAAGTAGGAAGCAAAAAAGCAGTGAAATTAATGACATCTTTAAGTATCAGTCAAGGGATTCACAAAATAAAAGGATGTAAAGTATGACAACATATACTTAAACCATGGGAGTGAAAGATGTACAGAATGGGTGCAAACTTGAGTGATCTTCAACTTAACATAGACTGCTATATGGATAAGACATTATATACATACTAAGTGGTAACCACAAACCAAAAACCAGTAATTGATATGCAAAAAATAAAGAGAAAATAATCTAAGCATATCACTAAAAAAAGTCAGCAAACCATGAGAGAACAGAGCAAGAAAGGAACAAAGAACTACAAAAACAACCATAAAACAAGTAACAAAATAGCAATAAGTACACAGCTATCAATAATTACTTTGAATGTAAATATGTTGTATACATATACAATGGAATATGACTCAGCCATAAAAATGAATAAATCCTTGCTATTTGCAACAACATGGATGGATCTAGAAGGTATAGTGGTAAGTGAAATGTCAGCCAGAGAAAGACAAATACTATATCATTTCACTCATATGTGGAATTTAAGAAACAAAAAAAGAACAAAGAAAAAAAGAGACAAACCAAAAACAGACTCTTAACTAGAGAGAACATATTGGTGGTTACCAGAGGGGAGGTGAATGGGGGAGATGGATTAACTAGGTGAAGGGAGATTAAGAGTACACTATGGTGATGAGCATTGATTGATGTATACAATTGTTGAATTACTATATTGTACGCCTGAAACTAATATAACTGTGTATGTTAACTGTACTGGAATTAAAATTTTTAAAAATAAAATAAAAATTTTAAAAAGGTTCATTTTTTGTACATTTTGAAAGAAAAGCCAACAGAATTTCCTGATGGGTTGGATATCAAGAGTGATATAGAAAGAAGTTAGGGAAGAAGACAAGTTTTAGGGAAGGAAAGGTAGTCAGTGAGGAATTCTCCATGAAAAGGGTACTCCTGTTCTGGGCAATGCCCTGGGATCCCTTGGTTGTCTCCAAATCTTCAGTCAGTCGTTGCACCCAACAATCTCATGTCAGTGATGTGTGAAAGGAATGAAAGTAAAACGTAGGCACCTATCCTTGGGACAAGTTGGAGGAGGCAAGATGGCAGCCTGATGAGAGTGAATCAAGAATTTGGATGGAGGAGGAATTCAGTTGCCCAGGACACTGTAAGTCTCCCACCTCAACAATCTTTATAAATGCATGACAGACCCTAGACATTCCACAGCATAAAGACCAGAGCTTGAGAAATTTGAGAAAATTTTCATGGGGCTCATATAAAAAGAGGAGCTCAGGATAGCTAGAAGACTTGAAAGTACTGGGCCATTCAGAATGTATTACTTTTTATTACATAATCATAAATATAATTATTATGAGTTAGTAACTAAGATAAACATATTAAGTCTCATCACTACACTAGAATTATAGGTACTCAAATTATTCTCACTTCATAAATGAGACAATTGGGGCCTAGAGAAGGTAAGCAAACTGCTTGCCCTCACCCAGCAAGAAAGAAGGAAAGGTGTTAAACCCTAAACCTTAAACCTGGGTCTTTTGGACCCCATGAAATGTACTCTTAGACTGACAGTAAACAAAGAACCTGTGTGTGTATATGATATCCTTTTTATGTATATACATACCTAGGTTAACCAGTGGACATATTTGTGCATATTTTAGCCATTGTAGTGTTTTGATAATTCTCAACAGATTTTTTCTTCATCTGTAAAACTGTAAATAAAAAAAGCCCTCAGCTGTGATATATTAGATGCCAGTTTCAAGGGGCAGGGATTTTCTCTGCTTTATGCGTTGCCTCCCCAGCACCTAGCACAGCTCCTAGCACACAGTAGGTACTCAACAAGTGTTAGTGGAGTGAAAAATTGGCAGATCCATCCAACCATTTGGTTTGGTAGGGATGGCCACAAATCTCCTTAATTGGGATGGTGGATAAAACAGTACCCAAAGGGACTCTTTATCACTTAAAAGTGCTCAAGGAGATGCCAAGATAAACAAGATTGAGTCTCAGAGGATATACTGTCTAGGGAAGCAATATTTTCTGTGTAATTGACAATTCCACCTTCTCTATGAGTAATAGGTCCCATTCAACAGTGTGGCTAGGATCTCTGCCACTTTTTGAATTGGGAAGAAGAGACCCACCCTACTTCCTCTGCTGCCTAGATCTATGCTAATTACTGCTGAGAACTTTTACCAATAGTCTGTGATCCAGCCAAACTTGGCTCTTGGGTTAGCTTTCTGTTTCAATTCCCTCTGGGTTCTAGCATCCTGATTCACTATCCTCTTCCCCACCATTATCTGTCATCTCTATCTCCCCTTCAGCCTTCTTAGACTTTTCTCCAGAAACTCTGGCTACTGGCCTTGCCAAGCCCTTTTAACGTATCCTCTTGCCATTTCAGGTGACATTATCCTACCCTGGCCCTCACCATGTTTAACCTTCATGATACCCTGGACCACCTTCATAAACTACATGTTTGGGTTTTTTCCTTGTATGTTACTTTTTATTGAAACATACATCAAGAAAAATGCAGTGATAATAAGTGCATAGCTTGACAAGTTTTCACAAACTGAACATACCTATGTTACCAGAACCCAGATCAGAAAGAGAACATTACCAGCTTCATAAAAGCTGCAGTTGTGCTCTTTTCCATCACTGCTGTCACCCCACTGCCTTTCTGCCCCCCTTACCTTTAATCTTTCATAAATTAATATGTTAAAGGAAGAGATTTTGTTTTGGAGGATTTTTAAATTCTTCTCTGAAGCTTCTACTTTAGAGATCCTGATTGAAAAGGGGATTTTCTCATCTCTTAAATCTTGTGAAATAGGTTCAAAAGATAGAAATGACCACTGTTGCTTATTATTACTATCATTATTATTGCTTATCAAAAAACCCATATTCAAATGACAGTTTAGTCAGTGACAATGTCAAATGGGCAAAACAGGAACAGAACCCATAGAAAGAGTTTATTGAAATCACATGAATAATTGACATTCCAAAACTTGGGCATATTCACCCCAGATTTCTTTTATTTCAGAAACATTTCGATAAGCTTTAGGTTTAGCCACACCACCTATCCTATGTCAACATGAGCATGCATCTTGCTCATAACCACTCAACAGCAATAAAGATAATTTCTCTATAAACCAGATTTCATACTGGCCTTAAGACAGATGTCTCTATATCCAACAACTCCCCCAAGGTCTGAGTTTGCATATTGAAAGATATACAGTTATATAGTTATATATATATATAGTTATATACATATGTGTGTGTGTGTGTGTGTGTGTGTCAAGAGATGTCTGAGATCACCTTTGAGAGAATTTTATTTGATTTAGAGCTTCTGAGAAGTTTTATGCCAGGAAGAGTTAATTAAATACAATGCATCCTGGGGCTCAAGAGCTGAAAGCCTAATGAGATCCAATGTTTCATGAGAGACTACTTAAATTGAAACAGTGGCAGAATTATCTAGAAGCTCCTGATAAACCTTCAAGCTTGATATGTTCTTCATTTCATTTTTGGTCTGGTAAAACACACAGCCCATTGCAGTGTACATTTCTGCATTTATGGATGCCAGAATATCCTCAGTTCACTTCAGGAAGGCAATTTGAGAGGAGATTTATTTTGGTGGTATTTTAGATGTTGTTGTGACTAATAATGATAATGACAGTATATGGAAGCTGGCACAATAGAAGTACGTTAATCTACTGGGGAGAGAGAGGCCCCAGGTTTCATAAGAAAATGCTCATTATCCTTCACAAGCAGCAGATAAAGTTGAAATTTATTTCTACTAGTGGCTTGCAGCCCCAAACACCCGACCATTTCCAAGGCACACAGATTACAGTAATTTGGAAATCACCCAATATGGAAGGGCATGGGAATGGTTTAGTTTTCTGGTTAGAAAGCCAGAGTTCTATATCTATCTCAAGTTTGTTGTATCAAGTTCTCTGGGATCTACTTAGTTTCAATAGGCAAAGAGAATAAGAGACTAGGGAGAATTAGCAGGAACTATAGAGAAAAAAGTGGCAGTGATGGTAGATTTGGGCATGCAATCATGAGTATGGAGTTTGCATCATTTGCACACCTCACCCTTTGGTCTTCTTGTCAGAAAATGAGATACCCATCTTTTTCTCCTTCCCTGGGGTGGGGACAGGATAAAATGTGAGGGCAATGAAAATCAGAGGCAGGCATCTGGTAATGGATCAAATGCCCCTGAGACACTATAGGAGCAGCTTGCCCTTTTGCTGCTCATGCTTGGGTTTCTGAGGGAAACACAGTTTTTGGTCTCCTAGTGTACAACTCCAATGTATTTAAAAAGGATGGGCACTTAATTGAAATAATGTGTCCTCTTCTAACACCATTCAGTTTTATTGTAACTTCCCTTTTGAGCCCAGCCTGTGAATGTCAGCTAAGTGTGTAAAACATGAGAGTTATCATATCTAGATTTATGCAAATAGATATATGTTATAGATATCAGAAATACAGAATGCTAGATTGAACATGTGGTTCTTCCCCTGTATGCAAGTTACAAAGGTAGCAGAACAACTTTGTTACCTTTTCAAAGCAATGATACTCTTCATTGTTAACTTTTAAATTTCAAATATAACACAAATCATTAACCATAACGTCAGATTAATGAAAAGATCATATCTTATAAAATCAGATCATTTGATAAACTATAAATAAACTAAATGTGATGTAAATTACTTAAAGGAAGGGAAAATAGCTTTCTCACTGATTAAAAATGCTTCCCTCAGTTACCTTTTAGCCTATTAATAGGTCCATTTATGAATTAAAAGTTGAGTTTTTAATATGCCAGGAACAGAGAGAACATTCCAGCACTTCTCAAATTTTAATGTGCATACAAACCACCTAGAGATATTGTTAAAATAAAGATTCTGATTTTTCTGAATTAAAAGTTGAGTTTTTAATGTGCCAGGGACACAGAGAACATTCTAGCACTTCCCAAATTTTAACGTGCATACAAATAACCTAGAGATACTGTTAAAACACAGATTCTGATTCATCAGGTCCAGAGTGGGGCCTGAGATTCTGCCTTTTTAACGAGCTCTGGTGATGCTGCTGGCCTGTGGAGTGCACTTTAAGTACTGAAGACAGAAAACCCTCTACCTTGAAAAGAGGCTTCATTAAGGACAAAAGTGTTCCCAGAAATTTTGACACACATAACTATTTTTTGGTTGTTGTGATTAACTCTCTCTTTTTTTTGCAATTGCATGAAACAGAGTAAATATATTTGAAATATCCACTGATAGAGTTTTTCTCCATTAGTTCACCTTTTCCTTCTCCCACCTTCATCCCTATTCAAACAATAACTGACACTGTGCCCTCTGGTACATTAGAGGGAGGGGGCAGGAAAGAAAATGAGTGGTTTCTTTCTAGATTTGCTTCATGGACTTAAGGCCAGTTCTCTGCTACTATATCACCCCATTACAATTTTCTGCCTGTCACTGAAGCCAGTTGTTGACTTGCAATTGTTACTGTACTTGTTCTTTTGCATTTGTAATAGAGGAAGGAGTATCAGTAAATATTTCTTTTTTTATTTTGGTTAGCCTAACCTACAGTGCAATATTGGTTTCAGGAGTTGAATTTAGTGATTCATCACTTACATACAACACCCAGGGCTCATCACAACAAGTGCCCTCCTTAATATCCATCTAGCCCATCCCCCACCCACCTCCCTCCATTAACCCTCAGTTTGTTCTCTATCATTGAGTCTCTCATGGTTTGTTTCCCTCTCTCCCCTTTCCCCCTTCCCATATGTTCATCTGTTTTGTTTCTTATATCCCACATATGAGTGAAATCATGTGGTATTTGTCTTTCTCTGACTTATTTAATTTAGCATAAAACATTCTAGGTCCAACCATGTCATTGCAAATGGTAAGATTTCATTCTTTTTGATGGCTGAGTAATATTCCATTGTATATGTATACCGCATCTTCTTTATCCATTCATCAGTCAGTGGACATTTGGGCTCTCTCCATAGCTTGGCTATGTTGATAATGGTGTTATAAACATCAGAGTGTATTTACCCCTTTGAATCTGTATTTTTATATCCTTTGGGTAAATACTTAGTAGTGCCATTGCTGGATTGTAGGATTGTTCTATTTTTAATTTTTTGAGGAACCTCCATCCTGTTCACCAGAGTGACCACCAGTTTGCATTCCCACCAACAGTGCAAGAGGGTTCCCCTTTCTCTGCCTCCTCACCAACACCTATTGTTTCTTGTGTTGTTAATTTTAGCCTTTCTGACAGGTGTGAGGTGGTATCTCATCATGGTTTTGATTTGTATTTCCCTGATCATGAGTGATGTTGAGCATCTTTTCATGTGTCTATTAGCCATCGGAATGTCTTCTTTGGAAAAGTTTCTATTCATGTCTTCTGCCCATTTCTTCACTGGATTATTTGTTTTTTGGGTGTTGAGTTTAATAAGTTCTTCATAGATTTTGGATACTAACCCTTTATCAGATATGTCATTTGCACATATCTTCTCCCATTCTGTAAGTTGCCTTTTAGTTTTGTGGGTTGTTTCCTTTGCTGTGCAGGAGTTTTTATCTTGATGAGGTCCCAGTAGTTCATGTTTACTTCTGTTTCCCTTGTTTCTGGTGACCTGTCTACTGAGAAAATCCTATGACCAAAGTCAAAGAGGTTGTTTCCTGTGTTCTTCTGTAGGATTTTGATGGTTTCATCTCACATGTAGGTCTTTCATCCATTTTGAATTTATGTTTGTGTGTGGTGTAAGAAAGGGGTCCAGTTTCATTCTTCTGCGTGTCGCCATCCAGTTTTCCCAGCACCATTTGTTGAAGAAACTGTCTTTTTTCCATTGGATATTCTTTCCTGCTTTGTCAAAGATTAGTCGACCATATAGTTGTGGGTAGTATTTCTTATACTCACTATTTCAGGAATAGATTAAGAGGGTAATGTATTGCAAGAGAAACAAGAGAGCATATTTTTCTGTGGAACTGAAGACTGAAACTTGTTTATTTTGTAAAAAAAAATCCACCTTTGTCAAAAGTATACTGATTATTTAATTAATTATATTAATTATATTTCAGTTAAAGAAAGTATATAGTTGAAGACACAATTATGAAACAGACCATAGTAAGAACTGTCAGTAGTTCTCTCAACCTTGGCATTATTGGCATTTGGGACTGAATAATTCTTTGTTGTGGGGACTGTCCTGTGCATTGTAGGATGTTTAGCAGCATCCCTTGCCTCTATCCCTTAGATGCCAGTAGTGTGCCCCTAAACACACACAACCAAAACTGTCTCCAAATGTTGCTAAATGTTCTGGAAGGGCAAAGTAACTCCCATTGAAAACCACTGGCATACAATAATAGTAGTGCACACTTGCAGAGTATGTGTCATGCACCTGACAAAGTTCTAGGCATTTACAAGTATTCAGGCTTTTGATGCTCGATACAATCCTATGAGATAGGTACTATTATTTTTTCCTATTTTATAGATGAGGAAGCTGGAATGCAGAGTGGTTAAGTTACTTGCTCAAAGTCACAGACCCAGCAGGTAGAAGAGCTCGGATTTCTAAGCATTCTAGGTTTAGAATCTGTGCTCTTAAGCAATGTACCATGTGACAAAACATTGAGTAAGCTGGAAAGGGAGTGCAATTTCATTAGGATTTATTTTGAATGTGAATAAAATCAGCAATATTGCTGTGAAATACAGTTACATATTAATTTAATTGCCTGACACCAAATTATTTACATTTGGAGATTTTATAAAAGAATATGTATTAAATATAAGAGGTCCTGGGCTTTAGGGATGCCTTCCTGGAAATTTTTTAAGTTCCCCTCTAGCACCAGTGCTGGCCCAACAAGTAGTGCTTCCCAGGCAGTACATAGTTCGCCCAGACTGAAACTAGTGTGTGACCCAGTCACTGGTTGTCATTTCTCTCTTCTAATTGCATTTTGAACTGCTACCCTACCCCTTGCATAAGGTTAGCCACATGCCCCAAAGAGCTCCAGGAATCATATCTGTGGGCTGGTCTTGAGATCCTACTTCCAGGAGGGCATCCTGGTGAGCACAATGTTCCCACCAGCCAGCATGGTATTACTTTCATGAAATTGCATAAGACTGGTACTGACTTGCTGATTTGGGGTGGCTCTCATTCATATCACACAGAGGACAAGTATCTCTCTAAGCTATCCATGGCCCACCACTGAACCTTGGGCAATGCTGCTTCCAGCCTACAGCACCCAAAGATGACAACGTTGGCAGCAAGCACCCATTACCATGTGTGTGCCCTTGTTGGCACACAAGCTGATCCCCTATCCCCCACAGCCTCCACAGGCATTGGTGGCACTCAAAGGGAGGCCATGCCTGTGTCTTCAAGAGCTTTTGAGGCCATCACTTGATAATGCCAACACTATATACATGTCTCTTCTTGCCTCTGATTGATGTGGTGATTCTGTGCTCTCCCAAATCAGCCTCAAGCCTTGTGGGACAGGGACAGACATTCCTTGTGCAAATGGGACTCACTCAGCCCTGGGCCCCTCACTTATCTTCCACTCTTCTCCCCACTGGTGGCTGTGAGTACACAGCAGTGTAGTCAACACTGAGAGACATTGAATTCTAGGAATGCAATGATGAAGCCCTAAAGAGTTCAAGAGGAGATATGCTCGATACAAGTATTGTTCTACCTTTGTGCTATAAAATTCTACTCAGAAATTTAACATGACAATAAAATGGCTTGTTCACATTTTCCTGCATATTCTGAGTAAGACTTGCATTTGTGATCATCATCAACAAAACAGTTACAACATCTGAAAGAGTCTTGGGCAGTAGAATGAATGATGCATCGTTAATATGTAATGATGTCACTAGCATTATGTAAATGTTATTAGGGAACTGCAGGGGCAAAAAAAATTGTATTGCTTCAGTAGTTTCCTAGTTTGCTGGGAGTTTTTTTTTAATCATTAATGGGTGTTGAATGAATTTTTTAAATGATGATATCCTCTGATTCATGTTACCCAAAGAAAAATGCCCATCTCAACTTAGAGGCAAAAACTGGATCAAAGACTTGACATTATGACCCTTATAAATATTTTTGAATATTTCTCATCAAGGACATTAGCAAATAGCACTTTTTTTGTTCATTAATCACCAAAAAAATGGATCTTTAGGAGTTTCATTTGTCAGAGAGTAATCTTATCTACTTTGCTTTATTAAAAGATGTGAAAGTCACAGCCAGTTTTATATTTCCAAAAGTGCAAAATTGAATCCCAAATTCCAAGTATGTTTTCTTGATCTGCAACTTTATGGAAAATAAGCTAGCATTGTTCAGTTTATCTTCCTCATCTATCACTGGTAATGTGAATTGGAAGTTCCAAATAGAAGTTACTGGAAGTCCAGTGCAATATAATACTAAAAGTGAAACAATTTAATTATCCTAAATAAAAAAACACTGTGCAATGATCCTATCCATGTTCAAAATGAACTATAAATTTATGAAGAGCTTCTTTCTGTTTTGAAACTGAATTCAACTAAATATCAAAATCAAATAGAAGACTCAAGGCTTAATTCTATCCTGCACTCCACAAAGTGAAATATAAGGCCTGACACTTCCTGTTTTCACAGAAGTATCTGTTTTCCAGTTTTGAAATCAAAAAAGTATGCAACATGAAAGAAAATAATTAATAATTTACTATGTCTACTTTCAATTTGCATTTCCCAATGTATATGGTAAAATATGATCTCCATTACTGTATCTATGTTTATTATGTTATCTCTTCACACTGTATTCCAGTAAAAGCAAAGAAATATTGATTATATTTCTGGCAATTAATTTTCCATACACCTGCCATACTTCACTAATTTATCTGCTTGGTCTGTAGATGCACTTAAGTTCATCACTCATACAGAATGTATCCACCAAATGATGGTTTAACTAAATGCACTGCAAACACTCCTGATGTTATGGTTTGTTCATTGAAATTTCTTTTGATTTCTGTGTTGCCTCAATCCACAAATAGAGCAATAGCAAAAAAGTAGGCACAAAGAAGCACTGAATAAACTCATACAACAGAATTTCAAGTGTTAGTATAGAACCTTAAAATAATACTGGATCCAGAGATAATACTCAGAATATTCAGAGTGCTAATTCTCAGAAGGCTAATAAAAATTTTATCAATTGATCTACATAAAATAAGTGAATAAAAATACCTAAAACTCTATTAAAAGGCCCAATATTTCTCAAGCATTTTTTAAAAAGTATCAGTCTCCTCCAATCATGGCTTAATCTATAAAAGCATAAATAGATACATTTCTATAATTGTCTTTCTCCATGATTAAAACACCCAAATGGAACTTTTGCAATTCCACACACACACAAAAAAAGATTCCTATTATAAACTTCTCTTTGTTCGCATTCTAATGTAATGACTGGCATTTCTATGGGAGAAAATATTTACTTCACTTTTTAGAACCTTACTTTTTCCTTAACCCAATTAATGGATTTTCTCCAATTGTGAATATAGTCTGCCTCAAATCCTTTTCTGAAATGAAGATGTAAATGTACACATTATTTCCAGGATTCTTCAAGTAAGAGAAAGCATATGTTATAATAGAGCCTGAGGCAACTTAACTAAGACTAACACCATTTTATGTAAGCAATTTCTGTAATGTTTCATTTTTATAAATATATTTCTAGTGAAGAAGTTAGGAATAATTTTCAAGTTTTTACTTTGACACATAGAAAACAAGAAGCTATTATCTAGCCTGGGCTTAATAAATAAGCACACACACACACACACACACACAAAACAAAAGAATCAAATCAAAGACCAGAGAAATAAACTCCGCTGCTCAAATTTAGTATTTGTCCAATAATTTCATGACTGCATCAAAAGTCTTTCAAAATCAAATGACTGCCAATTGATAAAGAGCCACCAATGGTAGAAAACTTCCCCCAAAGACGAGATACTGGAAATGCATCTTCTCTTCTGAATGAAATGTAAAAGAAGGATTATAAGTGGGAATGGAAAATGTGCAAGTGAATTCTGTCACTCATTAACAGGTATGATGGAGCAACTTTATGTGTTGGTTTCTGTTCAAGGTACTAGAGACACAACTGAACACATCAGTCCAAGTCCTTGTCCTCATAAACATATATGCTGGTGAATGAGACACTAAGTCACTGATAACACAGCTAAAAATAAAAATAAATATGATACAGGGTCAGATGTGTCTGCAAAGAAACTAACAGAGGTTAAGGAGATGGAGTCATTGAGAGGAGGGTACTATTTTAGACCAACTGGTCAGGGAAGGCTCTAAAAGAAGGGAACATTTAGGCAAAGACCTGAATAAATGAAGGAATATAGTATGCAAGGATCTGAAGGAAAAATATTCAAAGCAGAGAAAAGTGCAAGAGCAAAGGCTCTAAGACACAAGAAAGTTTGGAGTGTTCCAGTGTGACTCAAAAAGAGTGAACAAGGCAGAGAGAAGCTGAAGATGAGGTGAGAAATATCACAGGAGCTGGGCTATTCAGGGCTATGACAGGTTTTTTTTTTAATAGCCACAAATTCTTTGATGGTCTTCTAATTGAGAAATGGGCTCTAAGTTCCTTACTCTTGGATCTGGTGGGCTTTGGACTGCTTCCACAGTGTCACTGTGGAAGTGACACTAGATACCTTCCAAGGCAAGATCATAAAATGACCATGCAGCTTTCACTTGGTTTCTTGGGTACTTGCTTCAACTATCCTGAGACTGTCATGCTGGAGAGGCCACATGTAAGCACTGCAGGCAAGAGTCCCAGCTAAGCCCACCAAGGAGCCAGACATGTGAATGAAACTTAGACCCTCAAGATCAGCCTATCCACCAGCTGAGTTGTTTTAAGTTGCTAAGTTTTGAAGTGATTTACTATACAGCAATAGTAACTGGAACCAGGGCCCTTGAGCCACAGTAAGGATTTGTTTTCTATTCTGATTATCATAGCAAGCTACTGAAGGGTTTTGAGCAAGGAAATAATGTGGTCGTATCTACAGTTTTAAAATGTCATTTTGGCTGATTAGTAAAGAATGAACTATAAGACTGTAAGAGTGGATGTAGGAATACCATTCTGAGGTTCCTTCAGAATCCTGGCAAGAGAAGAGGAGGGCTTGAACTAGGGAGGTCACAGCAGAAGAGTCAGAGATAGTTGGATTCAGATTATGTTTGAAAAGCAGAGCACACAGGATTTGCTAATGGGTTATATGTGGGATGTGAGAGAAAGAGGGAAGTAAGGATTGCATCTTAGTTTTTGGCCCAAGCCATTGGGGGAATCCTGGTAGTCTTTCTATAATAAGAAAGACTGAGGGAGAGGCATATTTCAGCACAGAAGGAGGGCCATAAGTTAATTTTTGAAAATGTTAACAGGCTTTTTAAAATTGAAGTGTAGTTGACATATTAGTTTCAGGTTTACATCATAGTGATTTCACAGTTCTATACATTACACAATGCTCATTACAATAGTGTAGTTACCAACTGTCACCATACAAAGCTATTACAGTCTTAATGACTATATCCCCTATACTTTACTTTTCATCTCCATGACTTATTTATTTTATAACTGGAAGTTCCTCTTAATCCCCTTTACCTATTTCACCTATCACTCCACCCACATCCCTTCTGGCAGCCACCAGTTTATTCTCTGTATCTCTGAGTCCGTTTCTGGTTTTTGTTGTTTGTTCATTTATTTTGTTTTGTGTTGATTCCAATGTAAGTGAAATCATATGGTATTTGTCTTTCTCTGTGTTACTTCACTTTGTGTATTATCCTCTAGGTCCATCCTTGTTGTCAAAAATGGCAAGATTTAGGGGCACCTGGGTGGCTCAGTCCATTAAGCGCCGCCGCCTTTAGATCAGGTCATGATTTCACTGTTCATGGGTTCCACCCCGGCATCAGGCTCTGTGCTGACCCCTTGGAGCCTGGAGCCTGCTTCGGATTCTTTTTCTCCCTCTCTCTCTCTGCCCCTCTGTCGCTCACGTTCTGTGTGTGTCTCTCAAAAATAAATAAACATTAAAAAAATAATAATTTTAAAAATGGCAAGATTTCATTCTTTTATGGTTGAATAATATTCCATTGTGTATGTATATCACATATTTATCCATTCATCTTTTGAGGGACACTCAGGTTGCTTCCATATCTTGGCTATTATAAATAATGCTGCAATAAACATAGGGCTGCATATGTCTTTTTGAATTAGTGTTTTTTGTTTTCTTTGGATAAATACCCAGAAGTGGAATTGCTGGGGCATATGGTATTTCCATTTTTAATTTCTTGAGAAACCTCCATACTGTTTTCCTTCATGGCTGCACCAATTTATATTTCTAACAACAGTGCACAATGGTTCCCTTTTCTCCATATCCTCGACAAAACTTGTTAATTCTTGTCTTTTTGATACTAGCCATTCTAACTGGTGTGAGATGACATCTCATTGGCGTTCTGATTTGCATTTCCCTGGTGATTAGTGGATGTTGAGCATCTTTTCATGTGTCTGTTGGCCATCTGTATGTCTTCTTTGGAAAAATTCCTATTTAGGTCCTCTGCCAATTTCTAAATCATATTATTTGGGGGTTTTTTTGTGTTGAGTTGTATGAGTTCTTTATATATTTTAGCTATTAACCCCTTATTGGATATATCATTTGCAAATATTTTCCCCCATTCAGAAGGCTGCCTTTTGTTTTGCTGATGATTTCCTTTGCTGTGAAAAAGCTTTTTAGTTTGATGCGGTGCTGGCTATTTATTTTTGCTCTTGTCTCCCTTGCCTGGGGAGACACATATCCAGAAAAATATTGCTCAGGCAATGTCCAAGAGTTTACTGCCTATTTTTTCTTTTAGGACCATTACAGTTTCAGGTCTTACGTTTCCATCTTTAATCCACCTTAAGTTTATTTTTGTGTGTGATGTAAGAAAATAAACACATTAAGAGTTATAACACAGAGGGGTGCCTTGGCAGCTCAATCAGTTAAGCATCCGACTTTGGCTCGGGTCATGATCTCACGGTTTGTGAGTTAAAGCCCTGCATCGGGCTCTTTGCTGACAGCTCGGAGCCTGGAACCTGCTTCAGATTCTGTGTCTCCCTCTCTCTCTGCTTTTCCCCCACTCATCCTTTGTCTCTCTCGTCTCTTAAAAATAAATAAACATTAAAAATTTTTTATAAAGAGTTATAATGCTCAAATTGGAAGTGTAGAATTTGTATATGAGTCTGAAGTTGTAGGGGATAATATATGTAACAACTTACATGTATGAATCTGGAGTTCAAGAGAAGAGATCTAGGTTGGGTATATAATCCAGGAAACACCAATATATAGATATCTTAAAGCCATAAGACTCTGAATGTGATCACCAAAGGAAGTCATCTAGATATCAAGATTATAGAGGAGCAGTGGATCAAAGAATGTGCTGAGGCATGTTGCAATATTTGAAAAATCAAAAAGGTGCTGGTAAAACTGGATATCCACATGTAAAAGAATGAAGTTGGATGCTTACATTACATCATATACAAAAATTAACTCAAAATAGATCAAAAACCTAACCTTAAGAGGTAGAAATATAAAACACTTAGAATAACACATAAGGGAAAAATCTTTATGGCATTGGATTGGGCAATGATCTCTTGGATATGATACCAAAAGCACAAGTAACAAAAGAGAAAATCAGCAAATTAGACTTCATCAAATTAAAAAATTCTGTGCATTGGGGCACCTGGGTTTGTCAGATGGTTGAGCATCCAACTCTTGATTTTAGCTCAGGCCGTGATCCCAGGATTGTGAAACCGAGCCCCATGTAAGGCTCCATGTGAAGCATGGAGCCTGCTTGAGATTCTCTCTCTCTCTCCCTCTGCCCCTCTTCTCCACTTGCACACTCTCTCTCTAAAATAAAAAAAAAAAACAACTGTGCATTGAAGGACACTATCAAGAGTGTGAAAAGACAAACCACAGAATGGAAAAAATATTTACAAATAATACATCTGATAAGATGTAAATAAGAGATTAATATCCAGAAAAAATAAAGAACTCCTCCAACTCAATAACCAAAAAACAAACAACTCAATTCAAAAGTGGGCAAAGGACTTGAATAGACATTTCTCCAAAGAAAATATAAAAAGAACCAGTTTGTACTGAAAAATGCTCAACATTAGTCATTATGGAAATGCAAATCAAAACTACAATGAGATACCACTTAACACCTATTAAGATGGCTATATTTTAAAAAAAAGGAAAATAACAAGTGTTGGCATGGATGTGGAGAAATTGAAACCCTCATGCATTGCTGGTGGGAATTAAATGTAAAATGGTGCAGCCCCTGTGGAAAGCCATTGGGCAATTCCTCAAAAAGTTACAGAGTGTTGCTATACGATCCAGCAATTCAACTCCTAGGCATATGCCCAAACAAATTGAAAGCAGAGGCTCAAATAGATATTTGTACACCAATATCCATAGCATTGTTATTCATAATAGCCAAAAGGTGGGAACAACTCAAATGCAAATGGCTATCAACAGATGAATAAATAAAATATGATAAATGGATAAACAAAATATATAGTGGTAAAATATTATTTAATCATAAAAAAGAATGAAATTCTGATACATGCTACAATATGGATGAACCTTGAAGACAGTGAAAGAAACCAAACACAAAAGGACAAATACCATACGACTCCACTTATATGAGATACCTGGAATAGGCAAATTTATACAGACAGAAAGTAGAATAGAGGGTGCCTGGGGGTTGGGGGAGGCAGGAATGAGGAGTTAGTACTTAATGAGTACAAAATTTGTTTGGGATGATAAAAATGTTCTGGAAATGGATAGAGGTGATCATTGTACAACACTGTAATTTTACGTAATGTCACTGAATTGTACACTTTAAAATGGTGAAAATGGTAAATTTTATGTGTGTATATTTTACCATGTTTTTTTAAGGTTTATTTTGAGAGAGCACAAGCAGGTGAGGGACAGAAATAGAGGGAAAGAGAGGACACGGGGCTCGAACTCACAAACCATGAGATCATGACCTGAGTCAAAATCAAGAGTCAGATGCTTAACCGACTGAACCACTCAGGTGCAATCTACAGTGATTTTTTTTTTAAATTCAGGAGGTAAGACAAAATCTGGAAGAGTGTGCGGCACCCTTGAAACAATTGAAAAGGAAAGAATGGCCACAGTTTCCAATGCCATTGAAACAGTGGGTAGTATGAGTAAGATTAGGGCTGAAAATTGACCACTGGGTTCAACAGTGTGGAGGTGATGGGGTCCTTGATAAGAACAGTTTAAACTTCATGATGAGGATTAAAGATTTAACCCAGACTGAAATGGGTTAAAGAGAACACATGAGCTGAAAAAGTGGAAACGAAGTATAAACTAGCCTTTCAGGAAGTTCGGCTGTTAAGAGTAATAGAGAAGTGGAATAAAAGAGGAATGGTAGAGGGGCGCCTGGGTGGCTCAGTCGGTTAAGTATCCAACTTAGCTCAGGTCATGATCTCGCGGTTCAAGCCCCATGTCAGCCTCTGTGCTGACAGCTCGGAGCCTGGAGCCTGCTTCGGATTCTGTCTCCCTCTCTCTCTGCCCCTCCCCTGCTCACGCTCCGTCTCTCTCTCAAAAATAAATAAATAAATAAATAAACTTAAAAAAATATTTTAAGAGGGATAGTAGGTCTAGAAAGGGCTTTTTGGTAATGAGCCTGTTTGCTACTGGGAAGTAAATGTCAGTTGAACGAGATGGGGGTTATATGTCAGATAAAGACCTAATTTCCATAACAAATAAAAGGCTGAGCACTGAACACCAGAAAGCAAGCAAAAACTGAAATTAAAACCAGTAAGAAGTGTGAATAAATCCTTGCAATTAGTCACGAGATTCAACCCCTTCCCAAAAGATGGAGTACATTTCCACATTCCATAAACAAACACATAGAAAATTTAGAAATGACCCACGGAAAATCACAAATGTGAGAAGTTTTGATATGAAAAACATAGAGAAGTAAAAGGAAAAAGAAAGAAGAGAAAAATGAGGAAATATTTAACAACTCTTTTCATGTGACTCTAGGGCTTTTTCACACACACAAAATTATGAATATTCCTCACCATATACTCAGAGGAATAATAAAATAAAGTTAGCCAAATAACATAAACAACAGGATTAGACTTGGGAAAGGCAAAACAACATATTACATACTACATACATATTACATATTATAGCATAAAATTGGAAACATTGGAATGAGTTTCTGGTTACAAAACCTCTTTACTATTACTTACAAAACCAGACAAGTTCTATCTCATATTGTCCTGGAATTTCTAGCCAATACAATAAGACATTAAACCAAAAAAAAAAAAAAGGTATGATTATTGGCAAGCAGAAGAAAGAATTTTTATGATTTCCAAACATTAAGATTTCACACCTTGTTAAGGCAAGAGAATCAATAGGAAAACTATTAGAAATGATAAACACATTTTAAGACGTGACTGGATGCAGGGTAATTATCAAGAAATCAATCGTTTTGTTAATAAGCAGCTAAAAATATAATGGAAACAAAATTAACACAGTCTTTAAAAAATACCCTAGTAGTAACTTATAATAAATGTTTGGATCCTGTATGTATAAAAGCTTCTTTTATTAAAAGAAATAAAAGATGATTTGAATATCATGTTCCTGGTTGGGCAGACTTAATTTTATAAAGATGTCCATTCTTCCCAAATGAAGGGTAATGCAGTCCTGATCGTAATCAGGAGTTGAAATTGACAGTTATATAAGAAAATCACATTAAACTATTATCATATCATGTGCCAAAATAAACTTTAGTAGATTAAAAAGTTAAGCATAAATAATCAAGCCACATAAAAACCAGAAGAATAGGCATTTGATTTTTGAGTAAAGAAAGGTATCTTAAGTTTCAAAGTAATTTTTAAAATTACAAAAAAAAGATACACAACATGAAAAGTAAATCAAGAAATTGATAAAAATATTTTCAACAAATATGATAGACTAAAATTAATACCCATAATATATAAGTTATTAAAATTGGTAAGATAACCATAAGATGTGATATAAAAATGTCCAAAGGACAATCTAAAACAGAAGAAAGGCAAATGGCTAGAAAAATAACCTCATTCACAATTGGAAATAATCAAATTGAATAACAAGTATGATAGAGAGTAATAATAATGGCCCCCAATGAATCATAATTCTCTGGGTCCATGCCTCTTTGCAATGTGACTTTGATACTCTTTTCATGAAGAAATTAAATCTATTTCCCTATCCCTTGAAGCTAGGATCACCTTATTTGCTTAGACCAAAAGAATGTGGCAGAAATTACTTTGTGCTAGTTCTGGAGCTTAGGCCTTATGGGACCTTGCTTTTCTATCTTGCCATTGATTTGGAGGCTTGAGTCTGTGAAGAAAGTCTAACATGTATTGCAGAATTAGAAACAATGATGGGAAGAAAAAAAGGTGATTCAGCCAACAGCTAGAAATAACTTCTAGACATCTGAGTGAAGCTATCTTAGCTTCTTCAGCCCCAGTTGAGCTGTCACAGAACTGTAGATGCATAAATGATCTAACACCAGGAGAAGAATCACATAGCCCCAGATTGTCAGCTCATAGAATCATAAGAAATAATAAATCATTGTTTTAACTTACTATGCTTTGGAGTAGTTTACTGACACAAGTTTCCATTTTTATCTACCAAATTACCAAAGAATTAAAAGAGAAAATAAGACACTAAGTACTAATGAAGTTAACAAAATATAATGTTAGGACCGTAAATTGGTACAAACTTTCTGGAAAATGATGTTGCAAAATTCATCAAGTTCTTAAATATATTTATATCATTTGACCAGGTAATTCTCCTTCTGGAGTTTCATCCTACAGAAAAGATTAAAAATATGGACAAGATTTATGCCTAAAGATGTTTGTTATCTATAATTTTTAAAATATCAGGACAAATGTCTATTAAACTATAGAATAATACATTTTAAAAAATAAACTATATCCATGTGCTGAGCTACTATTTCATGGAACTTGGTCCCTGTTGTCAGAAATCATGGATATAGCAATAAACGGTGTGATCTATCTAGTTTTGTGTTTGGGGAGAGGGAAGTAACAAAGACTAAAAGGAAGTATATACCAAAAACTTAATAGTAATTATCTCTGAGTGTGTTATAGGAGTTATTGTTATTTTATTCTTTAGTTTTCCTTTCATTTCTCAAATTTTCAACAGTAAGAATGTGTTCTTTTTGTAATAACAAAAAATATATATGTTACTTTGAAACTGGGACAAGTTCTTAGTTATCTAAGATTTCAACATGGTCCTGTCTTAAAGAGATAATGAACTGAGGCACCTGGGTGGCTCAGTCATTTAAGCGTCTGACTCTTCATTTTGGTTCAGGTCATGATCTCATGGGTCATGAGTTTGAGCTCTGCATCAGGCTCTGCACTGAGAGCATGGAGCCTGCTTGGGATTCTCTCTCACTCTCTCTCTGCCCCTCACCCACTCACTTGTGCACTCTCTCTCTCTAAAACAAATAAATAAAAGTTAAAAAATAAAAAATTTATAAAAACAAAAAAAGAGTGAACTAACAAGCAGTTACTGGTCACCTACCATTTACAAATCACTGTGTCAAATGTTGAAGTGAGCTTATTGAAAGGGTCTTGAAATCATAAGCTTATAACAGATAAGTCTCCCAAAGACTGACCAACTTAAAACTATCTCTACCATTAGTTTATAGATTGTGTTAGGTCAATCAGAACCACCAGGGAAAACTGCAGATATACCAAGCAATGGTCATTATAATAAGGAGCTATCTTAGAGACAAATTTAACCCATCTGAGCAGATTCAACACCCCCATTAGTAGGCTCTTATAAGCTGCCTATAGTCCAGTCAGATTGGTTTGTCTTAATGACCCTGAGGTAGCCTTGGTCCACAATTTCCTTTTTACTGTCTATTCCTATGCTGGAGTTTTCAGCACTGGAATAAGAGAATGTTTTCCCTTAAATATCTTCATCTACCAACCAAAGCTCAGGCTCAATTTTAAATGAACTGCAGTATGAAAGAGGCTTGAGATGTATGTATTGTTTAAAGGCTAGGAGTTAAGACAAATCAATCATTGTGATACACCACATGAATAAAATAAAGGATAAGAACAATGTGATCCTCTCAATAGATGCAGAAAAAGCGTTTGACAAAATATAACATCCATTCTTGATAAAAACCCTCAACAAAGTAAGGAAAATGAAACATACCAACATCATAAAGGCCAAATACAAAAGACTCACAGTTAATATCATCCTCAATGGGGAAAAACAGAGAGCCTTCCTCTTACAGTCAGGAACAAGACAAAGATATTCACTCTTACCATTGTTATTTAACATAGTACTGGAAGTCTTAGTCTCAGCAGACAACAAAAAGAAAAAAAATGTATACAAATCAGCAAAGAAGAAGTCAAACTTTCACTATTTGCAGATGACATGATACTCTATGTAGAAAACCCAAAAGACTCCACCAAAAAATTGGTTCAACTAATACATGAACTCAGCAAAGCCACAGGGTACAAAATCAATGTACAGAAATCAGTTGCATTTCTATACACCAATAACAAAGCAGCAGAAAAAGAAATCAAGGAATCAATCCCATTTGCAACTACACCAAAAACAATTAGATACCTAGGAATACCTAACCAAAAAGGTAAAATATATGTACTCTGAAACGTATAGAACACAAAAAGTTGAAGAGGACACAAATAAATGGAAAAACATTTCATGCTCATAGATTGGAAGAACAAACATTGTTAAAATGTCTATACTACCCAAAGAAATATATACATTTAATACAGTCCCCATCAAAATACCACCAGCATTTTTCATAGAATTAGAACAAGCAGTGTAAAATTTGTATGGAACCACAAAGACCCCAAGTAGCCAAATCAATCCTGAAAAGAAAAACAAAACTGGAGGCATCATGATTCCAGATTTTAAGCTATATTATAAATCTGTAGTCATCAAAACAGGATGGTACTGACACAAAAACAGACACATAGCTCAGTGGAACAGAATAGAAAAACCCAGAAATGGACCTACAAATGTATGGCCAACTAATTTTCCAACAAGGCAGGAAATAATATCTAATGGAAAAAAGTCTCTTCAACAAATGGTTCTGGGAAAACTGGACAGCAACAAGCAGAAGAATGAAACTGAACCACTTTCTTACACCATACAGAAAAATAAATTCAAAATGGATGAAAGACATACATGTGAGAGAAAACCATCAAAATCCTAGAGGAGAACACAGGCAACAACCTCTTTGACCTTGGTCATAGGAACTTCTTACTAGACAGGTCGCCAGAAGCAAGGGAAACAAAAGTAAACATGAACTATTGGGACTTCATCAAGATAAAAAGCTCCTGCACAGGGAAGAAAACAATCAACAAAACTAAAAGGCAACCTACAGAATGGGAGAATATATTTGCAAATGACATATCTGACAAAGGGTTAGTATCCAAAATCTATGAAGAACTTATTAAACTCCACACCCCCTCCAAAAAAAACCTGAATAATCCAGTTAAGAAATGGGCAGAAGAAGTCACTGGGTTCTACTCCTGAAACCAAGACTACACTGTATGTTAACTAACTTGAATTTAAATTAAAGAAAAAGAAAAAGAAAGAAAGAGAAGAAAGAAAAAAAGAAAGAAAGAAAGAAAGAAAGAAAGAAAGAAAGAAAGAAAGAAAAGAAACCAGATCAATGTTTGCCTGAGGGAGGGAATGGGACTGCTGGTAAGGGGAGTAGCCCAAGGAAACATTCTGAGGTAATGGATATATTATATGTTCTCCTGACTGAGGCTTATATTAGTCAAACCTCATTGAATGGTTCACTTAAAATGTGGATAAATAATTTGGCTATTATTGAAAGCACTGTTATAAACATTGGGGTGCATGTGCCCCTATGAATCAGCACTCCTGTATCCTTTGGATAAATTCCTAGTAGTGCTATTGCTAGGTCGTAGGGTAGTTCTATTTTTAATTTATGGAAAGAGTCTAAGTGTCCATCAATGTATGGATGGATAAAGAAGATGTAGTTTACATATACAATGGGATACTACTTGGCAATGAGAAGGAATGAAATCCTGCCATTTGCAACAACGTGGATGGAACTGGAGGGTATTAATGCTAAATGAAATAACTCAGAGAAAGATATCATATATTTTCACTCATATGTGGAACTTGAGAAACTTAACAGAAAACTATGGGGGAAGGGAAAGGGAAAAAACAGAGATGGAGGCAAACCATAAGAGGCTCTTAAACACAGAGAACAAACAGGGTTGATGGGAGGAACAGAGGAGAGGGAAAAATGGGTGATGGGCATTGAGGAGGGCACTTGCTGGGATGAGCACTGGGTATTGTATGTAAATGATGAATCACAGGAATCTATCCCCAAAACCAAGAGCACACTGTACACATTGTATGTTAGCCAACTTGACAATAAATTATATTTTTAATGTGCATAAATGCATAATAAATAAATAAAATGTGCATTCAATATATATAAATTATACATCACTTGATGTTAATTGGATTATTTGGTTTTTTCGTGTTGAGCTGTATAAGTTCTTTATATATTTTGGATATATCACTTGATTTTAAAATAAAAAATAAAATTATTTTTCCTTTCAAAAAAAAAAAAAAAAGGAAATGGGCAGAAGATATGAATCACACTTTTCCAAAGAGGACATTCAGATGGCTAATAGACACATGAAAAGATGCTCAACATCACTTATCATCAGGAAAATACAAATCAAAACCACAATGAAATACCACCTCACATCTGTCAGAATGTCTAAAATTAACAACACAAGGAACAAAAGGTCTTGGCGAGGATGCAGAGAAAGGAGAACCCTCTTGCACTGTTGGTGGGAATGCAAGATGGTGCAGCCACCCTGGAGAACAATGGGGAGGTTCCTCAAAAAAAATTAAAATAGGGGTACCTGTGTGGCTCAGTCGGTTGAGAGTCCGACTTCAGTTCAGGTCATGAGCTCACAGTTCATGAGTTCGAGCCCCACATCAGGCTCTGTGCTGACAGCTGAGAGGCTAGAGCCTGCTTCAGATTCTGTGTCTCCCTCTCTCTCTCTACCCCTCCCCCACTCACACTGTGTGTGTCTCTCTCTCTCAAAACTAAAAAAAATTTTTTTTAATTTACAATAGAACTACCCCACAATCCAGCAATGGCACTACTAGGTGTTTATCCAAAGGATACAAAATACAGATACAAAGGGGTAAATGCACCCCAATGTTTATAGCAGCATTATCAACAATAGCCAAGCTATGGAGAAAGCCCAAATGTCCATTGACTGATGAATGGATAAAGAAGATGTGGGTATACATATACAATGGAATATTACTCAGCCATCAAAAAGAATGAAATCTTGCCATTTGCAACAATGTGGATGGGCCTAGAATGTATTATGCTAAGTGAAATAAGTCAGTTAGAGAAAGACAATACCACATGATTTCACTCATATGTGAAATTTAAGAAACAAAACAGATGAACATATGGGGGGGGAGAGAGAAACAAACTGTGAGGGACTCTTAAAGATAGAGAACAAACTGAGGGTTGATGGAGGGAGGTGTGTGGGAGATGGGCTAGATGGGTGATGGGTACTAAGGAGGGCACTTGTTATGATGAACACTGGCTATTGTATATTATTGATGAATCACTGAATTCTACTCCTGAAACCAATATTTCATTGTATGTTAACTAACTAGAATTTAAATAAAAATTTGGGGGAAAAAGAAAAATAAATGCTAGAAATTGAAAGAGGATCCCATACTCTCTAACATTATGACTCAGTCTCTGTTCACCAGACAAAAAGGATTCTAGATTATACAGATCAGGAACAATTTTAGTGAAATGTCATTTATTTCAGTCCTAGAGACACCATAATCAATTAGTCTCCACCATATATCTCTGTGGGTTAAACCATTTTGACAAGCACTGGGTTTGTCGCCCATTATGGTAACCACACCCAATGGGCATCTAGGGACTAAGTGCTATTATTATTACTCAGCCTCTGCCTCAGCCCCTCCATTTCAATGGTTGCACTTCCTGTCTTTTTGCCCCTTGCCTACAGAGTACCATCAATACAGTGCTTTTTAAGGATTCTGCTTCGACTCTACCAATTTATTTTTTATTGCCATAGTGAAGGGAATATTCTCTAAGCTTCCTCAGGGGAAATAGTTGTTTGTTGGGTAAGCCAGTTGTACATGATAAATCCACTCCAACATTCTCATTTCTCAAAGACTTTGAATTCCTTACTTCACATCATACCAAGGTATTTCTGGCATCTTAACTTCATTTCATAGAAGCCACTGTTAAGTACAAATTTTAGTCAAACAACTGAGCAAACAGAACCAGTTGATTGAACCCAGAATATATGGCAAGAGCATTCTTGTTAATTAATTCAGCTCAATCTAAAATTACTTTGATCTGTTTTGTTGTTGCTTTTGTTACTGCTTTTGGTTATTGTTTTTATTCCTATTCCCTCCAAAATCAGGTCACACTCAAGATTTTATGAGTTCAGTCACTTTATTAAATACTTCAGGAATTACAAGAGGGATCTCAGGGCTGCTACACAATCTTCCACTATTCTCCTGTCTTCTCCTTTATACTCCAAATATTTTTCAAAAGCCCATATACCCAGTAAATTAGATAAATAAAATATACAAACTCCTAGAAAGATACAAACTACCAAAAATGACTCAAAAGGAAAGAAAATTGGAACACATGTATAACAAGAAAAGAGATTGAATTAGTAATCAAAATACTAGCTACATTCCACACAGAAACTTATACACAAATTTTCATAGCAGCATTATTCATGATAGCCAGAAGTGCAAACAATACAAATGTCCATGAACTGGTGAATAGATAAATAAAATGTGGTATACTATTCAATGTAATATTATTCAAAAATAATAATATAATAATGAATACAATGAATAATAATATTTAGCAATAAAAGGGAATGTAGCACTGATACATGATGAACCTTGAAAACATTATGCTAAATCAAAGAAGCCAGTCATAAAGGACCAGATATTGTATGGTTCCATTTATATGGTATTTCCAGAACAGGCAAACCTATAGTGTTTGCATAGAGGTGGAAGACTTGAGGGAAATGGAGGTTTGACTGCTAAGAGTATGGGGCTTTTATTTAAAGTGATTAAAATGTTCTAAAATTGATTATGGTTATGGTTACACAATTCTATTCTAAAACACATTGAATTTTTTTGCTTTAAATGGGCAAATTACATGGTAGGTGAATTGCATCTTTATAAAGTTGTTACAAAAAAAGAGCCCATGTTCCTTCCCACAAATGACTTTTTCTGCTTCAGTCAGTCTCTGAAGAAGTATAATCCTAGCTTCTGTTCTAATTGCTCCTCTTGCTCCTTCCAATATTATTAAAATGTTCAATGTCAGAGAGATAAATACTTTGGTCACAAGAATGAGATAGAAGCTGGGGTGCCTGGGTGGCTCAGTAGGTTAAGCCCCGGACTTCAGCTCAGGTCTTGATCTCAAGGTTAGTGGGTTCAAGCTCCACATTGGGCTCTGTGCTGACAGCTCAGAGCCTGGAGCCTGCTTCAGATTCTGTGTCTCCCTCCCTCTCTGCCTCTCCCCAACTTGTGCTCTGTCTCTCTCTCTCTCTCAAATATAAATAAACATTAAGAAAATTTTAAGAATGAGATAGAGGTAAAACTGACAGCCAGAGGAAATACTAAGTGTATGTAAAACACAAGAATTTCTTGGCATAAATCCTGTTTTAAAAATCAAATCAGGAGTGCCGGGTGGCTCAGTCGGTTAAGCATCTGACTCTTGACTTCAGCTTGGGTCATGATCTCACGAACCATGCGACATGCTTTGACACCTTGGAGCCTGCTTGGGATTCTCTCTCTCCCTCTGTTTCTCTCTGCCCCTCGCCTGCTCATACACACACACTCTCTCTCTCTCTCTCTCAGAATAAAGAAGTAAGCATTTAAAAAAATCAAATCAGCTGGACTTGAGAAAACCTCAATTTGAGAAATATCAGAAATGTTTCAATATTAGATGTATAATAACTGAGTGGCTTAAACATATAACTTAAATTTTAATTTTTAAAAATATTTCTTTATTATTCACATTATACAACTTCATTGTAAAATAAATAGGTAATACAGATAAGTAAAAATAAAACATTTTTTTAAAAAATCAGACATAATATTACTCAGAAAGAATACTGTTAACATTTTATCACTTTTTCTAGGCAAGTATATACATGCAAACACCTGGGATTATACTGCAGAGTACTTGGAGGTTTGTGAGTTGTATCTTCTACTCACAATTATTTAAAGAAAATTTTCATATTAATATGTAGCTTTATCATTATATTTTTTATTTTTAAATGTTTATTTATTTATTTTGAGAGAGAGAGACAGAGACAGAGCAAGCAGGGAAGGGGCAGAGAGAGGGAAAGAGAATCTCAAGCAGGCTCTGTGCTGCCAGTGTAGAGCCTGACATGGGGCTCCATCTCAGAAACTATGAGATCATGACCTGAGCTGAAACCAAAAGCCAGATGCTTAACTGACTGAACCACCCAGGTGCTCCACTTTATCATATTCATAATTGCTGCATAGAATTCCATTTTAGAGACACCTTAATTTATGTGTCATCTTTTTTTGCTAGACATTTAGATTATTCTGTTTTTATTTTGCATAAACAGTATAAAAGTTAACATTCTTGTCTACCCATCTTTACATGCATATCAAATCATTGCTTTGAGGTAATGACTGGAAGTGGAATTTTGGAGCTAAATAATATACACATGGATATGATATATATTGCTAAATTTCTCAGCAGGATAATTCTATCAGTAACAACCTGCAGTATGTTAAAAAAAAAAGTTGCCCACTTTGCCTCATCTCAGCCAAGACCATGTGTCTGCAATGTTTTTATTCTTGCTCTTCTGAGAAAGAATAGCTCATTATTATTTTAATTTACATTTATTTGTTTCATGTTTTGGTGTTTCATGTGTCTCTTCATTAGTAAGTTTACTATTCATAAATAATCCATTTTTATTAGTTTTTATTTTTCTCATTTATTTATAACTCTTTAAATGCTAAGAATATTAATCTCTCTCCATTGTGGCTGTTACAAATACATTTTTCCATTTTTACAAATATCTTTACAGTGCTTTTGCCATAGAGAACTTCTAAACCTCTTTATGGTCAAATTTTTCAGTCTTTTTCCTTCTGATTTCTCCTGAGGTAATGCTTAGAAAGTCCTTCCTAGCCTAAGACATGTACCTATAGTTCCTCCAACAATATTTTTTACTTAAGTATTAAAATATTTAATCTAGAGTTCCAAGATTTAAATAGAGTTCCAAATGAATTTTTCCACATCATTAACCAAGTGTCTTTACATCATTTGTTAAATTATTTCTTCTTTCACCACAAATTTGAGATGCCATTTTTCTCATATATTCCAATTCCTATAAACACAGCAGTCTGTTTCTCTACTCTTATTTCTACCCTGGGCCATCTGATTCTTTCTGCAACAAGATCCATGCATTTACTGGGCTTGTCCTCTACCAACACAGGGCCTCACCTCTGCTGAGCAGCTTCAGCACTGGCTGCAGTCCCCCCTGACATTTACAGTCTTTTCTGAAGTGAGGCAAAACAAAGACTTCTCTCCCTATGATTTGTGCTCTGTTACATGGCCCTCACAGACAGGTTACTTGGGCCACAACAGATTATATAGTTTAATGACTGTTTTTGTTTTAGTTTTGGCCAATAATCACAGTCCTTTGTTCTTTCTAGCATATACTTTATTCATTCATTCAACAGAGGACAACAAGGGTATTTGGATCAGGACATTGTCAAGTAAGGGCTCCCATGCCATCTATACCTAAAATCACTGCTCCACACCCAACATTTAGATGCTGTTGAGCCTGGTTTTCCATGTCTCCCACTGTAGAAGGCAATGTTCTCACAATACCCTGAAAGGCCTAGAAGGCCCTCCACAACCTAGCCCACCTTTTTCTCTTTAATATCATTTCCTACAACTCCCTTGACAACCTCCACTTCATTGACACTGATGTCCTCACTATTTCTTGAACACTCCTGTCAGGGCAGGCAGGTCCTGTCAGGACATTTGTACTGGCTGTTCCCTCTTCCTGGAATTGTCTTCCCTCAGAGAGTCACCTGGATAACTTGCTCACTTCCTTCACATTTTTGCTTACATGTCACCTTGTAAAAGATGCCTACCCAACTACCTGCTATGGACTGTATTATGATCCCCTAAATTCATATGTTGAAGCCTTAACCCCCAATGTGACTATATTTAGAGATAGGGCCTATAAGTAATAAAAATAATAAAGGTTAAATGAGGCCATAAGGGTGGAGCTTTAATGCAATAGAGCTTGTGTTCCTTATAAGAAGAGGTAGAGACAGCAGAGCTCACTCACACACTCTTTCTCACTCACTCTCACTTTTGCCACCCATGTGCAAAGAGGAAAGACCAAATGAGGACATAGCAAAAAGCCATTTAAAAGACAGGAAGAGACTTGTCACTAGAATCCAAATTTTCTAGCACCTTGATCATAGACTTTTGGTTTCCATAATTGTGAGAAAATAAATGTCTGTTGTTTAAGTCACCCAGTCTGTGGTATTTTGTTATGGCAGCCCAAGTAGACCAGGACACCACCCCACCCACATGTTAACACCATCTCCATGTTTGCTTGTACTGCTAACCTCCCTTATTTATTCTACCCTTGCCCTTAATATTTTCTAAAATAATCTAACATTTACTTTTTATTATTTTAATTGTTTGATGTCTATCTTCTTCCACTAGATTATAAATTCATGGGTGCACAGATTTCTGTTTCTTTTATTCATTGATGTATCCCTAGCATATAGAACTGTATCTGTAACTAGCAGGCTCCCAATAAATATCTGTTGAATAAATAAATGATTTACAGCAGACTTCTTCTTTTAAGGTAAATTCTCTGAGAGAGAATTTCCCTATTCCCTACTTTAGTCTATCAGGTGGCATTTTTCTAAGACCATCCTACCTTGAGGACACAATTTGAGTTCTCTGTTCAGGTGGGTCCTCAACTCCCATGACAATCAGTGCAAGGCAATAGATACTAGAGATGGAATGAGGGGACTCCTTCCCTGGGGCAGATCTGAATTTCAGGTTAAACTCAGCCAGGATGTTTGGTGTTTTAATTTGGGGTTCCCTCAGAACAGAACCTGAAAAATATGTGGATGCAGGTAACTCACTTGGGAGTTGATCCCAGGGATCAGGAATGAAGGAGCAGGGAGATGAAGGTAGAGAAGGAAGGAAGATAATGAAGGGTATGTTATCAAACTGATTACTGCTGTAAGCAACTGGAATTGACTTCTGGTAGAGCCCCACTGGGAAACAGTGTTGAACGTGCCTTGGAATTATTCCTCCACCAGACAGGAAGCATTTATGTGTCCACTCCTGTCACGCTTTGTTTCAGAGTAACATCCAGAGGTGTTAACTTCCATGTCCACTCTGTACCATACTCTCAGGCTGCCATATGTGCAGGCTGAGCAAGATGTAGCAGTAACTTGATAAAATCCTTCAGAATGCACAGGAAATGGCCACCACAGCTACTGCTGAAATCACAGGAAGACAGAGGAATGGAGTTGGGGGCACAAAAGCATCAGCTACATCTGGTTACAATAAATTACATTTTAAGAACAGCTTTAGTATCTCAAGGTCAAACTACTTCTTTTTTTATATTTTTAAGGTTTTATTTTATTTTTGAGAGAGAGGGAGACACAGAGTGCTAGTGGGGGAGGGGCAGAGAGAGAGGGAGACACAGAATCTGAAGCAGGCTCCAGGCTCCGAGCTGACAGCACACAGCCCGACCTGGACTTCGAACTCACAAACCGGGAGATCATGACCTGAGCCGAAGTCGGATGCTTAACCAACTGAGCCACCCAGGCGCCCCTAGGTCAAACTATTTCTATACATTCTATTACTAAGTTTTGATTTTTTATTATGTAAAATGAACTTTGCTAGAAGGATGTGATCCACAATATGCCACACTGAACCAGTAACTGAAAAGAACACTGTCACTCCTTGGACAGAAAGCTAGCTTGCAGTTCTCAATTCACCTTTTCACCAGGAAGGTCACTTGTTGAATTGTGAGAATTCTCCCTCATCCACACTAGCTCTTCCTCCTGGTAATCTTCAGTATATAGGTAAAGGTATTACCCATTATCACTGCTCCTTAAAGGGCAAGGTATGTGTGATATTTCAGCACAAACTGTTTTCTGTCATATCAGACTCTTCTGAGAGCCTCCTCAGAAGACTCATCATTCTCTTTAATTAAAATTGTTGCACCAACTCACCAAAATGGTATGGTATCCAGAAACCATTGCTCTTTGCTCAGAGAAAAACATCTCCAAATGAGGACTTCATCTGAGGACATAGTGTTCTTCATTTTTCCGGAAAATTGCAACTAAGTCATTCCCATATTTTAAGGATGCAAGAAGCTTAATAGATACAAAAATGGAAAACATAAAATACCTGCAAAAGGTGCAGAGAGAGGAAGAGCGCAAGAATGCACAAAAAAAAAATCTTCAAAAGTTCACTTCTGGACAGTATTTATGTTTGGAGGAAGAAAATGCTTAGAAAATATTGATGTCCATAACCACCTAAAATATCATCTTTGGTATTTTTGGATGCAAATATAACTCTTGAATAAGGAATGTTCCTGACTAGGAGGAAATGCATGGCATGCAGTAGGCATTTAATAGGTGTATATTTGTTAAAAGCACAAAACATCTTTCAATTTAATTCCTGATTCTACACCTGAGAAAATAACCCTTAGTTTAGGCTTGGCTTCCCCAAGCATTCTTCATATTTAGGCTCAAGCAATATTGAACAACACATCATGTTCTAGGCAATGTGCTAGATTGCTTCAATATAAGTTTATCTCATTTAGCCCTCACCTAAACCTACTATTTGGTAGATGAGGAAATTAGAGGTCAGAGAAGTTTCTTCTTTTGCTCAAGGTCACATAGCTAGAAAATATATAGTCAAGATTCCAACTGCAAGTTCAGGGAGTGGGTGTTTGTTTGTTTGTTTAAGTCCTGAAATTCTTTTACACTCCTTCCATCAGGAGGGGCTGCTCTAAAACTCCTTGAATCTAGACAGGCTTGTAAGTGCTTTGACCATAAGAGAAATATGAAAATGATGCTTTGTGATTATTTCTGAGATTAGATCATAAATGAAGCTTGACCTGGCTTTCTGGGAGAACTTACATCATTCCAAGGCTTCCTCTTGGGACTTCCCCTCTCAGAACCCAGCCATCATACTGTGAGAAGCCCAAGACACGTGGAGAGCCATGTGTTGATCCTCTGGTCAACAATCCTGCTGAACCCAGCCATTGAGTTAGCCCAGCCCAAACTCTAGACATATGATTCCAGATGATTCCAGCCCCCAACCACTTAAGTTGCCCTAAACTAGCTGAGGATCAGTGACAAACCATCCCCATTGTGCCTTGTCTGAATTCCTGAACCCCAGAAGCTGTGACCATAATAAAATAGTGGTTGTTATTTATGCCACTAATTTGGAAAGGTTTGTTAAGCAGCAATACTAACTGTAACAGAAACCTTTCCCCAAACTTTAAATATTCAGTGCACTTATAATGACATACAATTCCATAAAGTCCCACAAGCTTATGGAAAGGCCATGAGTGCCACCCAGATCCCTCTAAGCTATAGTGAAGCAGAAAGCAGGGATTGTGGCCCAAACTCTGATCTGGGCTTTGTTTCTAAAGTCTGACCTAGCAATTTCTCACTCCTTCTTATGAGACCTTTCCAGTATCTTTTTCTACCTGGTGCCTGTCTTGGTCACACAAAGTATCCTTTTCCCCTCTGACTTTTGCTAGCACTGAGACTTCTGTGTTCTTTCTTCACAGTTCTCCTTTTATGTCCCTAAAAGTAGGTGGGGGTGGGGGGCGGGGAACCTAGTTTCTCTTGTTCTCAGTCTTAGGACCTAATCAGCAACTATATTTCAGTTGAAATCACTATTTTCCACATATATCCAAGCCCACTCACCCTAGAGGTCTGCTTCCCATTCTCTGAACACTAAGCATGAGGCCAAGAAGGCATCTATCCTTCTCTCCTTTAGGGTCTTCCCTAGAGAATGTAAACACCAGATCAAGGGTCTGTTCAGACAGGAAAAGACAGAAAAAAAACAGACCTCAGTAATCACTGAGATTTAGTATGAATTTGATTTTATTAAGCCCTTACATTAAATACATGTTGTCATTTTTTTAAATTTTTTATGTGTATTTATTGAGAGAGAGAGAGAGAGAGAGTGCGCACAGAAGCTGGGAGGGGCATAGAGAAGGAGAGACAGAATCCCAAGTAGGCCCCGTACCATTAGAGCACAGCCCCATGACACGAACTCATGAACAGTGAGGTCATGACCTGAGCTGAGATCAAGAGTGAGAAGCTTAACTGACTGTGCCACCCAGGCACCCCCATGTTGCCATTTTTTTAAATGAAGCATGTATGGATTGCATTAGAATCTCAATCAGATTAAAACAATCACAGAACCACAGAAACCACAGAAAACACAATTCAAGATAAGTATTCTAACACTTTTCCAAAATAAAAGCAGGGATTTGAGAGGATCTTTCTGTTTTCGAGACTCCGATTAGGAACATCACTTCCCAAAGCACAGCTGGGGCTGAGCCAGGGGGATTTAAGCTTCATATTGGGAGTGTGTGGTTTCTTATCTAAACAGGCTCCAACTTACACCCAGACAGAGTAGGCATATATTCTACATAGTGAGAGCTGAGATGCAATAGAATTTCTCATCCTTAGATACAGAGACCAAGTGCACAGTGGCTAAGGCCTGAAATTCTGCTATCCAAGATTTATTTCTTTGACTTAAGGCTTTGTTCCCCTTTAAAATACAAATATTTTATGAGTTAATTAAGGCTTAGTGATAGTGGCAGGTCTTGCTAATTGTCTACCTAATATCCATTTTCCCCATCTTTTCTGGTTACAGAATTCCAATTTGGAGGTCAGGGGTAGCAATGTGAGATTCCATTTCAGCTAGGGTTGGTCATGTGACCCAGCTCTGGTTTCTGAGATATAAGTGGAAATCATTGGGAGGGGCTGTCCAGAAGGCTTGTTAAAAAGGGAAGACTTATGAAAACAATGGCTCTTTCCCTTTTCCCTTCTTCCTTCATGAAAGATAAACACAATTAGTGGAGGCACAGCAGCCATACTGCAAAACCAAGGACAAGAGCTACATATTACAAATGGTAGAGCAGGAAGATAAAAGAAGCCTAATTTGTTGATGGCATTACAGAGCCATTTTAATGGTGCCATAGTCAGCCTACCACATCCCAGATGAGGGGCACCCTTTTGAGTTATGGTTCTAGAGATAGGTTTCTTTCTCTAACGGATGCAATGTTACAAAGGTTTGGGAAATCATATGGGGAATGAGTTTTAAGACAAGCAAGAGGCACAGAGAAGTTATGGGCTTTAAGAACTATGTGAATAAAAGGTGTTCCTGAAGGACAAAACCTGCAAGTGGAATGTAAGGGGCCCTGAAGATCAGCTTACATCAAAAAACTTAGGTTTTACCCTTGCAACAAAACTAAATGGAGAAATAATTCCATGATCTTCTATTAGTGAGAGAAAATAAAGTATTTCTTTATGGTATCTTTATGAAACAGTAACTTTAATGCTCAACATGCTTATGCTTATGAGTGATTTTTCTGGGACAAATTTAGGTGAATCACACTTCTAGTCAAGAGGCTTTCATAAACACCATAGAAGGCCAAAGTTTTCCCTAAATGATGTCTCCTCAGGAACTAGTGAGGCTCACTAATAAAAATGATGTTGAATTGCTATTTTTGTTCTCCTGAAATGCAGTTGTTATTGGCTGGACATTGACAGTGCATAAGTTGGCAGAAACATTACCTAGGACCACTTAAATTTTTTGCTGAGAGCTTTGTTATTTAAAAGCTAGGATGTCAAATCACTCTAAAGAGAAGAATATGGTCCAATTTTAATCTTTAATATAAAATACTCATGCCAACCTTGATTTCTTTCATGAAGATTTCATGCATAAAATCAAAGACAAGCCAAGGTTTAAAATGGTGGATAATTTCCTTTAACATTAAATTATCTGTTCTATGTACTACTTATCTTTTAGGAAAATGTTGCTACAAGTTGTAGGTACTTTTTGTGAAAACCCGGCAAGCAATCAATAGATGGGAATCAAGTAAGTCATGGTGTTTTCAGTTTAATTCCACAACTGGGTTTAAGCAGTGCTTTTCAAACTGTCATGTGAAATACGACTTATCCAGGGCTCTTGTTAAAATACAGGCTTTGATTCAGTTTACCTAGTGTGAGGCCTGATATTTTGCATTCCTAACAGGCAATGATGATGATACTGATGCTGGTCCATGAACCACACTGCGAGTATCGAGGAAGTAGAGCATGGGCTAACCTGGCTGCTTCTCAGGATCATTTAGAGATCTTGCTAAAAATTTTTTAAATATAAATATATAAACAAACAAACAAACAAACAAACCCAAAGTCTTGGGGCACATCCGCCTCTACAAAATCAGAATCTCCGGGAATGAGGGGCAGGAGTTTGTATTATTAACCATCTGCCCAGGTGATTCCTATTCAGCCATAAGCTGCACCTGGTCCGCAATGAGTAGAGCAGCATGTCTCAAAGAGTTGCTCTGCACCCCCTAAATCAGAATCGCCTGAGGAGCTTAACAATTGTGCAGATACCTCTCTGCAAGTACCTCCCTTCTGCTGCCTAGGAAGGAGGCAAAGGGTGGAGAGAGTAGAGAAAATAAGGAGATGGTATAAAAAGGGAAATTGATGTCATTTCAACTCCCACCTGGCAGGAGTAGAGAGGGCCAATTCTCCTGGAAGTGACAGCATGGAACGCGCCTCCTGCTGCCTGACCACCTGCACCTCCTTCCTTCTCTTCTTCTCCCTGGCAACTGCCCCAGCCAAAGCTGCCCCTCAGGGGCTGCTGGGGAGCCTGGTTAGAGAGGAAGGAAAGAAATGAAGAGGAAAGAAATAGGGGAGGGGGCCCTGGAACAAAAGGTAAAAGTAAAGAAATTACAAACAGCCTTTAGCTTCTGTTCATATTGCAATTCAATCCAATGTAAATAAATACCTATTTCAATATCTGTACTTGCCGATAGAACAATGTATTATCTGGCCAAAAGAGTGCATTCCAATTGCATAAAATTGTGTCTATGCGTAGAAAAAGGTCTGGAAGACTGAACTGTATTTATCTCCAAGTGGTGAAATTTAAGGTACTATTATCCTTACTTCAATATAGTAATCTGTACTGTTTGAATGTTTTATGCTAGCTGTGAATTATTTTTATAATGAGATAAATAATAGAGCCCATTTTCATCTGGGGGAACAAAAACAAGGGTTCACTGTGCTAGCATAGTATAGGAGACAGACTGAAGAGAATACAGGCTTTTCCTTCGGGAAGCTCACAAAGTCAGTAGTCAGATGCATGAATTCTTTCTGAGTTGCAGATCTATGAGGCTAGGTGGCCCCACAATAGATGTCAGGGCTGGATAATGCTGTAAGGAGTGGTATTTCTCCTGAAAGTCCAAGATGGATTCCAAATGTATATTACTGAATGCAGATATGAATAGGAGTTTTAGTGTATTAAAGGAGAGAAACGTATAAAGGTTAATTAGTATAAGTAAAGTAGCCCTGGGAGGAAATGTATGGGTCAGAAGGATCTAGAAAAATCAACTGTAATGCTACAGAAAGATAGCATTCTTGTGGCTCTAACAATGAGATGAGCCAAAAGCTTCTGCTGGAGATTAAGCAAGTAAACCTGAGACCTTACCAAAGATGGAACCACTCCTGGTTGCCCTGGGACTTACTCCTCATGGTACTGATATTGTAATAGAATTGCCAGATCATAATGAATTAGATGGCAACTAGGCAGGGAACAACGATCTCAGCAGAAGTTTTGTGCATCAGACAAAATATAAGCTCATGAGGGAAGAATCAGGGTTAAACAGGGTCTGCTTACTTGGGAATTTCTTGGGTACTGCCACCCTGTGGCATCTCCCACTGACTTTGTGGTCATGGAAAATAATCAACTAAATGTTTGTGAGCCCACATTACCCCAGTCTCCTGCTTAAAGCGGGGGGAGAAAAAGAAAAACAGAGAAAGCAGCCTTGAGGGAGAGGATAAGGTAAAATATTAAATCACACCTAGAATTTTGAAAGCTGGGTCAGGAAAACTCCCTGAAACTCCAAGTTTCTGAATTTAAGCTTTGGCCATCCCCAATCTAAAGAGATTTTTCTTTTTTTTATTTCCTATACCTATTGCTTTCTACTAGTTCAAGCTTCAGCAGGGAGCACTAGTTCATTAAATGGTAAGTATGAGCCTGCATATGAGAACAAAACTGTTAAACCATTATGAGGCACGTTCTTAACAGTGGTTGATAATGCAGAAAAAAGGGAGGACGCTCCACTTTGGGGCTGACTGATGCACTTCACTTCAAACAACTCAGGCACCTTCATCAGTGACTTGGGAGGAAAAGCCTGACGTTCTCATCACACTTTCATTGAGCTAGTTTCCAGCCACTGCACCATCTGCTAAAGCTCAAGAAGATAAAAGAGAAATGTTTATAGGAGATGGGAATGGGATAAGGAAAGAGGGAATAGGAAGATCCATGTGGAGACAGCTGATTATAATAGTGTCATGACAGGTGAGCCCTGTGGCCAGCTCTGGGTCATTTCCTGCCTTCTCCTGATATTTCCATTGCTTTCTCCTGTATATTCAGCAGACAGAGTTACAAAGGCAGTTATTATGCCTAAGGCTAATTTTTCTGCTAGAAAAACGTAGGTAGGATTTCCTAGGTTCTCTGCAGTGACTTTGAAAATATCTGTGATACAGCATCAACAGCTGAAATCGAAAGACATCGCCAGGTGGGGGGAAATGAGTGATCAAAAATAGAAGATGAGAAATAGTCACTGACTTGTTTGCCACCAATGTTAATTACACATGAGTGCTTTTACAGTTAGAAAGAAAGCCGTATTTAGGAAGGTTTCGCTGGTATTGATTATTTCTGTATCTATCAGGGTCTCAGATCCAAAACACCTGAACACCTACCCTGAGGAAGCTGCTAGTTCAGCTCTAACTCTCCAGGCAATGTCAACCTAAAATATCCCTACAGACAGAAATGGTTCTGGTTCAAGATTGTGATCTTCCTTCCTCTTTCTCAGATCCATCAGTAGAGATCTCTGAGAAGATACACAAGTATATTCACCACTTGGCCATTATCTGCCTGCAGATCCATGGTTCTACTAGATCTCTTCCAAAATGAGGTACATAGAGTATACATGCTTGTGGGGAATGTTGGGTGTTAAGCACAACCTCTGTAAACTGAATTATTGTTCATTAATCATTGCTGCAAAGGCCAACATCAAGAGACATTTAGATCCTGGCTACTCAAAGTGTGGTTCCTGAACCAGCAGGAGAGTTGGGGGAGAGGGGAGGGGGCTTGTTGGAAATGCAGAATCTCAGGCCCTACCCTAGACCTGCAAAATCAGAATCTGCATTTTAACAAAACCCTCAAGGTGCTCTGTGTGGGTTCCGAGGTGTGAGAAGCACTACTCAAGATTCTCTCTCTTGAGGAAGTAATTTTCATCAAGTTCTGTTCTTAATGGGAAACAGGTTGAGAAGTAAGATACTCAACATAGCTACAAATACTAACCAGGAAAATGTGAACTTTTTCTGAATATTGAAAGCAAGCCAGCAACAACACTTTATAAAAGCTAATATACCCTGTACTGAGAGGTCAAAAGGCAAGTGATACAAGGAGAATGGCTCTAATTATAAAGATGGGTGTTTCAACATGGCCAGTCACTGCACACTGCCCTCTTCCTCTCATGCTTTTCAATCTTTCACTAAAATGTCACATGGATTTTTTGGCAGAATTAGCTCCCAGATTTGCAGTGGGAATTAGACAAGAACATCTTCTCCTTTCTTTCCTTCAAGATGCAGGGGTGGGGGCTAGAGCAGGCAACAGGGAGCACTTCTGAGGCCAATAGTAAGCAAAACTGAAACTGGAAAAGGGGTGTCAAGATATGAATGCCAGAGGAAACACAGGAGCACAAAAGTACAAGATGGAGAAGAGTGATGCATTGTCAGGTACCTAGGACCAGAGAGGCAAGAAGTAGTGGGGACCTGACAAGAAACTGAGGGTGGGAGTACGGAATTGTCTCAGGGTGGGGTGGGTGACAGCTCTAGATTAAAACCACTATTTTTGGTTTTATTAGCCAGTGTCTTATAGATGGGCCCAGCTAAAGAACCAGAGGTATATCAGATTTAACATGGGGATTAACTGATGAAAGGGGCTGAGGGAAGTAAGGAGATCAGTTAGTCCAACATCTCTGGACAGGTTGATGGATTTATTTGAAAGGATAGCAGAATGTGATCTTGAAAAGAATAAGCCAGGATAGAATGTTACACAAGGAACTAGACCTCACCAAAAGAGTGAAATAGATATTTTGCTGCCAACATCCTATCTCTGCTCCTGCCTTTCTTCTTCCTGCTCCCTCTGCCAACCTACACTGAAACTGGTTTAATGTCTGTCCAACCAATTCCTTTAAGCCTGTAGGTGTCAACCAATAGATTTGGCATCCTCTTGCAAGAACGTTGAATTTGTGTACTCTTTAAAGACCAAACCACTTCACAAATCCACAACAATTATGGCCCCTGAATCCACTCAAAGCATGTTATTAGACATCTGTCCCAAGGCCAGATTTGTGTACATGACATTCTGAAGGATTAAGAAAGAGGACTCCATAGCTAGATAGAGGGGCTAAAAGAGATGGATCACCTGAGTGCTTGAGAAATTGACAAGGTCACTAATAGACCGGGGGCAAAGGAGATAATGGATTTCTACTAAACATAGTGTTGTTTTATCAAAATCCTTTAACAATATTGTAATTTATTTTAGGTCTAATCTCAGATTTCTCTTTTGTGCTTTTTAGTCTTATCAAAATATTTATAATTTTTCCCAGATAATTATCATACCTCCTTTTGTTCTCCTTGAATTTCATGCCACTCAAATGCCCACCAATTACCCCTAGTTGGTTCACATGCCTTGAATTCCAAGAGAACAGAATTGGCAAGAAACAAGCATCCTCAATATTTAGAGCAGAGGGTGTTTTTTTTTAACAACGGTAATTAGAATTTGTTTCTCCTTGTGTATAGTGTAGTTTACCCAATTACAATGAACTATTAATTTGATGAAGGGGGGCAAGAAATACTACTTTCTCATTATTTTCTGAAAATCTGTCATCTTTATAAGGTTTTGTTTGTCATACACAGATGGTCTTGGTGGCAGTGCAAAACTGAACTTTGCAGCAGGGGACATATTGGCCAAATGGTACAACTCCCGCTTCATGTGTGCCCTCTACCTTACTTGTCAAATTAGACATGCTAGTAACATCCATAATTACATGTTGCAAGCAGCTGAGCTGTAGTTTGAAGTGTACTTAGACACTAATCAGACTTCAGGGAATCCCTATGAACAATGCATTCAACCTCTTCTAGCCTCTGGTGTGGATGCCAGGCATAGTTTCTTCTATAATGCCAGTATTTTACCTATAATTTCTAATTGTTCCTGATAATTTAGAATGCTTCTTGAAAGGAAAAATAGCAGAAAGCTAATCCACAGGTGTTCTGGAGAACCATTTTCCAGTATTACCAACTTTATTTCATGTTACTGCTGTCTTTGCAGACACATGGTGGGTTGTGCTGTCGGACAATACTTAAGACCTAGGCTATCATCCAAGATCAGTGTTTCTTAGCTTTACATCTAACCTTTGAGACTCTTTTCTACCCATGGCCCTTCCCAACCCCACCTACTTCTATTTGTGTTGCCATCATGGTGTCCTCTCTAGTGCTCTTATACACATTTATTAAGCACCTATTGTGTGCTTCACATTGTACTGCAAAGACAAATGATTCCTATCCTCAAGGTGATCACGATAAAATGAATGACACTAATACATGAAGAAATTATTCTAAAACCTGCAGTAATATAGCTGATATAGAATACTGAAGAAGGGAAAACAAACTACCATGAAGTGTGTGTGTGTGTGTGTGTGTGTGTGTGTGTGTGTCCCCTTATATATACATGTATGTTTTGGAGAGCGGGGGATGTGACAGACACTATCAGTGCACCACACATATCTCCTGGGACCCCTTTGCCATTTTTGTGCACATCAGGTTCAGGCTGCTTTTACTCCCAGCAGCCAGCACTCTGTCTCTTTGTTGAAGGATAGCTCTCAGGCTGCACGAGCCCATATTGCCTGTGCACATGCACAGAGAGCTGAAGTGTCTGGGAACTTAGTTCGCCAGAGGCAGCACTGTGACTGGCAGGAGTGGGGATTCAAGCACACAAGCCCCTTTGCCCCTGATGAAGATAACTCTGATGTGTATCCTACACTGTCTCTAAAAGTCCCCCATGCGAAGGAGCCAAAGTTACTCTCCATGGTGATTTTGCAGTCTGGTTTGTCCTCCTTCCCTTCCCAGACCCACTCCCCAGCCCTCTCTTAGTTTTCCCTCTACTAATAAATGCATGTGAAACCTCATCTCAGGGCCTGCTTCTGGGATACCCAAATTAAGACTGGGAGAGTAAAGGAAAGAAGTCTTCCTTGAGGGTCTATCTAAGCCAGGTCCTGAAGGAATGGAAGAATTTAGCAAGATAAGAGTTTTACCCTGAGGAAAGGGAAAAAGGAAGTGCTATGGAAATAATTTCAGACAACAAAGATGAAGGCATGCAGGTGGAAAACAGCCTAGAATGCACAGGAAAACAGCTACAACCACAACCTGAAGCATAAAGTTTTAGCAAAGGATTGGCCAGTGAAAAGTGGGAAGGCATCACATACTCAAGGGCTTGATGCACTTGGTGTACTAGAGCCAACTAGCAGCCACTTATTAAATCTTCAGAAATTTTCTTATCTGGCTGTTAAACTCTGATAGCTTGAAATTGTCCATGATGGGAGTACTTACACTATGGAAATTGCAAACACTACAAATTAGGGCATTATTAAGAATAGAAGTAGTTTACCAGCACACTAGTTTGCTGTGTGAATGAGCTTACTTTTTATTCCATAGGCAGGAATGGGGAAGCCACTGACTTTTTAGCAGTGGAGTGATCTAGTTAGATTTGTATAGCTATGTGGAATTTAGAGAAACAAAAGGGCCCAACCCAAGGCAGTAGTGGCAGACTTGGAGTATGGGGAATGGAAAGATGAAGGAGTTTGTCTGATTGGATGTGAGAATTGATAGACAGGCTGACTAGGCAGATGGCTGGGCTAGCCTCCAACAGAGCTAGAGAATACAGAAAGAAAAGTTAATTTGGGCAACAAGTTCATTTCTGGAAACATTGATTTTCAGAATTCTGAGGGATCGGGCAGTCATATATACCTGGATATGGAGCACAGTCATCTGGGAGTCTCCACAGCTCCAGTCACTTAAGTGAATCTTGTCCAGGTGCTGCTAGCCAAATCTATTCTCTCCTCCTGGCTGTGGCAGTCTCTGTTGCTGACCACCTATTCTGTCAGTTTTTACCTGCACTCATAACTACTTAGGCCTCAAGTAGAAAGGCCCTTCCTCTGAAGGCAGGGCTTTTCTGGCCAGCCGCTCCTAGGTGATTCCACCTCTTCTGGATTTATAGCTCCCCCTCTCAGGCATTGAAAACAAGAGCCTTAAGATGTTACCTAAAATGCTCTTCTTGTGGCCCAACTTGTATCCTTAGTTGACGATCCTGCTTTCCCAAATATGAACTTGGGTCACAGAGTCAGACATTTATTTTCAACTCTCCCTCCTTCCCTCAGGTGACTTTCCACAACACCTGGCCCAACAGGTGGAAGACAACCTTGAGTGAGGGATATGATAATTCCTCTCTCTGGAGAATTAACCCCAGGCTCCCAAGTTCCTAACTTATCTCCTTTCTAGGACCTAGGGAATCTAAGGAAAGTAGTATTCCTGGAGGCTGACCATGACCTTTCAGTTTCCTGAGGAAGTTTTGACCTTTGCCAGATTCCTTCAGTTCACAACAAATTATTAACCTTTGCTCATGGGTGTAGATTTCAACCAAATTCCATAGGCATTTCAAGCAATTTTTAAATAAAGTGGCATAATAATGTGCTTAATTCCTGGCAGGTCTATCACCTCCAGGCCCCTACCTCAACAGAATTGGAAATGACAAACCAAACACATTTTGAGAATGAATTTTTAAGGCAAACTTTAATGCCTGCCTACTATAAATATATTCATCAAAGGAACCCTCAAACCTGCCATATTATTGATGCCATTGTATTTAGGTATGAAATAGATCAAGTTTTAAACTAAAAACGTCCAGGCATGTTATCATTTGTTAGATACAATTAAAAAAAAGTGAGTTTGCAAAAGTATGTAGATGACCAGATAACTTGAGCAATGGCTTCATTGTAAAGCTTGAGTTTTACCTTTAATGCTCCTTTTCAATGTAGCACTGACATTTAGTCAACCTAAGAAAAGCACAGAGGGAAAAATACTCTAAGAAATGCTTTGTAATCTAGAAGGCTTTCATTTAAGAATCCAAAATCCCTACACTAAGCGTATTTATATAATTTTTCCACTTGAACTTCTACATTGTTTCTAAACATCCAGCAAAAATATTTTTAAAAATTCAACACCTAGCTAGCTTTCAAAATGTAGACCCTGTTTTACTTTTATCTCCATACTTAGCTCTAAAATAACTAGATTAATTTTTGCCAACATTTCTCAATACTCTTGCATGGGAGCTAAGATAAATCATGGCACATTTACTCTCAAAGGGTTCCTTTGGTGTTTAGAAATGGAGAGGAGATTTACTTATGAACCATTATCAGCATAAATGGAGATTGCTCTTGGGACATAATCATCTGCTTTGTATAAGTAGGATATGGCTACATGACAATAAAAACACAGGATTCACTTAGATAAACATGAAAACTTCAGCATATTTAGAGCTTTTCTATTTAAATATACATTATATTAATTTCTAGACTTTTAATACAAGAAGGTAACTTGGATTGAAATGATTCTCAAAAATATAGTGGTTGAATATTTGAACTTGAATTAAAGGAACTTATTTATCAACTACAAACTTGTTTTTGCTTTACCTTAATTATGTTTATATTAAATAAAGAACAAATTACTATTTCATCATCACATTATATATACCAGCTTAATGAAGACATAAGTTTTCTTTTATTCAAAAATAAAATTAAAAGTTACAAACCAATCCAATACCTAAGATGAATCATTTCATTGGTCAAATTACGTCTTATTTTTTCCTATGTAGAGAATGTTTGAATAAAAGAGGTAGCTATGGCATAGTGAAAAGACCATTGGCTTCAGAGCAAACATAGCTGGACTTGAGGGCTCTTTTTAAATAAATGGACAAGTTAATTGTGTATTTAATTTTGAGCAAATTTCTTTAAATTGTCTTTAAAATTTTTTATATGTAAAATCTTTGAAGATTAATATTTATGTTAATATTTATAAAGTCACTGGCATGATGCCTAATACATAATAGATGCTCAATAAATAGTAGCTATCCTGCTTGAAAACAACCAATGGCTCTCCATTGCACTCAAATTAATTAACATGGCCCCAAAGATCTTTCATGATCTGGTGCCCCTTATATCTGATGGCTTTATCTTGTAACATGTCCCTGTTATGCTCTTCACTGGTGGTCTCCAAAGTGAGGTACAGGTACATCAGGGGAGGTATAACACACCCTTTTTGTGCCCTACCTATATCCATCAGACTTTACCACTTTAGGGTGCACCCCCCCAATTCTAAAAGGCAATGTCTACATCTCTTTGTCTGGGTACTTTCCCCAAAGTTGCAGAAGGTCACTAGCCTGTTCATTCAGAAATATGGAAATGAAGATTTGATGCCTCCTTGGAGCAGGCTTCAACCAATGACTGAGGGTTGTTAAATATCCCAGCTTCATCATTTCTCGGGAGGGATAAGTCTGAGACATCTGTCAAGGACCATGAAGGGTCTGAGATTTTACCCTGCCTGCAAACTAGCAGGTTAGCCTGCCACAGTTTCATGGATGCTGGCAGAAGACATGAGTCTCCTGGATCAGAGACAAATGACTTTATGACAGCACAGCAGGCAGCATGAGCATCATGCTCTCATTGGTTTCCCTCACTACCCAAATCTCATGGGGGTGATGTGGAGTGGTCTTAGTGAATACTATGCACATAATGGATCTGCGTCATAGCTGAAGGACCCCAAGCTTAGAAACCCCCAATCTTATAAGGGGCTACTAGCAACCCTGCCCAACCTTTGTCCCAGAGAAAGACATTCCCTTTCTTATCCATTCAGGAAACAAATTCTCCCTTTGCCCCTGGATGGAGACATTATCTCTATATTCCAAGGTTGTTTGCTATGCAAACATCCTTGAAGACATAGAACAGGACAAACTATCACAAGATGTATATAGAATATCATGGAGAATTGTCTCCCAACAGTATGCCCTATATCATCATTACACTTACCCAGCAGGACTGAGCTTCATAATTGTAACTCACTTGATAATGTTCCCTTGATTGTCTTCCTTACCTCCTCTAATTTCCCCACTCTCAGTGTTTCATGAGATCATGTAAATAAATGACTTGCAGATACCTGAACAAAATTGGAATGCTATTGGGAAGGAAGAAAACATAAAATGGATGATGGATCAGTCACCAACAAAGTCCACTAAACCTTACTTAAATTTCTTCTGCAGGAGTTAGAAGCATTTACTTTAGGCATTCTAGTTGAGCTAGCCTAAGAAAGTAAACAGAACTATCTTGCATTAATTCAAAATATAATTGAAATGCATCTTGCAGGGTTGCCTGAACAACTGATTAAATTACCTCATTGGCATAAACTGCTAAGAAATTCACTGGTCCCAATCATTACCCAATAAGATGACCCTGTCAAGGAAGAAAATGGACTTCATGACATATTCTGTTATATATGTTCAGAATAGAGTTCAGTGACCCTGCCATCACTCAAGAGAAAACAAGATTTATTTACTCATTGTAAACAGTAGGATTTTCTTTATTTTTGAGCCACGATGGTAGGATTCACTTTAATTGCACATAGATAAAATCCAGAAACACCGTGTTTTTCGGGGATAGCTATAGCTATGGTCACAAACCAAAATAAAGGTGTTTTCAGTTTGTTCCCCAAGATGACATCTAGCTTTCTCAACTTCCAGTTTGCATCCCTTTTACCTCCTTCAGGTTAGGCAAGATGTTCTAAATGACAAGGTCTATTCTGGGAAAAGCTTCATTACTGAATCTATAAAACTGCTAGAGGACAGTAATTTTCTAGTCCATTCTCTCTCGAAGTGTGGTCTCTGGACCAGCAGCTTCAGCATCACCTGGAGGGAGATTCTCAGGCCCCACACAGACCTAAAAAATTGGAAACTCTGGGGGTGAGGCTCAGCCTCTCTTTAACAAGTCTTCCACATGATTCTAACACACACTCAAGTGTGAGAACAACGGCCTTAGAGTCTGCCCCCAAACTCCCAATTCCAGTAAGGAATTTCATGGCTTCTTAGTCAAGGAAAACAGGCAGCTTGATCATAAAAAACCAGCCTTTGATTGTGCAGAGGGTGGATTATCTCAGAGATCATATATATTAAAGTCAGTGAACTAGAACATGGACGTTGAATCATCCAGTTTTTACCTCCTCCCTTTAACGAGCACTTTGTTTTAATTTTAGTTTTGGTGTTTTGGCTTTTTTTGTGTTTTAGAAAAGTGACATCATCCTCATTTCATAAAGTGATATTCACATCTTGAAAAAGGGCTTTCCTGATTAACCCCATCCCCTTTTGATATGACATTTTATTCTGTGACTCGGTCTCCTTTTAAGATTTACATATTTGTTTTGCATGGCATTAATCTGCTTTCAAGCCACACGCTTTGAAAATACTCTCTGAGTAGGTTACATCCATCTGTCAGACCAGAGCTAATGGGCACAGACCATGATTTTATCTCATCTCCTTGGAATTTATTGTCTCCATGTCTATGTAGGTCAGTGGTGTGCCAATGATGTGTGTGTGTGTGTGTGTGTGTGTTGACACTATAAAGTGTTAAAGGATGAAGTTGAACTATTCAAATTGTCCTTAAGCCATGCATTCAGGATCAAATTTCTGCAGATTCCCCACCATCTTCACAATGCCCAACCTTCATCATCAGCAGTGAATGAAATACACTTAAGAACTCAATGAGGCAAATTTTCTTCCAACTGACTTGCCAAAAGAAAAAGCCAGCTCCTGTGTGGTGGCCACATGCCAAGATCTGGAGCACTACTGCATTGGTGAGGCTAGGGTGACCAAACCATCCCAGTTTTCCCAGAGATGTGCACTTTCCTGGGCTGTGAGACCTACAGTGCTAAAACTGGACTGTTCTGGGTAAACTGGGATAGTTGGTCACCTTGGCTGAGGCATATAAGTCAGAAAACAATTTCAAAGAGTTAGTAGGCTCAGCTTTCACATCATACCCTGCTCACTACTCAGGCCAAAAATCCAAAGAGACAATACCATTGATGAGGTTTTGGAGTGGTGGGGGGTCCGGAGCCAACAGCCAAGAAAGAATTCTTTAGACATCTTTGGTGCAAAAATGGTGATTTTTATTAAAGCACTGGGGACAGGCCTCGTGGTCAGGAAGAGCTGCACCAGACATTGTGGAGAGACTCGTTATATACTTGGGAGTTGGGGGAGGTAAAGTCTTGGGGAAGTTTCCAAAGAGGTTTCCATATGCTAAAGAAGACTCACAAGATACTAGAGGCCTAGCTATTGTCCAGCTAAGGTTGTTTTTCCCTCTAGCAAAGCATTAACACTAAGAACAGTGGTGAGTTCGTGGAGGTATACTCTGCCTGTCTCAAGTATTTGTCAGTGGGCCGCAGGTTATAAGGAAATTTAGTTCTATCTGCCATTTCCTTCTTGCCTTTGTTTCCCACATCACCATGCAACATGATGAGACCTTCTCAATTCTCTAATGCCTCCAGGGTACCCTGTGAAAAACTGTATAGTATGTAACATGTTCAGATCCCCCACCATCCCCATTTTACAGCTTTTTCATATCCCTGCCCTTCAAGTGGCCCCCAGTCTCTGAGCCTTCCACCTCTTGCCTCCTTGCCCCTGCCAATACCAAACCTTGCACACAAGAGATTTCGTCCACATGAAGTTACAAACACTGATTAATACAGCGGTAGTTCTCAAACCTCACCACATGTTACTCTTTTCTTAATTTTTTTTTCACGTTTATTTATTTTTGAGTGAGAGAGAGAGAGAGAGCGCAAGCAGGGGAGGGGCAGAGAGAGAGGGAGACACAGAATCCGAAGCAGGCTCCAGGCTCTGAGCTGTCAGCACAGAGCCCAACACGGGGCTTGAAATGACACACTGCGAGGTCATGACCTGACCTGAAGTCCAACGCTTAAGGGACTGAGCCACCCAGGCACCCCCTCACCACATGTTAAAAGCATTTAGGGTGGGTGCACCTGCGTGGCTCAGTCAGTTAAGCATCCAACTCTTAATTTTAACTCAGGTCACGATCTCACATTTCATGAGTTTGAGCCCCACTGCTAACATAGAGCCTGCTTGGGACTCTCTCACTTTCTCTCTCTCTCTCTCTCTCTCTCTCTCTCTCTCTCTCTCTCCCTCTCAAATAAACATTAAAAAAATTTTTAAAGGTTTTCATAAAACTACAACAAAAAAAAACCACATTTAGGGTGTTTTTTGAAAGCACTAATGCCTGGACACTACCAGCTAAAATACAGACTTAATCGATCTCAGGCAGATCCAGGCATTGGTATTTTTTAAAAGCTCCCTTGATGACTCTGATCAGCAGCTAGGGTCAAGTACTACTGGTTTCAGACATGTATTCTCAAATGTGGTTGTACACGGGAATCACCTGGGAAGCTTCAATAACTAGTTATATCTAGGTCCCACCCCCAGAGAGACTCATTTAATTGGTCTTGGGCACAGTCTGTACTTCTGGAGTGGTAAAAACTCCCCAGGAGATTCTAATATACAGCCAAGTTTGGGAACCCTGATCTGGCCTTGCCACTCAAAGTGTGGACTCTGCATCAGCAACTTCGGGCCCCACCTGGAAGCTATTTAGAATGTAGACTCATGGGCCCCACCCTAGGCCTCCTGAAACCTAATCTACAGTTTAACATTATCACCCAGGTAATTGACATGTATGTTAGTTTCAGAAGCTCTGGTTTAGAGTTTTACCCTCCCCCAAAGCATTTAACAAGAAACAAGAATCTTAACCAAAAGAATTCTCTTGCATGAATTTTAGCCATCAGACAAAAGGTACAAAAGCATTTTGGTGAAAGGAGGGTTCCCCAGTCCTCTGAGTCATGTCCCCAGAAGCAGTCACCTACTCCTCCTACTCATAAGAACATTCTGGTGTTATTAAATGTCAGCTGCAGAAATACATCTGGCTCTGAATCAGCCAAGGGGAAAACAGACACTGTGGAGGGTTGTCGCTGGTGTGCCTGCTTCCTGGAAATGGCTGGCAGAGTTCAGGAACTGGAACCGATATGAAAGTTATCCAGGAGTAGTGTTATTTAAAAAAAAGAAAGAAAGATTTGAGGAAAATGAGCACTGTCCCACATGGAAAGTAGAGTATGAGTGTAGGGGTGGGGTAGGTGAGTGACAAAAGAATAGCATTATAGACATTGAAATTAACCCAAATTCAAAAGATACTAAAACAAGAGCCAAAGCAGAAAATGTTAATGATCTTTACTTAGTTTAATAATGATTAAGCATTATTTAGTTTAATTCCTCTGTTTTATACTGAGCAGACTTGAAGGGTTCCCAAACATCTGAGCTGTACCTCCAGTATAATGTAGTCCCATTCACCCCTTCCGTGTTCAGACTTGTTCAGAATTATACCCCATTATCCATATGGACTGGTGAGGGGTGAAAATGAAAAGGACTGCTTTGAATGACCCTGCAGTGGCTTTTAGAATAAGACCCCACAAAGGACCAAGGGCTGGCTAAGTCTTCTATGGAACCAGGAACAGGGAAAGGGATGTCTAAAGAACTGAATATACCACCCAGTTTGGTCTTCAGGAGAGGCCTCCTTCTGGGCGAAGTATACAAATTCTTGTACTCAAGTTCCAAACACAGAATAGTTGACACAATTCATTCCAGGTTCTTAAGTATCTCAGTAGTAGTGAAGAGGAAAAGGCCGACTCAGATAATTAGTCAAACAGGAGGCTGTTATACTGAATCCTAGCAGCATGTGCAATGAATTTCACAAGGAGCAAAAGCAATATCAACTCCATATATGCAAGAATCCAAGGAATAGTGGACACCACATTGGAGCTACCAGTGATAACTTGAAGGCAGGATGCTTTAAAAACCCAACTTAAATAAATAAATAAATAGATAGATAGATAAATAGATAAATAAGTAAATGAAATTGTTTAGGGGCCACAAAAGAGGGAGTTTGAACCTATCAATTTAAATATATCTGAGAAAGCAATACTTTTTACTAGACCCATTTCCTAGGTACTCAGCAAGTACTATGGATTCAGACTATTTTTACAGCAACACAATAATGCCATCATTTTATATTAATATGGGCATCTCTAGGGAGCTTGTCAGCAATGCACACTCTAGGCCCCACCCCCTACCTGCATTTTACCAAAATCCCCAGGTGATTCATATGCTCATGGATGTTTAAGAAACAGATCTAGAACAGTGATTATCAATCCTGGCCATGCATTTGAATTACCTAGGGAGGTTCTCAACATTGTAGCTATCCAGGCCCCATCCAAAACTAATTAAAGCAGTGGTCTTTGGTTATGGGTCTTAGGCACACCCTTGTTTTCAAAGCTCACCAGGTGTTTCTGATGGGCAGCCAGTTTTGAAGGCTGCTGACAGTGTATGGAGGTTAAGGAGCAGGGATGTTTTTCAGGGTATCATTCTCTGCCTCCCTCTCTTCTCTTTACTCATGAAATATTGGCCTCATAAGTATGTTAATCAAATTCACAATTAATATGGAGAACAAACTGAGGGTTACTGGAGGGGTTGTGGGAGCGGGGATGGGCTAAACGGGTAAGGGGTTAAGGAATCTACTCCTGAAATCATTGTTTCACTATATGCTAACTAATTTGGATGTAAATTTTTAAAAATAAAAAATTAAATTAAAAAAATTCACAATTAAAAATTAAAGTGCTTTTCCTTAAGCAGCCACATGGGTATGGCATGAACCTGTGTCCCTGCACATTATCTCTTCATGCCTCAATAGCCAAAAAACTGTCTTATTGGCTCTACCAAGAATTCTCTGTATAACCTCAAATAAGTCACCCTCTCTGAGCCTTCGTTTGGTTTTCTCTCAAAGAAATATAATTTTATATACCCTTTTGGCCTCTCAAGGTGATTATATGATAAAAAGGAGTAGCGTGAACAACTGTCCTGCTTTTTAGCAAAGTTCCATGTCCCAGAACACCTCTCAGTCATAGACAAAACGAGGTCATTGGTCACGCTAGGAGGAACTGATGTGAATCACTAAGACATGCCTTTCCTTTCCTTTCCTTAGTGATGTGAATCACTAAGACATGACTTTCCTTGTGTAAGATTATACCTGGTTCCCAAGGCAGGCCTTGCTAAGGAAAGCTTTAAAGTGCCAGACTAATCTGACATGCAAAATGTGTAAATGGAGAACCTACCGATTGCTCCTGAACCCTCAGAAAGAAGAAACTGTGTTTCAGAGTCTTTTGAAATCTGATTAGCCATATCAGTTGTTACAGACTCAGATCCAGCCTAGAAGGCAAAGGCCAGGTTTTAAAGGATATAAGATCCTGGAAGATAATAATGCTAATGATGTGGAATATCCCCTGCAGCCTGAAGCACCATTAGGAGAAAACTGTGAAGCTTTAAAAAACAAAAATAAGGAAATTTTCCAGTCTTGCAAAAAAAGAAGTCAAAAGCTTTACATTTGTTTCAAGCATGTCCCCAAGGTGGAATAAGATCATGATATAAAAAGCTCCCTGAGCTCTCAAGGGTGTTGATGGTGGTGTGTGTGTATACAGGAGGCAGTAGATCCCTGCAACTCAAAAAAAAAAAAAAAAAAAGAGGTGCCTTTAAATGAATCATTATTACAAAGAACCACCCTATTGATTTCCACTAAGATCTGTGGAGGAAATCTTTTCAAGTAAGCTCTACAAAAAACTCTCGTGACTTAATGGCACTGCTAGAAGCAGAGTTTTCATTGTATCCCTGTAAACAAACCAGGCCTTGATTTGTAAAGCAAAAATCTTGGCCTTGCTTGGACTCTTGCAGTAGCCTCCCAATTTTTCTCCTGCGGCCACTCCTGCCACCCTTGTATTTATTGTCTGATCTGTAGGTTCAGGTGACAGACACAACACCACTCTCTTGCTCCAAAGTCTTCAGTGACTACCCATGGCCTGCAAGGCAAAGATCAAAACTCTTAACAAGGCCCACAGAGCCTTCCCTACTCTTCTTTGCCATCCTTGTTCCTTACTTCACTCTCCCGCATATTCACCATGGCCAATTAGACATGGTAATTGGTCAGCTCCATCTTCAGTTGTTTGGGAAGCTTTCCCTGCCCCCATGCAAACCCACCAAGGGTGGATCTCTCGTATGTATTATTATAACACCCTGTTCCTTCCCTTCTGGAAAATTCACAGTCCATAAATATACATTTGTATGTAAATATTTGATCAGTGTTTCTCTTCCTGTGGACTACAGGCCATATTAGCACAGAAGTGGTATTTTCTCTCCCTTTTGTAGCTCATATTTGTATTAGTATATTGGCACACAGTAGGTACTCCATTTATATGTTGAGGGAGGGAAGGAAGGGAGAGCAGAAATGAGAGAAGGAGGGACAGAGGGAGAAAGTTACAGTTATTAATATTTTTCTCTTTTATAAGGGAAAATGTGTTTTAATGGTAACTGCATAGTCTATAGCAGGGATGGGCCTATGTTTTCCGTAATGGCCAAATAGTAAATAATTTTGGCTTTGTGGGCCATAAGGTCTCTGTGGCAACTCCTCAACTCGGCCATTATATAATGTGAAAGCAGCCACAGATAATACATGCATGAATGGGCTGTGTTCTAATAAAACTTTGCTTATGGACACTGAAGTTGGAATTTCATATAATTTTCATATATCACAAAACATTATTCTCCTTTTGATTCTTTTTCAGTCGTTTAAAAATGTGAAAAACATTTTTAGCTTACACTATACAAAAACAGGCTGCAGCTGGACTGGATTTTGAGGCCAAACTGCCAAGCCTTGGTCTACAGCACACTCTTCCAGGTTATCTGATTCTGATTCTCTGGAGCGACTGACAATTCCCCAAGTTGTAGATAACTAACACAAATGCAAACTCATTGTTGTCTGTAGCCACTTATTTCTGTCAGGTAGAGGGACAAGCTCTGCCACCAATGCTAAAGCCAGCTTTGCAAACTTTTATAATTCATTTCAACATGCCTTTACTCCATATACATTTATACTTCTGTGACTTCTCCCTTGGCTTCTTTATTATAAGCTTCTCTCACTTCATTCATGAGTTAAAGTCATTAACATATATTCATCATTCATATATATATATATATATATATATATATATATATGTAATGTTTTAAACTTTTGTTTAAAAATCCCTCATAATACCTTTTACCCAGCTGTCCTTTCCCAATACGGTAAGATCTGTGATAGAACCTAGAGTAAATTCTGTGGCTTCCTTTCAAATATACCCTCATGCTAAGGCAAAAGCTCACAGTCACTCTTTATTAATGCATTAATGTGCCTCATTTATTTATACTGGCCCCCATGTCAGAAAGTAATGATTTTCAACGAAATATATACACAGTATATACACAGGGAAAATGAAGGTGAGTTGAATCCAAGAATTTGATTAGTACACAAAATACAATGGCAAGAGATGGGCAATAAATTAAACTCTCAAATATCTAGAAATAGACACAGAGAAGAAACACAATCAGTTAAGTTTATTGCCCAGTGTCCATGAGACAAAAATATACCAGGAGACTCAGGAGAAAGAAGAGTTGTTTTGGGTAGGAACACCATAAAGAAGTTTCTGCCTCAGGTTCTCACAAAGAAGCAGCCTCCAAAACCTGCCACTGGTTATTAGTTGAGCTCTTACTAGGCCCAGGCCCAGTTTTAAGCACTTTGTAGGCCTATTGTTCATTCCACTGTTTGAAGGAATTTCTTAGCCAAAAATTAGACCCTAAATTGATTAATTGCTTCTTTATATAAGACAATGAAAGAGAGATTCAGAACACAAAAAGACAGATACAAAAGGGATGTTATATATATATATATAATATATATATATAATATATATGTATATACATTATATATATATATATATATATGTATATACATACACACACACACACACACACACACACACACACACACGATGGAATATTACTATTATTCGGCCATAAAAAGAAATCTTTCCATTTGTGACAACATGGATGGAGCTAGAGGGTATTACATTAAGAGAAATAAGTCAGACAGAGGAACACAAATACCATATGATTTTCCTTATATGTGGAATCTAAAAAACAAAATGAATGAACAAACAAAACAAAACTCATCCATACAGAGAATAGAATATTGGTTGCCAGAGGGGAGGGGGAATTGAGGGATGAGCTAAATGGGTGAAGGGGGTTAAGAGGTGTAAACTTCCAGTTATAAAATACCTAAATAATGGGGATGTAATATACAGCATGGTGACTATAGTCAATAATATTGTAGTGCATATTTGAACTTGCCAAGAGAGTAAATCTCATTACAAGAAAAAAATTTGTATGGTAAGGGATAGTAACTAGATTTATCATGGTGATCATTTCATAGTGTATACAAATATCAAATCGTTACATTGTACACCTGAAACTAATCAATGTTATGTGGCAATTTTTTAATTTTAATTTTATTTTTTTCCATCATGATAAGTACACTCTTTAATTCCCACCCCCTATTTCCCCCATCCCTCTGCCCACCTCCCCTCTGGCAACCATCAGTTTGTTCTCTATAGTTAAGAGTCCGTTTCTTGGTTTGTCTTTTTTTTTTTTTTGCTCATTTGTTTTGTTTCTTAAATTCCACATATGAGTGAGATCATATGGTATTTATCTTTTTCTGACTTATATATTCAGCATTATACTCTCTAACTTTATCCATGTTGCAAATGTCAATATTTCATTCTTTTTTGTGGCTGAATAATATTCCATTGTATAACTACCACTTCTTACTTATTCATTCATCTGTTGATGAACACTCGAGTGGCTTCCATAGTTTGGCTATTGTAAATGATGCTTCAATAAATGTAAGGGTGCATGTGTCCCTTTGAATTAGTGCTTTTGTATTCTTTGGGTAATTACTCAGTAGTGCAATTGCTAGATCATAGGGTAGTTCTATTTTTAACCTTTTGAAGAACCTCCACAGTTTTCAGAGTGGCTGTACCAGTTTGCATTCCCACCAACAGTGCAAAAGTTTTCTCCTTACTCAGCATCTTTGCCAACACCTGTTGTTTCTTGTGTTGTTGGTTTTAGCCATTCTGACAGGTGCAAGGTGGTATCTCATTGTGGTTTTGCTTTGCATTTCCACGGTAATGAGTGATGAGCATTTTTCATGTGCCTGTTGGCCATCTGTATGTCTTCTTCAGAGAAATGTCTGTTCAAGTTTTCTACCTATTTTTAGTTGGATTATTTGGTGTTTGGGTGTTGGGTTGTATAAGTTCTTTATATATTTTAGATAGTAACCCTTTGTCAGATATATCATCTGTAAATATCTTCTCCCATTCAGTAGGTTGCCTTTTTGTTTTGTTGACTGTTTCCTTCACTGTGCAGAAACTTTTAATTTTAATGTAGTCCCAACAGTTCATTTTTGCTTTTATTTCCCTTGACTCAGGAGACATACTAGAAAAATGTTGCTATAGCCAATGTCAGAGAGATTACTGCCTGTGCTCTCTCTAGGATTTTTATATTTTCAGGTCTCACATTTAGGTCTTTCATCTATTCTGAGTTTATTGTTGTATATGGTAAAATAAAGTAGTTCAGTCTCATTCTTTTTCATGTGGCTGTCCAGTTTTCCCAACACCATTTGTTGATGAGACTGTCTTTTTCCCATTGCATATATTCATTCCTCCTTTGTCACAGATTAATTCACCATATAATTGTGGGTTTATTTCTGGGTTTCCTGTTCTAGTCCATTGTCTATGTGTCTATTTTTATGCCAGTACCATACTGTTTTAAGTCTGCAATTATGATACCTCCAGTTGTGTTTTTCTTTTTCAAGATTGCTTTTTCAGGGTCTTTTGTGGTTCCATGCAAATTTTACAATTGTTTGTTCTAGTTCTGTGAAAAATGCTATTGGCATTTTGATAGGGATTGAATAAAATGTGTAGATTGCTTTGGGTAGTATGGAAATTTTAATATTTGTTCTTCCAACCTATAAGCATAGAATGTCTTTCGTTCATTTGTGTCATCTTGAATTTCTTTTTTTTTTTTTACAGTTTTCAGTGTTTTATAGTTTTCAGAGTATATAGGTCTTTCACCTCTTTGGTTAAGTTTATTCCTATTTTATTGTTTTGGTGAAATTGTAAATGGGATTGTTTTCTTAATATCTCTTTATGCTATTTAATTATTAATGCATAGGAATGTAAAAATTTCTGTATATCGATTTTGTATCCTGTGAATTTATTGAATTTGTTTATTGGTTCTAGCAGTTTTTCAGTGGAGTCTTTCAAGTTTTCTATATATAGTATCATGTCATCTGCAAATAGTGAAAGTTTTACTTCTTACTTACCTATTTTATGCCTTTTATTTCTTTACGTTGTCTGAGTGCTGTGGCTAGGACTTCCAAGTACTATGTTGAAGAAAAGTGGTGTGAGTAGACATCTTTGTCTTGTTCCCAACCTTAAGGGAAAATTCGCTCTCAATTCTTCCACATTGAGTATGATGTTGTTGGCTGTGGTTTTTTCATATGAGGCCTTTATTATATTGAGATACATTTCCTCTAGACCTACTTTGCAGAAGGTTTTTATCATGAGTGGATGTTGTACTTTGTCAAATGCTTTTTCTGCATCTATTAAAATGTTTCTATGGTTTTTATCCTTTCTCTTATTGTTGTAACAGATCACATTGATTGTTTTGCAAATATTGAACCATGCTTGCATCCCCAGCATAAATCCCAATGATCATGGTGTATGATTTTAATATATTGTTGGATTCAGTTTGCCAATATTTTGTTGAGGATCTTTGCATCTATATTCATGAGAGATACTTGCCTGTAGTTCTCTTTTTTTGTTGTATCTTTATCTGCTTTTGGTCTCAGGGTGACACTGGCCTCATAGAATAAATTTGGAAGTTGTTGTTCTTCTTCTTCTTCTTCTTCTTCTTCTTCTTCTTCTTCTTCTATTTTTTGGAATACTTTGAGAAGAACGGATATTAACTCTCTTTCAAATGTTTGGTAGAATTCACCTGTGAAGATATCTGGTCCTGGACTTTTGTTTTGGGGGAATTTTTTACTTATTCAATTTTATTGCTGGTGATGGGTCTGTTCAAATTTCCTATCCCTTCCTGCTTTAATTTTGGTAGGTTATATGTTTCTAGGAATTCATCCATTTTTTTCTACATTTTCTGGTTTGTTGGTACATGGTTTTCATAATATTTTGTTAGAATTGTTTGTACTTCTTTGGTAGTGGTTGTTATTTCTCCTCTTTTATTAGTAATTTTGTTTATTTGAGTCCCCTCTCTTTTTTTAATTTTTGTTTAAATTTTTTAACATTTATTTATTAGTGAGAGACAGAGAGAGACAGAGCATGAGCATGGGAGGGGCAGAGAGGCGGGGGGAGACACAGAATCCAAAGCAGGCTCCAGGCTCTGAACCGTCAGCACAGAGCCGGACGCGGGGCTCAAACTCACGAACTGTAGATCATGACCTGAGCCGAAGTTCGTCACTCAACCAACTGAGCCACCCAGGCGCCCCCTCTGTCTTTTTTTTTTAATGAGTCTTGATAGAGGTTTATAATTTTTGTTGATCTTTTTAAAGAACCAGCTCCTGATTTCGTTGATCTGTTCTATTGTTTTGTTTTATTTTTTAGTTTCTGTATCATTTATTTCTTCTCTAACCTTTTTTTAAGTTCATTTATTTATTTTGAGAGAGGGAGAGAGTATGCAAGTGAGTGGGGGAGGGGCAGAAAGAGAGAATCTCAAGTAGGCTCCACACTGTCATCATGGAGCCCACATCGGACTTGACCTCACAAACCGTGAGATCATGACCTGAGCCAAAACTAAGAGTTGGACGCTTAAACAACTGAGCCACCCAGGTGCCTCTATTTCTTTTCTATTCTTATGATTTCATTTCTTTTGCTAGGTTTGGGTTTTGTTTGTTCTTCTTTTTCTAGATCCTTTAGGTGTAAGGTCAGGTTCTTTATTTGAGATTTTTCTCGTTTCTTGAAGTAGGCCTGTGTTACTATAAACTTCCAACTTAGAACTGCTTTTGGACTATTTTGGACTATTGTGTTTTCATTTTCGTTTGTTTCCATATAATTTTTTTATTTATTCTTTGATTTCTTAGTTGACCCATTAATTGTTTAATACCATGTTATTTAACCTCCATGTATTTGTGGTCTTTCCATATTTTTTCTTGTGGCTGATTTCTAGTTTCATAGCATTGTGGTCAGAAAAGATACATGGTATTACTTCAATCTTTAAAAATTTGTTGAGATTTGTTTTGTGGCCTAACATATGATCTATTCTGGAAATTGTTCCATATGAAGTTGAAAGGAATGTGTGTTCTGCTGTTTTAGGATGGAACGTTCTGAATATGTCTGTTAAATCCATCTGGTCCGGTGTGTCACTCAAAGCCACTGTTTCCTTGTTGCATTACTGTTTGTATGATCTGCCCATCAATGTAAATGGGGTGTTAAAGTTGCCTACTATTTTTGTATTACTATTGATTATTTCTTTTGTGTTTGTTATTAACTGTTTTATGTATATGGGTGCTTTCATGTTGGGTGCATGTTTACAATTGTTACATCCTCTTTTCTGGATTGTCCCCTTTATTATTATATAGTGTCCTTCTTTTCCCTTCTTACAGTCTTTGTTTCAAAGTCTATTTTGTCCAATATAAGTATTGCTACTCTGACTTTCTTTTGGCAACCATTTGCATAATAAATGTTTCTCCATCCCCTCACTTTCAATCTGCAGGTGTATTTTGGTCTGAAATGAGTCTCTTGTAGGCAGCATATAGATTGGTCTTATTTTTTATCTATTCTGTCACCCTGTGTCTTTTTATGGGAGCATTTAGTTAGTCCATTTACATTCAAAATAATTATTGATAGGTATGTATTTATTGCCATTTTGTGACTTGGTTTTGGTTGTTTCTATAGATTGTCTCTGATACTTTCTTTTTGCTTTTGTGTTTTTTACTTTTCATCCTCTCCCTTATGGTCTTTGTTTCCTCTCAGAGTGTCCCTTTTAATATTTCTTGTAAGACTGGTTTAATGGTCATGAATTCTTTTAGTTTTTGTTTGAGAAAATTCTTTATTTCTCCTTCTATTCTAAATGATAGCTTTAGTAGATAGAGTGATTTTGGCTACAGATTTTTCCCTTTCAACACTTTGAATATGTCATTCCACTCCCTTCTGACCTGCCAATTTTCTGTTGAAAAATCAACTGATAGATAGCCTTACGGGTTTTCCCTTGTATGTAACTGCTTTCTTTTCTCTTGCTGATTTCAATTTTTTTTTTTCTTTATCACTACTTTTTGCCATTTTAATTACTATGTGACTTGGTGTGGGCCTCCTTGGGTTGAATTGATGGGGAGAGGGGGGAGTATCTCTGTGCCTCCTGGATCTGGATATCTGTTTCCTTTCCCAGATTAGGGAAATTTTCAGCAATTATTTCTTCAAATAAATTTTATACCTCCTTATCTCTCTCTTGTTCTGAGATCCCTATAGTATGGATGTTAATACACTTGATGAAGTCACTGAGTTTCCTAAGACTATTCCAAATCTCCATAATTTTATTATCTTTATTTTGTTCAGCTTGGTTACTTTCCATTACTCTGTCTTCTAGGTCATTAATTTGTTCCTCTGCTTCATCTAGCCTGCTCTTTATTCCATCAAGTATATTTTTTAAATTTAATTTATTGTGTTCTTTATCTCTGGTTGATCTTTTTTTTATCTCTGTGTTAAAGGTATCACTGATGTGATCCACTCTTTTCTCCAGATAAAGTGAGTATCTTTATGAATATTACTTTAAATTCTCCATCAGGCATATTACTTATATCCATTTTGCTTTGATTTCTTGCTGTGGTTTGGTCTTGCTCTTTCATTTGATAGATGTTTCTCTGTCTCCTCATTTTGTCTGATTTTCTGTGTCTGTTCTGTGTGTCAGGAAAGTCAACTACTTCTCTTGCTCTTAACAATAATAGCCTTATAAAGAAGAGGTCCTGAAGTGCCCTGTAGTACAGTGTCTAGTGTTCACCAGGATCTGTTGCTTCAGGGAGTGTCTCCTATGTGTGTTGTATGTGCTCTGCTGTTGAGTCTTGGCCTGTTTTTCCTTTAGTTAAGTTGTTTGCAGAGGTTCTCTTTGCCTATTGTGGGCAGCAAGGTGTGGGGTGGGCTGCCCAGAATGGAGGTCCTGCAAAATGCATGAGTCAGGATATGTGTTGCTGGCAGGGTTTGCACCAGTCTTCTGGGGGAGGGGACCACGGAGCTGGGACTCAGAGCAGCGTGATCAGGAAGGGCAGATTCAGCAAAGCACAGAGGTGGGGTTTGGGGAAAGCAAGTTAGGGAAGGAGTGTGGCCACCCCACTGGTTCCCACAGGTGGCCCTTGTTTATGCTGGGGTGGGGAGGGAAATGGTGCCTGCCAGCTCCTTTGTTCCTGGAGGGGCCTCCCATTGATCCCTGTCTCTCCAGGCCTTGTTCTGAGATGAGCAAATCACTCTCTCTCCCATATGCCCCTGGTGTTTTTCAAACTGCTGGTTGTATGCTGTGTCTGTCAGGGGATGCTTATCGTGCCATCTCCTTAAGGGCAGAGACTGTGCTTCCTTAAACCTTCCAGGCTCTCCCAGAGCTGAATCCCCTGATTTTTAAAATTCCAAGCTTTAAGTCCTACTGGTTTTCTCTCTTTTTCTCTCTTATTTTTAAGTCCTACTGGTTTTAAGAACTCACGAAATTCAGCCCCTCTCATTTTCAAAAGCAAATAATACTGACATTCATCCTCCTTTTCATGGGCTCCTGGTATAAAAGTCTGTTTTCCACCCTTCTCCACACCATAGGCTCCCTTCCCACCATGGACAGCCATGTTCTGTTTTACTCCCAGGCCGCATCTTTACCTTCTTCAACCTGGCTTCTCCCCTGCATTTAGTTGTCAAGTTTGTTCTACCAGTCTTCAGGTCATTTACTGGGTTATTTATGGTGATATGGGTGTTATCTAGTTGTATCTGTGGAACAAGGCGAGTTTAGGGTCCTCCTACTCTGCCGTCTTCCCTGTTAAATGCAATTATACCTCAAAAAAAAAAAAAAAGAATTATGCCGCCACAAGCTAAGGAACTACCAGAAGCCAAGAGAGAAGCCCTAGAACACATCCATCCCTAGTGCCTTCACAGGGAGTGTGGTTCTGCCAACAACTTGATCTTAGACTTCTAGCCTCCAGAACTGTGAGACAATAAATATCTGTCCTTTTAGCCACCTAGTTTGTGGTACTTTGTTATAGCAGCTCTAGTAAATGAACACATATTTATAATTATTTTCAGCAGCCTCTCTCCTGACAGCCATGCCATGTTAACTAAGTGGTATAACTAAGTAAAGGACAAGAATAGAATCATGGGAGCCACGGCAAACTGGAAACATTTTGTTACATGTCCACACAGGAATTATGGGGTTGTATTTCTAGCAAATCATCACCTTCTAAAAGCTTACACTTCCTGGTTTGGTCAGCATCTACATACAGTATTGACTCCCCTGTACCTTTTCAATAAATCCTTACTGGCAACCCGTATGGCTATGCCCACAGCAATTGTAAAAAACTAAAAACACCAAGCCAGGACTGGGGCCATCTGAGAATGACTCAAGGCACAAGCTGCTGTCAGTTAGAAGTCTAAGTAAATGTACAGCAAAATAATGCTCATATATTCCCCATCTTTTGGTGTTATTACATAATCATAGACTTTTAGACCATACTTCTAAGACATTTTGTTACAGTCCTGCAAAAGCTTCACCTAAATCCAGGCCCCAGGAATTTAACCACAATTATTCTCTGGTGAATTAAGTTCCCTGAAGATTTGTCTGTGGCCTGTTAAAAGAATATGATTTTATAGCCATTTACGCCTATCTTCCAGAATTCATTCTTTCATGTGACATAATAATAAATAAAAATTATTTTAAAAGATATTTAAGGTATGTATTTTTAAATGACATCTGGCTAATAATCCTGTCTGGAGACAACAGTCTCTGGATTCCCATGAAAATATCTATGAAGATATAGAATACGTGTACACACTCCATCCTTGCTTAGTTGTTTTTTTCCTTTTTCTTAGCCTGTTTCCCTCACTTCCCCTCTAAATAAATTGTATAAAGAACAGGCCCTGTCACAGTTCAATAAATTCTGTGAGAAACAATCTACAATGAACATATATTATTTTAATAACCAGAAAGGTAAAAATATACTTGCATTTTAAAAGTTAAGGTTTATCTTTTCAGAAAGAATCGAGAGGCAAACATGGAAGGCAAGAAGATAGACAGACAAAAAAGTACCCCTGAAATGATAATAGCAAGTGTTGGCTAGACCTAAACTGTCCTCTTTCTCTTATTAAAATTCAAATATTCGTAAAGATCCAAAGGACTTGTACTAACAACTCATGTTTAAATTTTAATTGAATTAATAGTGAATAACAGTTCATCCCCACCACCCCAAATGGTTGTTTTTAAGAATTATCAATTTATGGATTGTTTTCACAGTTCCAAAATGTAAAAACTAAATAAAGTCGTTAAAAATAGCACCAGCACAGTAGGGCATATTTAAGGAGCTGCTCCTCATTTCTGCCCACGTTGCTTTTCTGGCTTATGCTGAAGTCACTAGGGAGACTCTCATGTCCTCTCAGCAGCAGCCAGCGCCTCGAGATTTTAATTTTAAAACACCTGTATGAAAAAAAAATAAAATAAAATCTAAGCACCTTAATTAGGATTACATTTGCAAAACTCCCTTGTTAGTTTTCCAGTTAAGGACTTTGTGAAAATATTTTTAGTCATGTACAAAATGAAAGGAACTAGGAGGCTAATTAGCATGAAATTCCAGTTTCTCTCTAGGTGGAAAACAAGGTGACTTGTTCTAAAGCAATTCAAAAGAAGGTCATGCAGTGTTATATAGGCTGTCTTTGTAGGACATTATGTCCTATATTTTTGTCATCTTATTTCTAAAAGGTGTTTTATAAAATAATCATAAAAGGGTGGTATCTAGGGAAACAATATTGCATCTGTTTTTTAAAATATGAAAATGAGCAAACTAATTTCAGTTAGTTTGGAGAACAAATGTGCTGAAATTATATTCATGTAAATTTGACTTTAGAAGCATGTAAATATTCTATAAAACAAAATTACATTTAAAAGTAATTCTTAAAATATTCAAAAGTAAAATGACATGAATTAACATAACTATGTATCCAGTTGGTGTCAAAACTGGACAAAGAACTATCCCAAGTGACTTTAAGACAAAAATTATGTGACTCTACATCCTTAACTAGAAATAGCCTAATGATAAAAAAAAAAAAGCCCAGTTAAATTTGAATTTCAGATAAACAACAAATTATTTTTTAGTATAAGTCTGTCCCAAATATTGGATGGGATACCCTTGTACTAAAAATACTTATACTGACATAAATATTCATTGTTTTTCTGAATTTCCAGTGTAACTGGGCATTCTGTTTATTTATCTGGCAACCCTACATTGGGGAAAACTGGGTAAAAGATACACAGGATTTCTCTGTACCACTTTTGCAACTCCTGTGAATCTGTAATAACTTCAATTTTTTGAAATTTAGAGAATAGAGTTTGAAAAATAGTTGATTTGTGAAATGAAAATCTAAATCTTCTCAAACTACCCATAGCTGAAGAAAAAATGGATACCTACAATATTTTTTTTTAAATAGTAATGCAAAGAAGCAGTAGTCCCAGGGTTAAGACCTGACATGAAACGATTTAAGATGAGGGCAAGGTGAACTGAGGACCTAAGAAACTGTTCTTTACGGGTGAATGTGTTACTGCTAGCTAACTGAGAAGGTAGGAAGAGACAGAAATCATTTCTCTGTCCTTGGTGCTAAGCTGATAATAAAGAAATTTTATTTCAATCCAATACAGTTATATCTTAGTTTAAATCACACCTTAAATTGTTGTGAAAAGCAGGACTTGATAATTTTTTTCCTTTAGAAAATCCTGCAGACCTGAAATTGCATAAAAGCCAGTAACAGCAGAAAGTGAAAGTTAGGAATATAAAAAAAGTCTCTTCCAGAAAAACAGTGTTTCTTATCATTGATATAATTTTTTCTTCAATTGAGGAATTGTTTTTACAGAGTACCAAGCTGTTTACTCTGAGTCATTTTGACCCTAACCTAAAGTGAAGAATCAAAAATAGCAATGCCCTCCTTCCTAATCTCAGTCACATTTTCAATTTGTGAAAAAAAAAAAAAATGAAGGATCAACTTTCTTTATCCTGGGTTTGGGGGAGGGAAATAAGGTAAGAAGGAGAGAGTACTATGAGAGTGGACAAAAATACCACAGCACCAGAACACATGGTGAGTGGGTAGAGTGGGAGAACACTACAGAAATGGGTATGTATGACCTCACCGTGAGCATCTCGAAAATATCATGTAAAGATGGAAGGATTAACAGCTTATTCAACACTGTGTGTATAGATGTACAGAGCAGAACAAGAGCTCAGTAGTCATTCCTTGCCTGTCACATTCTTCATTGAAAACTGGTGCTTAAAATTTAAGATAGTTTTAGGGCTGCCTGGGTGGCTCAGTAGATTGGGTGTCCAACTCTTGTTTTCGGCTCAGGTCATGATCTCACAGTTGGTGAGTTCAAGCCCTGCACCAGGCTGTATCCTAACAGCACGGAGCCTTCTTGGGATTTCTCTCTCCTTCTATCTCTGCCTGTCTCTGGCTTGCTCTCTCTCTCAAAAAATAAATAAACATGATTTTAAAATTTTTAAAAATTTAAGATAGTTTTGCTCAGATAATTAAGTGTATGTTTTTAACGCAAATGTTCCAATTAGCAACATGCCTTAAACAGGTTTCTCGTCTTGAAACCAGTGTAACCCTACCCAGCATATGGGTACTACTTTGCAGAAAATCACCAGAGAGGGAAAAAGTCAAAGGTTTTCACGGTAAACATTGTGCAAAAATTTAAACCAAAAAGTTTATCAAGCGCCTGCTCTTTACTTAGCTCTGAGATAGATACTAGGGATTTACAAAGATGAAATAATGTATACCTCACCTACAACAACCTTGTATTCAATTTGGAGAGAAGATAAAATCATACAAAGTTAATAACTTCATCTAAGAGCTTTAAAGATTTGAAAGTTGACATCATCCATACATGATAAACATTTGCTCCACACTTCTACATATTCTACCGTCTGAGTTGCACAGTATCCCTGTGAGGTAAGATTTTTTTTAACCCGTGAAAACTATGGGAATTCAGCTCTGATGAAGAAACCAACACATTCTTAAACAATTCTTCAAATGGTGTTAATTGATTTAATCTGCTGACTTATAGGGACGTGCAAAGTAATTGACCTCTTGGGGGGCATATTCACATCCCCCAAAATATATTACCAAATCTGTGGTATATAGTAGATGCTCAATAAATTCCATGGAAAACAAGTTGCATTAATGTATTAATAAATGTTACTCTTAAGGAAACTGTGAGAACAGTATATACCTCTGTGTGATAACCACTGTACTCGCCCAGTGCTTGACAGGATTTCAGTATGTAGAATTAAACTAAACTGGTAGAAGACTGACCCTAGTAATAGTGTTTACTATATGCCAGATAATGTGCTAAGCCCCTCTGTATTTCTTGCCTCATCTAAACCTCATGACAATTTTATGAGGCATGGGATGTTGTTATTATGCCTTTTTTTTTCCAGAAAAAGTAAAGTGACTTCAGGGAGACTAAGTAACTTTTCCAAAGTAACACAGATATTAAGAGCTTATGATCTTTTCATTATACATCCAGTAGACAATAAAGCTAATAGTCACTTTAGAAATTTGGAGTGAGATATCTCAGCCTCAGGCTGGGATGATCAGAAAATGTTTAATGCCAGAAAAAAATTGAAAACAGGTCACCAAAGTGCCTGTGAAATTTGATAAAGTGAGAAGAAGACACTCCAGGAGAGTGAGGCAGAGTGACCATATTCACAGAAAGAAAAATCACACAATGAATGTGTATTAGAGTAACATCAGCAACTGTAACAAACAGACCCCAAAATTTCAGTGACTTGTTAAGTTGATTTCTTGCTCATTTGAAGTCCAAAGAGTATATTTCTAGGTATAAGATTGCCTTCCACATGGTCTTCAGATACCAAGACTCCTTTAATCTCATGGATATACTAGCTGCAAAATCTTGGCATGTACTGTTGGATCCTGTGCACCTTTCTGGAAAGCAAGGGAAGAGAGAGCATGGAGAAGCATTCTAGAAGTTTTTAGAGGTCAAGTCTGGAAATGGCTCATTTCACTTCTATTCTTTTTTTTTTAATTTAAATTCCAGTTAGTTAACAGACAGTGTACAATTTAGTAATTCAACACTTTGATACAACACCTGGTGTGCACCACAAGTGTAATCCATAATCCCCATCACCTATTTCACCCATTCCCCCACCCACCTCCCCGCTGGCAATCATCAGTTTGTTCTCTATGGTTAAGAGTCTATTTCTTGGTTTGCCTCTCTCTCTTTTTTTCCCTCTGCTCAGTTATTTTGTCTATTAAATTGCACATATGAGTGAAATCCTATAGTATTTGTCTTTCTCTGACTTATTTTCCTCAGCATAATACTCTTTAGCTCCATCCACGTCATTGCAAATGGCAAGATTTCATTCTTTTTTATGGCTGAGTAATATTGTGTGTGTGTGTATATATATATACGTATATATATATGTACATATATATGTGTGTATACACACACACACACACACACACACACACACCATATCTTCTTTATCCATTCATCACTTCTACTTTTATTCCACTGGTCTAAATTCAATACCGTGGCCACATACGACTATTATGGAGGCTTAGATATATAATCATGCAGTGTTGCTGGAAAGAAGAGAAGGCACAGCAATCTCATCTACAGTATGCAAACTATACGTTTTTCCTTGTCCCATAGAATGCTCTTATTCACTTCTTACAGTCTGGTCTAGTCTTTGGTGTCATTTATCACTGAATAACAAGAGTTGACTGAAAAGGAAGTAATCAAACATAATACTCAGCCTAGAATTAGCAACCACCTACAGTCTCTTCCATGAATATCTACCTTCTTCTGGAATTGTGTTCTCATTTGGGGAAAATGAGACTTTTTCAGCAATATAATGGACATATAAAAATTACCTAGCCAGGAGCACCTGGGTCTCTCAGTCAGTTAAGCATCCAACTCTTGATTTTAGCTCAGGTCATGATCTCATGGTTTGTGAGATGCACGCTGACAGCACAGAGCCTGTTTGGGATTCTCTCTCTCCCTCTCTTTGCCCCTACCCCCTTCAAAATAAATAAGTAAATATTTTTTTAAAAAATTACTTATCCAAAGGAACTCTGTACAAAACACAAGAGGAAAAGGCAGAAAAAGGAAAGGTAATGGGCACATGGAATCTAACCACAAAAAAGAGAATGTCATTTAGGTTTATGAAAGGAGAGGAAAATGTAAGAACTAAAGGATAATTAAGAGTATAATAGGTATAGAGCACATACCAAATGTGTATAGAGCACATGCAGAGTGAACATGAAAAAAATATTTTATTCAAGGGATATGTGAGAAAAGTTAGGAAAGAAGAGAGACAGAGGGTTAAAGACAAGATTCACCTGTCACCCTAAAAACAAGGTAAAGAGAACTTCTAATACAAATATTGACAAAGACATTTGAATTAGTGTTTTCTGACATACTGCTCAAATGGGGAATATAAATTCTTACTTTCCCCCATACCATTCATCAGACCCCAGGATTGCTCCAAGGCATCCCAACAAATTTCAAAAAGATAATGACAATAAGGCTGGGAATGCCAAAACTGGTGTCTATATATGTTAACCTTGTTCCTACTCCTCCCATTCGCTCTTTCATAAAGTGGTTTCTCTCCTCACCACATCACTGAAACCATTCCAGTCAAGTTCACCAACCAGATCCATCTTGCCAGATCCAGTGGTCACCTCCCTGTCCTCAAATTTAATGTCCTCTCAGCTGCACTCAACACAGTTGATCACTCCCTCCTTCTTGAATATTTTTTTGTGGTTTCAGTGACATCACACATTCCCTAGCTGGTTCATCCTTCACCTTCTAAATGTTTATAAGCTCCAGAGTCCTGTTCTTTGTCTTACTTCAATGGGCTCATGCAGTCCTATAGCTTTAAATACCACTAGTATTCTAATACCCCTAAACTGTATCTTCTGCTAACATGACATATCCTCTTGGAAATCAGGCTGCTCTAAAAGGTTCTTTAAATTACTGACTTAGACCAAAAATCCATAATCTCCTCCCTCCACAAAATACATTTCTCCATCTGTCTTTTGCATTTTGGTAGATGATACCATCAGTCACCCAGCTGGTCAAGCCAAACCTTAGGATCATCTAAGTTTCCTTCCTCTCCTTCAACCCCACAGCCAATCTCACAGCTATGCTTTCCAACTCTACTTGCAAAACATCCCAAATCTGTCCATCAGTGCTGTTCCCCCTGATCCATGCCATCATCACCTTTCACCATGAATATTTCCTAAAAGATCTCCCTTCTTCCATTCTTGGCCCTTTCTAAACTCAGAAGTCAGTGTGATCTTTAAGCCATAAAGCAGATAGTGTAATTGCCCTGATTAAAAATCTTCTCATGATTTCCCATTGTTCTTAAAATCTAAACTCTTAAGTATCACTGAAAAGTATCTACCTTCCTAAGCTCATTTAATGAAACCTTTCCTACCTTACCATGTTCCAGCCACACTAGGCTTCTTGTATTCCTCAACCACACCAAATCCTCACCTCTTCTAAACTAGCTCCTACTGCATTATGTCTTGGTGCCCTGTTTATCTCATTCTTACTATTTATGGTAACCTTATTTAATTTACATATTAGTTTCCTTATTAATTATTTGTCTCTTTCATGAGACCATAAGATTCATGAGAGTAGAAGACATATCTAGGTTGTTCACTCCTGTATCTTTAGTATCTAGTACCAATAGCTTATTGACAGTCCTTAATAAAAAAAAAATTGTTACATGAGCAATTTAGAGGAAGAAATGTGTCTCCTTTGCCACCTGAATCTTCCACCAGTACTGTATTCTGATCAAGGTTTGAAATCTGCTGAGATTTTATCAGAGAGAACAGCACACTAGAACTCTAAATTGCTGTCAGGCAGTGGTGATCCAAATAAAAGTTTAAATAAAGCTGTTTTGGTTTGGAGAAGGGGCATCAGGTAAAAAAGGAAGGAAGCAAAAAAATGTTGCTATGTGCCACTGGGGCTCAGAGAAGCCAGAGGAGGGTGAGGCATAGAACTCACAAAGTAAAAGTTTTAGAACCACCACTCTTGGATTTCATTTCCCAGCCCATAATAACCACCAAAGTGCAGTCATTCTATTTCCAGGTTTCTATTTCTAAGCTGTAAGAATAGAGCGAATTTTAGAGTATTTCAGACTTTCACAGGAAAAAAAAAGATTACCTAAAAATATTTTCACCTTTGCCAAGAACTGCTTCCAAACACAAACCTTAGCTTGTCACACCTGCCCCATTTCCCCTTTTTCCCTTCCTTGCTACTACCTATTGCCTCACTGTGCCAGATAGATCTGGTTCCATAAGAATTAGTGAACATGTCCCAAATAATTTGAGCTTTTCCAAAAGAAAGTGTTCCAGAAATAAAAATAAGGTGCTAAATAGTTACAAGTCATTTCTACCAGAATTATTGTTGAGATTTTCTATTTTTCTATTTTTAAGTCTTCACCCTTATGTTTTACAGAAGATAATGCCAAAGCATGTGATATTTCACCATATGATTAGTTCTCAAATAAGGGACACAAAGCTAGTATTATCTGGAGTCACATTTCCTATTTTCTCTTGAAAATCTGCACCAACCTAAAAGAGAATAAAAACTTTTTCTCTGTCCAAAGAGTCTGACAAGCTGGATTCAAGTTCTCTGCATTATATGGTTTTTAGCTATTAGATTTAAATTTTCACTCACCTAACACATACTAAGTACCTACTATGTGCCAGGTGTAGCAATCAGTGCTCTCACACTCACTTTATTTAATCTTGATAGCCATCCTCTGAGTAAGATAGTGTCACATTTTAGAGATGGAAAATTTGAAAATTAGACTTGAACTTGACCATGTTTGTAAAAGCCATGACCAATGATACATAGACAGACAAATAAATAAAAATAAATACCATGGCAATTGTTGTGTGCTTATCATAGGTGACAGGCAGAATAATGAACCCCTAAAATGTCCATACCTTAATCTCCAGAACCTCTGAATGTGTTGCCTGAATGATAAAAGGAACTTTGCAGATGTGACTAATTAAAGAATATCCAAGAATATCCTAGAATATCCAAGTGAGCCCAATGTAATCCTAAGTGTCCTTATATAAGAGGGAGGCAGGGGAGCCCATTGGGGTAAGAGATATGATGGAAGCAAAGATTGCAGTGATACAATTGTTGGAAGGTGGTCACAGCCAAGGAAAACAGGAAACCTCTAGAACCTAGAAAAGGCAAGGAAACAGATTCTCCTCTAGACCTTCCAGAAGTAATGTAACCCTGCCAACACCTTGATTTTATCCCAGGAGACCCATTTTAGACTTCTGACATCCAGAACTGTGTGTTTGAAGCCATCAAGTTTATAGTAAATTTTTACAGCAGCAATAAAAAACGGGTCACTGTACATCCTTTAAACCTCTACATTATGTTCCTATGTTTAAGTGTGGCACTAACAAGGCACCTGTGTGGCTCATTCAGTTAAACATCCAGTTCTTGATTTTGGCTCAGGTCATGATCTCGTGTTTCATGAGTTTGAGCCCTGTGTCAGGCTCCAAGCTGCCCTTGTGAAGCCCGTTTTGGATTCTCTTTCTCACTCTGCCTCTGCCCCTCCCCTGCTTTCCTACATTCTCTCTCTCAAAATAAATAAACTTAAAAAATATGTGGTACTAGAAACATGGCAAATAAGTAGAAGGACCTGAAGTTCCTTCATCTCTCAAACACAGCAGTATTGAGGCCAGAAGACTTGGAATTTCAGGAATCCAGGCTACAGAGTGACAGAAACATCTCCAGGGTCCCACAGGGACAACTTGGCAGGCCATAAGTGCGTTATTGTGAATTGGGAGAGATAAAACAGGCAGCGTAGGCACGAAAGGGAGGGATCTCCTTCTGTGGAGAGACCAAAGGAGGAGAAAGAGAGGCTGTGGAAGTGTAGGATTATATTTGGACAAGAGAAAAACCTCCCCAGACCACAGACCAAGGAACAGAAAAAAAAAAAAAAAAACAGACAAAGAACCAATTTCTCAATTGCAAACAGCCTTAAGAGTGACAATCCAGGGTTGCAGGACTTTCTCCAGACTGGGGCCTGCCACCCTGTACATGTGCCTGGCAGGGAGGGGGAGCCAAACCCGGGCTCGGTATCAAGCTCAGAGGCACAGTCGGAGAGAGCAGTTCCCTCCCTTGAGTATGTGGGAAGAAGGTAGAGAGCCACACCAAGGACATAAAACCCAGCAGGCGCCAGCCAGCCAAACAGCCGTGGTTGGCTGGGTGGAGTGGCACTACCCAGGAACTGGGGCACATGGAGCAGGATCTTTTAAGACATTGGGGTTTGAATCCCAGCCGAGCACCTGGGAGGTGCAGGAGACTGTGGAGACAAACTGGCTCTCTTGCACCCATGCAGCACTGTGAGGATGGTCTGAACAGAGTGGTCTGGGACACCCAGTCCAGGGAGGAGAGACCAGGGTGTCACCATTTTTCTCCCCATCACCAACAAGGTGGGGCTTCAGGGAACAGGACAGTTGGCCGACAGTGGAGGCAAGACCCACCGACACCAAACCGCAACCCTCCATGCCTGGTAACTGCTGCTGTACATGAACAAGATTGACACTTACCAAACCAGACGGCCCCTCCTTCAGACCAGCACGCTACCAGTTCCAAGGCACCATCAGATATCTGTCCAGCGGTTTTGCATTTTCTGAATTATATATAATTCATTATATATATAATTATATATTTTTTCTTCTTTCTTTTCTTCCTTGTATTTCTTCCCTTCTCTATTCTGATTGTTGGTTTCTTTAAGCAGACATTTTTACTGTATACTTTTTCCACCTCTTCTATATCTCCTTCTTTATTTTCTTTCTCTCTCTCTGGAATAAGCCATATGGCTTCTCTGATTCTCTGCCTGGTCAATTTTGTTTTCTTTTCTTTTTCCCTGCCACTGTCATTTCTCTCTTTGTACGGGATAAGGCTTCTTCCACCACCATTCCCTTTTTAAATTTTTTCCAGGGTTACTCCAAAGAACAAATCAAAACATACCTAGTGGAACGTCCCAAACACAACTATGAGTAGGGAGATAAAGCAACCAGAGTCACAACAGAGCACGCAACACACTCCAAAAATACATGCTGAAGAGCCAGGCCCTGGCTCTTTGATCCCTATGATCCCTTTTTAATATAGTAGCACTCACAGGTGCAGGACACATAACAAGCTATTAAAACACACAAAAGACAGAAAACTAGCCAAAATGATGAAATGGAAAAATTCCCCTGAAAAGAAATTCCAGGAAGAAATGACAGCTAAAGAATTGCTCAAAACAGATATAAACAATATCTGATCAAGAATTTATAATAATAGTCATAAGACTAATAGCGGGGCTTGAAAAAAAAGCATAGAAGACAGCAGAGAACCTATTGCTGCAGAGATCAAGGACCTATGAAATAGTCACGACGAATTAAGAAATGTTGTAAGTGAGGTGCAAAATAAACTACAGGCAGTGACAGCAAGGATTGAGGAAGCAGAGGGGAGAATAAGTGAAATAGAGGGTAAAATTATGGAAAATTATGAAGCCGAGAAAAAGATAAGAAATACTAGACCACCAGGGGAGAATTAAAGAACTAAGTGATACAATGAAATGTAATAATCTCCATATCATAGGAGTTCCAGAAAAAGAAGAGAGAGAGAAAGGGGCAGAGAGTTTACTTGAACAAATTATAGCTGAGAACTTCCCTAATCTGTGGAAGGAAGCAGACATCCAAATCCAGGAGGCACAGAGAACTCCTTTCATATTCAACAAAAATAGGTCTTCACCAAGACATATCATAGTGAAACTGGCAAAATACAAAGATAAGAGAACTCTCAAAGCAGCTAGGGACAAACAGGCCTTAACCTACAAGGGTAGACACATAAGAGTAGTAGAAGACCTGTCCACTGAAACTTCACAGGCCATAAGGGAGTGGCAGGACATATTCAATGTGCTAAATAGGAAAAATATTCAGCCAAGAATCCTTTATCCAGCAAGGCTGTCATTCAGAATACAAGGAGAGATAAAGATTTTCCCAGGCAAACAAAAAGCGAAGGAGTTAAGGACCACTAAACCAGCCCTGCAAGAGATCCTAAGGGGGACTCTTGAGTGGAATGCTGCAAAGATTACAAAAGACCAGAGACATCACCACAAGCATGAAACCTACAGATAACACAATAACACTAAATCCATATCTTCCAATAATCACTCTGCATGTAAATTCACTAAATGCCCCAATCAAAAAACATAGGTTATCAGAATGGATGAAAAAACAAGATCCATCTATATGCTGTCTACAAGAGGCTCATTTTAAACCTGAGGAAACCTTCAATTGAAAGTGAAGGGATGGGGAACCATCTACCATGCTAATAGAAGTCAAAAGAAAGCTGGAGCAGCCATACTTATATCAGACAAGCTAGATTTTAAACAAGAGTTTGTAACAAGAGATGAAGAATGGCACTATATCCCAATTATGGGGTCTATCCATCAAGAAGTACTAACAATTGTAAATGTTGATGACCCCAACTTGGAACAACGAAATATACACATCAATCAATCACAAACATAAGCAATCTTACTGAAAAGAATATGGTAATTGCAGGGGACTCTAGTAGTCCACTTACAACAATGGACAGATCATCTAGGCAGAAAATCAATAAAGAAACAATGGCCTTGTATGGTACACTGGACCAAATGGGCTTCACAGATATATTCAGAACTTTTCATCCAAAAGCAGCAGAATACACATGCTTCTTCAGTACACATAGAACATTCTCCAAGATAGATCACATACTGGGTCACAAAACAGCCCTCAATAAATATAAAAGAATTGAGATCATACCATGCATATTTTCAGGTCACAACGCTATGAAACTTGACATCAGCCACAAGTGAAAATTTGGAAAGTCTCCAAATGCATGGAGGTTAAGGAACATCCTACTAAAGAATGAATGGGTCAACCAGGAAATTGAAAAGAAATTAAAAATATATGGAGGCAAATGAAAATGAGAACATGACAGTCCAAACCCTTTGCAACTCAGCAAAGGCAGTCCTAAGAGGAAAATACATTGCAATCCAGGCCTATCTCAAGAAACAAGAAAAATCCCAAATACAAAACCTAACCACCTAAAGGAACTAGAAGCAGAGCAGCAAAGAAACCCCAAAGTCAGGAGCAGAATAAAATACTAAAGATTAGAACAGAAATAAACAATATAGAATAAAAAAACAGTAAAACATATCAATGAATCTAAGAGCTGGTTTTTTCAAAGAATAGACAAAATAGATAAACCCCTAGCCAGACTTCTCAAAAAGAAAAGACAGAGAACTCAAATATATAAAACCATGAATGAAAGAGGAAAGATGACAATCAACAACACAGAAATACAATTATTAGAGAATACTATGAAAAATTATATGCCAACAAACTGGACAACCCAGAAGAAATGGACAAATTCATAGATACCCACACACTACCAAAACTCAAACAGGAAGAAATAGAAAATTTGAACAGACCCATAACCAGCAAAGAAATTGAGTCAGTTATCACAAATGTCCCAACAAATAAGAGCCCTGGGCCAGATGGCTTCCCAGGGGAATTTTATCAGACATTTAATGCAGAGATAATACCTTTTCTTCTCAAACTGTTCCAAAAAGTAGAAATGGAAGGAAAGCTTCAGGACTCATTCTATGAAGCTAGCATTACCTTGATTGCCAAATCAGAGACCCCACTAAAAAGGAGAATTACAGGCCAGCATCCCTGATGAACATGGATGCAAAAAGTCTCAAAAAGATAATAGCAAATCAAATTCAACAGTACATTAAAAGAATTAGTCACCATAATCAAGTGGGATGCATTCCCGGGCTTGCAGGGCTGGTTCAATATTTGCAAATCAATCAGTGTGATACATCACAATAATAGAAAAAAGGATAAGAACCATATGACCCTGTCAATATATGCAGAAAAAGCATTTGACAAAATGCAGCATCCTTTCTTAATAAAAACCCTCAAGAGAGTTGGGATAAAAGGAACATAACTTAACATTATAAATGCCATATATGAAAAGCCCATAGCTAATATCCTCAATGGGGAAAAACTGAGAAAATTTCCCCTTGATGAGGAACACAACAGGGATGTCCACTCTCACCACTGTTGTTTCACATAGTATTGGAAGTCTTAGCCTCAGCAATCAGACAACAAAATAAAATAAAAAGCACCCAAATTGGCACAGAAGTCAAACTTTGACTTTTCGCAAATGACATGATACTCTACATGGAAAACCCAAAAGACTCCACCAAAAAGCTGCTAGAACTGATAGATTAATTCAGCAAAGTCACAGGATATAAAATCAATATACAGAAATCGGTTGCATTTCTATACACCAATAATGAAGCAACAGAAAGAGAAATCAAGAAATCGATCCCATTTACAATTACACCAAGAACCATAAAGTACCTAGGAATAAACCTAACCAAAGATGTAAAAGATCTGTATGCTGAAAACTATAGAAATCTTATGAAAGAAATTGAAATGGAAAAACATTCCATTTCATGGATAGGAAGGACAAATATTGTTAAAATGTCAATACTACCCAAAGCAATTTATACATTCAATACAATCCCAATCAAAATTGCACTGGCAGGGGCGCCTGGGTGGCGCAGTCGGTTAAGCGTCCGACTTCAGCCAGGTCACGATCTCGCGGTCCGTGAGTTCGAGCCCCGCGTCAGGCTCTGGGCTGATGGCTCGGAGCCTGGAGCCTGTTTCCAATTCTGTGTCTCCCTCTCTCTCTGCCTCTCCCCCGTTCATGCTCTGTCTCTCTCTGTCCCAAAAATAAATAAAAAACGTTGAAAAAAATTTAAAAAAAAATTGCACTGGCATTCTTCTCAAAACTAGAACAAACAATGCTAAAATGTGTATGGAACCACAAAAGACCCCAAATAGAAAAAGTAATGTTGAAAAAGAAAACCAAAGCAGGGGGCATCACAATCCCAGACTTTAGCCTCTACTACAAAGTTGTAATCATCAAGACAGCATGGTATTGGCACAAAAACAGACACATAGACCAATGGAATAGAATAGCGAACCCAGAATTGGACCCACAAATGTATGGGCAACTAATCTTTGACAAAGCAGGAAAGAGTATCCAATGGGAAAAAGACAGTCTCTTTAGCAAATGGTGCTGGGAGAACTGGACAGCAACATGCAGAAGAATGAAACTAGACCACTTTCTTATACCATTCACAAAAATAAACTCAAAATGGATAAAGGACCTGAATGTGAGACAGGAAACCATCAAAACCCTAGAGGAGAAAGCAGGGAAAAACCTCTCTGACCTCAGCCGCAGCAATTTCTTACTTGACACATCTCTAAAGGCAAGATAATTAAAAGAAAAAATGAACTATTGGGACCTCATGAAGATAAAAAGCTTCTGCACTGCCAAGGAAACAATCAACAAAACTAAAAGGCAACCGATGAATGGGAGAAGATATTTGCAAATGGCATATCAGATAAAGGTTTAGTATCCAAAATCTATAAAGAACTTAACCAAGCTCAACACCTGAAAAACAAATAATCCAGTGAAGAAATGGGTAGAAGACATAAATAGACACCTTTCCAAAGAAGCCATCCAGATGGCCAACGGACACATGAAAAGACGCTCAACATCACTCATCATCAGGGAAATACAAATCCAAACCACATTGAGATACCACCTCACACAAGTCAGAGTGGCTAAAATTAACAATTCAGGAAACAACACATGTTGGCAAGGATATGGATAAATGGGAACCCTTTTGCACTGTTAGTGGGAATGCAAACTGGTGCAGCCACTCTGTAAACAGTGTGGAGGTTTCTTAAAAAATTAAAAATAGAACTACCCTACGACCCAGCAATAGCACTACTAGGAAGTTGTCCAAAGGATACAGGAGTGCTGATTCACAGGGGCACTTGTACCCCAATGTTTATAGCAGCTCTTTCAACAATAGCCAAATCATGGAAAGAGCCCAAATGTCCATTAACTGATGAATGGGTAAAGAAGATGTGGTTTATATATACAATGGAATACTACTAGGCAATGAGAAAGAATGAAATCTTGCCATTTGCAACAACATGGATGGAACTGGAGGGTATTATGCTAAGTGAAATAAGTCAGGCAGAGAATGATAGATATCATATATTTCACTCATATGTGGAATTTGAGAAACTTAACAGAAGACCATGGAGGAAGGGAAGGGGAAAAAATAGTTTCAAACAGAGAGGGAGGCAAACCCTTAAAAGACTCTTAAATACAGAGAACAAACTGAGGGTTGATGGGAAGGATGGGCGAAAGGGGAAAATGGGTAATGGGCATTGAGGAGGGCACTTGTTGAGATGAGCACAGGGTGTTTTATCTAAGTGATGAATCATGGGAATCTACTCCCGAAGCAAAGAGCACACTGTATACACTGTTAGCTGACTTGACAATAAATTATATTTAAAAAGAAAAAAAGGTAAACCACTCTATTCTACTGACTTGGATTAAATTCAGTTGATCTGGTTGAACATAACGACATCACCTTCCTAAGGCTTCCTTTCAATGACACCACTATGTTTTAACTTTATATAGTACACTTCACTGTACAGAGCCCTTTGATAGCTCTTACTAGACATCTACTAGATTACAAGCCCTTTGCAAGCTATGACCTTTTCTTATTCATCTTTGTCCATACAGTAAGGGTACAATAAATGTTTGTGAAATAAATATGGTACTAGGTTCCATGTGTCATGTTTGCTTCCACATCTTTAGCACCCATCACAGTGCCTGTTGTTTGCAGTGATTATTAATGATAATTTAAATCTGCAGAAAATGTAACAGTAGTTCAAACCATATCTGATATCATTCATTTTCACAACAAAATAAGGAAATTAACTATTATGATTTAAATCAAATTAGTTGTTTTCTTTAATCACCTATGTAAATATTCCTACCACTTTTAACAAAACTGGAGATTTGTAACATCTTTAATTTTTCAAAAGTCCGATGATTTAGCTGAGATTAGAGACTGATAGATTCTGAGATGTTAGCAGGCATTTCTCAAAGCTCTTCCAGTTCCATCCTTGAGTTAAGCTAAATCATCAGAAACCTGAGTGCTTAGCCTACTGTCCCCTTGTTCTAGAGCTGTCTTTACAGAATAGTATTTTAACACTACACATTGGCTTTCACTGAAGGCCAAATAAGAGAGAAATAAATCCTAGTATTTTTTTTTCCTGGTAAAATACAAATGTTTCTAATGTTACTAAAAACCCCTTAACACAAAGAACTCAGCAATAAATTTCTCTCAGGTGCCCTCATAAAGATATTGTTAGTTTCTCTAGAGAAACTGAGATGGTTCTAACTAGAGAAAATGCAAGTTACAAAGTCTATTGAGTTTCTCTCAATGTTTTTTTCTCCCCTAGCCACCAGGTATGTGAAATGTACAGCCTCTTATAGCAAGGAGCTCTGGCTAGAGTTTTTCTCCTTTTGAAAACTATTTTTATTTTGTGGTCATTGTTTTATAATATTACCTGACCTGCCTCAAAGCAGTTTTGAAAGTTGGAAGAATGTAAATGAATCAATAAATAATATACTGAACTACATTCTTTTTTAAAAACAGTGTTTATTTATCTTGAGAGAGAGAGAGAAAGCGCGAGCAAAGGAGGGGCAGAGAGAGAGAGGGAGAGAGAGAATCCCAAGCAGGTTTCATGCTCATTGCAGAGCCCGATGCAAGGCTCGATCTCACCATCATGAGATCATGACCCGAACCAAAATCAAGAGTTGGATGCTTAACCAACTGAGCCCCCCAGGCACCCTTGTACTGAACCACATTCTAACTTTAGTATTTATTACTGTCTTGATGAACATCCAAGTTTTTCAAGAGCTATGTTTGTCATATGCCATGAAACAGAACTGACAAATTCCTACACACTTGCAGCCTGGGGGGTGCAAAGAGGACACGTTTGTTATTCAAGATCCTGGGGATAAGCACAGAGAAGATGACTTCTACACAGTAGGAAAAACTTTTTCAGGTAACACTCAACCCAAAAGATGTCCATTTTGTCCTGAAAACCAGGATGGGCTAAAAAAAATTTGTGAAGAACCATGGAGATCTAATAAGAACAAGTGGTTTGAAACACAATCAAGAACTCTATACCTGAAAATTTGGACTTTGAACAATTCATACAGGGGCTGAGAGATCTCTAGAGTTGATATTAGGTCTGGTAGAAGGCATCTGGTGATGTCTTTACACAATAGACAGTGTGGGATGTTAATTAGCCAGTTGTATAAGAGGAGACAACCAAATACACAGAAAGCGTGAGATGTTTCAATTGGTCATTCCTACATAAGGCTTTCACCAACTCCTGAGATGAGACAGACCAGGTAGGAACTTCAGAACCAAACTGGACTTTCAGTCCTATGTGTTCTTGTAGCCCCAACTCATTTCAATCCAAGAAACATTTCTCTGATACCCCTTTGGTGCTACATACTTCAAAAGGCACCTGTAAATAAAAAGATGAATAATATATGGTCTGGGCCAAGAAAGATCTCACATGCTGACAAGGAAGACAGACATTTGAACAAATAAATATTAAGTTGCATGAGAGTTACAACTAGAATAGTATGTTTGAAATAAGAGGCCAAACACAAAGGAGAGTCTGAGGAGGAGATAAAATAGAACACGGGTTATGGAAGAGACTGTTTTTGAGGCAGCGAGGGGACAGAAGAGAACTCCAGGCAGAGGACAAAATATAGGAAAACTCGTGGAAGCATAAAACAGTGTGTGTGGTTCAGGGGAGAAAAGCAAAAGTAAAGGTAGGAGTGGGCAGTGGGTAGAGATTAGGACATATTCTGGGGAGAGGCCTGGCACAGTCAGATTTTTACTTCTAGAAGTTTCCTCTGGAGCAACAGCTGACTAATTGTTTCACACCGGCAATCCTACTAAGAACAGAAAAACTGGGGTAGGGGGGAGGGAATGATTTGAAAAAGAAACAAACCTGAACTTGAATGAATCAAAGGATTGCCAAGGTAGTAAGAATTTGCAGAGTCAGGATCCAGAAGATGGTGGAAGCCAAAAGACTTAAGAAGGGCATTTGGGAATACTGTTAGCACTGAGGCAATTGCCAATTACAAATATGAAAGCAGCAGCTGAGAGGCTGAAGAGCTGAGCATACCAGAGCATAATGGGGCAAAGGTTGGAGTTCAAACAGCCCAGGAAAAGAGATCCTGGCAAACATCTCAACTATCAGTCAGGACCCAGAGGGCTACACTCCAGGACTAAGGATAAACTGAAAATTAAACAGCCCTCGGAAGGATTAAAGCATGGCTTTAAGTCATTTCAATTCCTGACTGGAAAAAGGTGGTCATCCTTAAACCTAGTTACCTAACAAATGCAAAAATAAATCCTCTCTGGAGCAAGTTTGTATGATGTGTAACATCAAAACATCTGTAACATTTTTAGTGCAAATATGTGGCTCTCAGTCAAAAATCATCAGACATTTGAGGAAATAAGATATAACTGAAAACCATATTTTTTAAAAAAGACACAGACTTTGAAATGGCCCAGATAATACATTCAAGAAATTAAATTACAAGTGGAAAATTTGGGCAGAAAACTGGAAACCAGGGGAAAGAAACTATACTACACTATGTGTAAATTGGACTACATTACAATTAAGAGCATGTACATCATTAAAAGAGAGAAAAGAAATCCCACACATCAGGAGAAATTTTTTCAACACATATAAATGGTGAAGGATTGATACACAGAGTATATTTTTATAAAAAGAAATAAGGAAGGGTGGAGGGAAAAAGAAAGAGAAGGAGAGAAAGGTGGACTTCTACAAATCCATAGAAAGAGACGATCCAATGAAAAATTAGCATTTCTAAAAAGTAGATATCCAAATAAGCAATAAACATAAAAATGTACTCTATTGGTCACCAGGAAAATACAAATTAAAACCCCAGTGGGTTACAACTGCATACCTAATAAAGGGGCTAAAATTTAAAAGATTAATAATATCAAGTATTGGCAAAGATGTGAGTAACTGAAACTCTCATACACTGCTAGCAGGAATATCAATTGGTACAACTACTTTGGGCAACTGTTTGGTATCCACAGTTGCTAGACATAGGTATTCTTATGTATGAACACATGTATTCCAAAACTCTCACATAGCCAACAGAAGTGAATGTATATGTGCCCCAAAAGACATCTCAAGAATATTTACAGCAGCACTGTTTTTAATAACCAAAACCTGGAAATAACCCAAATATTCATCAAAGTTAGCAGGCTGAACAGTGCCACACACATACTGTGGAATCCTATACAGCAGTTGAAAATTAGTGAACTACATCTACACATGGGGACATAGATGAATCTCACAAACATAATGTTGAATGAAAGAAACCAGACAGAAAAGAAACTTTATTGTTTGGTCCCATTTATTTAAAGTTCTGAAACAGACAAAATGAATCCATGGTTTAAAAAGTTGGGATATTGGCTACTTGGATGAGAGTAAGTGATGGGGGGGTTCATGTGAGGGGCCCTTTTATGATGTTAGTAAAGCCTATTTCTTGTCAAATTGGTTTCCATACAACACCCAGTGCTCATCCCAACAGGTGCCCTCCTCAATGCCCATCACCCACTTTCCCCTCTCCCCCACCCCCCATCAACCCTCAGTTTGTTCTCAGTATTTGAGAGTCTCTTATGGTTTGCCTCCTTCCCTCTCTGTAATTTTTTTTTCTCCCCCTTCCCCTCCCCTCCTAGTCTTCTGTTAAGTTTCTCAGGATCCACATATGAGTGAGAACATATGGTATCTTTCTCTTCCTGACTTATTTCACTTAGCATAATACCCTCCAGTTCCATGCACATTGTTACAAATGGCCAGATTTCATTCTTTCTCATTGTCAAGTAGTATTCCATTGCATATATAAACCACATTTTCTTTATCCATTTGTCAGTTTCTTGATCTAGTTGGTGATTACACATGGGTCTGTTTACTCCAAAAATTCATCAAACTGTGTACTTATGGCTTATGCACTTTTAACAATGTTATACTTTCATAAAAAATTAATTCTAAAAAAAACTACATTTATAAGCACAGTGGCAATAAGATTAAAATAATCAACAAGTTTAGAAAATTCTTGGAATTTAGAAAAGTATAAGATGTGTCAATATTAGCATTTAATGCATAAATAAATCACTGCTTTTATGCATTTTTGCTTTCTCTTCTTTATTGATTTATGAATTTAATTTCACTTCAAGTACCAAAGCAATTTAAAGATAGCTTAGTGTTCTCAAATTTGTACCCAGGATGTTGAGCGTGAGGGCATATTAAAAACCCACAAATAGTAGATCTGTCTAAACTTGTTGGAGTTCTGAGTTTAAAGCAATTTTCTCAGAAGCCAAGCTTAAAATATTTAAGATAGCTATTTCAACAACCCTGGGTTTGAAATTTAGATTAGGAGTGTTGAAGCACAAAATTAAAAAGTAAATAATAAATCTTTCAGATTTGTGACTCAAGATAATTGAGTGAACACAGACATTTACCTCTCCTTCTTACAAAAACCATCCAAGAAAAAGTGTAAAAATAATCCTTGCATAGTCTGTTGGGAGTCTGTGATCGGTGTCAGCAATAGAGCATAAAAGAAAGAAATATCTGGTAGCTATAAATTCAAACAGATCAGACTGACAATGACACCCAAAAGAGCTGGGAAGTGAAGGAAATCCTAACCTTTTACAATACAGACAAAAGCAAGGACCTTTCAAAGAGACTTTTCTCAGTGACAAAGCATAACCTCAACATCAGCGGGGCTGAGAGAAGATGGCAGTGGGCATTCAGCTGAAGACACTGGTTGGGGGAGGACAGAGTTAACTATCCTCTTTGTGACATGTTGTCATTGTTGGTCTATGCAAGGTCCTGCTCTTGTATTTTATTAATTTATTCCTTCAGTCTCATTCCTTATTCTCATATATGCCCTCAATTTTTTTCTTCAGTGCTATGTTTGTAAGTTATCCGCATGACTGCGTACAACTGGTCAGATGCTTCTAATTACTGCGCAGGATTCCATGAATTGCACCCTGATATTTGATTAACCGTTCTCCAGTGGTGCTCATCTGGATGATGCCCTACTTCCCACTACCCCAAGTAACGCTGTGGTGAACATGCTTGAATGCAAACACCTTTACAGACCTCTGTGAAAATCCTATGGGACGTATGACCAAAAGTGGAACTTCTGGGTTATAATATATACAGATTTTTAATTTGGCTAGAAGCTGCCATATACCCCCCTACAATAGTTGCAGCAGTCTACACCCCTTCAGTGATGTATAATGGTCCTTATTTTCCCAAAGGCTGTGTTACCAGCTCTTCTGATGTTTGCCAAACTGATAGATACAAAATGATATTCCTTGTTTTAATTTGTATTTCTCTAATTACTAATTACTAATGATTTAGAGCTTATGTTCATATACCTGATATAGTCATTTGCTTTCTTCTGTGAATTTCTACTTCTTTGCCCTTTGCATATTTTTCTACTCATTTTCTTATTTATTTACAGGAGTTTCTTTTTAGTTTGACACTGCAAATATTTTCTCCCAGTTTGTCATCATTTTCTTCATTGGACAGAAATCCTTAATTTTTACATAATCAAATTCCTTTCTCTCTCTCTCTCTCTCTGCTTTTGTTTTTGCCTTGGAGATTTATTCAAGAAGTCCATTCCCTTTGAACACAAATCTCTAGCATTATCTTAGTTTAATTTTATAGTTTTTCTTTCACATTTGGTTATTTTATGCACCTGCAGTCCAGTTTTGAACATGGTACTAAGTAGGGTCCCAGTTTTCTTTTTCTCTATATAGTGAGCTTATTTTCCCAGTACCAGCTCTCTCCTTTTCCCATTGATTTCTGGGGCCACTTTGATCATATATTAAATTCCCATGTATACAGTATCTGTCCCTGAGTTCTCTGTTCCATTCCATTGATGTATTTGTTCTTACACCAGTATCACATATATTCTTCTTGCTGTGGCTTTGTAGTGTGCCTTAATATATAAATGGGTAACTCTCCTCGTTGTTCTTTCTTTTCAAAATTTAGATATTTTCTGCCATATTAATTTTAGAGTAAAGTTATTATTGAGTGTCTCAGAAAATCCAGATTGATTCTGGATTTGGGTTACATTTTGTAATTATTTTAGAGAATTGTTTCACATCAGTTAGATAATTGATTTAAATTAATTTAGAGATGACAGAACATTTTAATAAAATTTAGTCATCCAATCTAAGAGCACGGAATGTCTACCCGTTTATTACGATCTTTTCTGCCCTTTAATAGAGCTTTAAATTTTTTCCCATACAGGTGTTGTATATTTTTCATTATTTTATTTATGGATACATTGGATATATTTTTGGTTATTTTATTTATGGATACATTGGAGCATGGATCAGCAAATTTTTTCTATAAAGGGCCAGATAGTAAATATTTTAGGCTTTGTGGGCCATATAGTCTTTGTTAAAACCATGCAACTCTGCCACTGTTGCATGACAGCAGCAGTAGAGAATATTTAATGGGCGTGTCTCTGTTCCAATAAAATTTGATTTACAAAAACAGGTAGTTAGCTGGATTAGCTGATAGGCCATAGTTTGTCAACCTCAGCTTTACAGGTATTTTTTGGTTTATTTTTGGTTTCTTGTACATTTTTGGTATTTTATTTCTGAGTTTTGTTTTTGATGTTATAAGCAGTATCTTTTTACAAAAATTATTTCTAGACAGTTATTGCTAGTATAAGGAAACACTATTGATTTCATAAGTTGATCTTGTCCTTGGAAAGCTTGTTTCTTGATTCTATTGGTTTTTCTAGGTGTTTATATCATCTGCAGATAATGATAGCTTTATTGCTTACCTTACAATTTTTATAAACTGATTTTTTCATTCGTACAACGTTGTGGGACCCAGTTCTCTGTTCAGCTTTAGTTGTGATGGAGGCATCCTTGCTTTGTTCCTGATTTTTAAAGTTTGTCCAAGATTTCACAATTAAACACAATATTTGCTTTAGGGATTTGGTGTATAACCTTTCCCATAATAAGGAAAATTCTTTTTTATTCCTAGTGTGTGGAGATTTGCATCATAAAAAGATTCTGAATTATCAAATGCATTTTCTTCATCAACTGAGAGAACAGTATTATTTTCCTCCCTTAAGATTTTGGCATCTACATTTATAAGTGAGATAGGCTTGTAAATAATTTTTCTTTTCCTGTGTTGCCCATGTCTGATCTTGGAAAAAAGAGTGGCCTATTATAATGTCAATTTTTGAAAATATACTCAAAAAGAATGTGTTGAGTTGAATTTAATTAATATATGATTGTTGAAGATTATTAATTTGTATATTTAGACCTCCCATGTCTCAGCATGTTTTTATGGCTTGATCTATCAATTTTAGAAATAGGTGTATTTAAATATCTAGATAAATTATTGTTGAATAATTAATTTTCCCCCATAATATTATGAGTAGTTTCTTTATATATTTGGAGGCTATACTCTTAGACACAAGTATATTCATGATTCCTTTTTCCTTCTGATTCTAACTTTTGCATGTATAAAAAGACCTTTTTATCCCTTAGATTTTTGTTTAATTCTATTTTATCAGAATTGGGACTGCTGCCCTAGATTCTGTTGGCTCATATCCAGTTGGTGTATCTTTTCATTTTCAAAATTTTCCATCTTTCTGTACCATTTTGTTTGATTTTAGTTAGTTAGATCATATATTGTTTAATATTATTTTTAAATTCAATTTAAATGTTCTCTGGGTTTTTTTAATTGCAGTATCATTGACACACAACGTTAATTAGTTTCAGGTGTACTACATAGTGATTCAACACTTCCGTATATTACTCAGTGCTCATCATAATAAACGTAGTCACCACTGTCAGTACAATGTTATTATAATATTACTGATTATACTTTTCATCTCTGTGATGTAATTTATTTTGTAACTGGAAGTTTGTACCTCTTAATCCCCTTCATCTATTTTGCCCATTTCCCACCCCTTGCCCTCTGGCAACCACCAGTTTGTTCTCTGTATTTATGAGGCTGTTTGTTTTCTTTTCTTTCTTTTCTTTTTTCTTTTCTTTTCTTTTTTAGGCTCCACATATAAGTGAAATTATATGAAATTTTATCTTTTTCTGTCTGACTTATTTCACTTATCATAAAACACTCTAGTTCCATCTATGTTATTGCAAATGGAAAGATCTCATTCTTTTTGGAAAAAAAAACAGTGCAAATGTTATTTTGAAAAAACAATGTTCTCTGGCTTTTAATAGTGAGTTTAGAACATTTACATTGATTATAGTTACTTTTGAATTAAGATTTACCTCTGCTATCATATTTTATGTTATCCATTTATGGTTTTTCTTTTCTGTTTCCCTATTTTCTCCTTCCCTAATTACCAGTGATAGGTCTAGTTTTCTTTTGGAAGAGGGACTAATGTAGCTATTACACATCTCTTAATTAATTAGTTTTAGCCAAACAGGTCTTAAAGTGGTTAGAAAAGATAGTTTCAGAGAGGTTTTAATTATTGACAAGGTAGACAACTAACATAGGCTGCTGGCTCCCCTCCCCCACAATCAACCATGGACACACCTCATAAGTGAGAGGAAAGGATGGAACCAAGGAATTAACAACAACAACAACAACAAAGCCCTCTTTGGACTGCTTTGGGAGGCCATAAGCGTAACGAATCTGTGCCTCTGGGAATGCTGGCAGCCTGGAGCAATGGATGGCAGGAATTAGGTAGACTGAGGGGGAGCCTTTAAGTTCATTCTCCTTTTAATCTTTTCCCACATTTTCATAATATGATCATATCCCTTTGATGAGGTCTTGGAGTGATGGCAGGGTTCGTTGGGTTCAGAGCTGATGGATAAGAAAGAATTCTTGCAGACGTCTTTGGTACAAAAAGGTGATTTTATTAAAGCACAGGGACAGGACCTGTGGGCAGGAAGAGCTGCCCCAGACCCTGTGGAGAGACTGGTTATATACTTGGGAGCTGGGGGAGGTAAGTCATGGGCAAGTTTCCAAAGAGATTTCCATATGCAAAAGAAGACTCACATGATACTGGAGGCCTAGTTAGTGTCAAGCTAAGGTTGTTTTTCCCTCTAGCAAAGCATTAACATTAAGACAGTAGGGGGTTCCTGGAGAAATGTTTTAGTCTGCCTGCCTCAAGTATCTGTCAATGGGCTGCAGGTTATAAGGAAATTTAATTTTACCTGCCATTTCCTTCCTGCCTTTGTTCCCCACATCACCATGGAGGAGGGGTGCTGTTGGGGCTCCAGGAAACTGCCTCTACAGGTTTTTGGAGATGAGGCTGTAGATAAAATTGCCTTTTTCTTTTTTAAAAACAATTTTTTTTACATTTATTTATTTTTGAGAAACAGAGTGAGACAAAGTGTGAGTGGGGGAGGGGCAGAGAGAGAAGGAGACAGAGAATCTGAAGCAGACTCCAGGCTCTGAGCAAGCGGTCAGCACAGAGCTTGATGAGGGGCTCAAACCCACAAACTGTGAGATTATGACCTGAGCCGAAGTCGGACGCTCAACCAACTGAGCCACCCAGGTGCCCCAAGATAACCTTTTTCTTATAATTTACCAAGACATTTGTAAACTGATGGAGACCCTAACAGTTTAACCATTCATTTTTTGTCATTTCCATTGTCCTTCAGCAGCCAGGAGTACCTGAGGAATGTCACACATATCCCACCTTGGGGGGAGGCTGGTAATGTTAGCTTGTGCTTGACCCTCAGATTGCCTTATGGTACCTCATCACCTTCACACAGAAAAGGTGGAAACAGCCTAGAATGCCAGTGTCAATGGGGCTCCCTCAAGGCAGCCCAAAAGCACCATTGCAGCAATGAGTTGATAAACAGGTATGGATTGGCCAGGGTCACCTAGGCAGTCACTCCTCTCCTCTTCCTAAATTCCCAGACCTGGTATTTAAGTAGACCACCACCTTCCAAGATGGCTTCTTTATGTATTTTTAAAAGGATTTAGAAGGATTAGAAGAGTTGCCTTGTGGAGTGGTAGCAAATGGAAGTGATGAGCATTAGTTCTGTGGTTTCTGAGGTATTACAGACTTGGGTTCATCTACTCTCCTCTACTTACAATCATCGTGAGGGACATAAACAACTAGAGTCCGGGCTTCATCTCTTCCTAATATACATTATTAGACAGAGTAGTTGGTACCCAAGGAACATGACCACACTGGACAAAATAATTTTATCTCTGAGTAACACAACATCTACAAAAGCAAATTAAACAATGTATACCACATGAACCAGAGTTACTGGAACAGAAGGCATATTAAATACCCTCAAATAGATAAGGAAGGTTATTTGAATTATGAAGCAGTAAAAGGAAGACTTTAAAAAGAACCAAGTGAAAATGTTAAGTGTCAAAAACATAATCATAGCAATAAAGATCTTAACAGCTAAGATATGTAGTAGGATGGACCCAGCCAAAGACCAAATTACTAAGCTAGAAATCAGATTGGAGTACTTTGCCATAAAACAACAGGAAAGGACCGGGGAAAAGAGATTGTGAAATTGTAAAATAAAAGCCAAGTGATACGGAGACTTGAAGTGAAAAAATCCTGATAATAGGAGTCTCAGAATGAAAAGAAAAATGTGTGTGGAGGCAGCAATTTGGCCTGCAGGCCAAATCCAGCCTGTTTTTGTAAATCAAGTTTCACTGGCACATAGCCACACCCATTGCATGTTGTCTATGGCTGCTTTTATGCTACAATGGCAGATTTAGTAGTTGCTAGAGAGACCATACGGCCCACAAAGCCTAAAATATTAACTATATGACCCTTTACAGAAAAGTTTGCTGATCCCTGTTCTTAGGAATTAATACCATAATAGGTGGAACGAGACAGAATTACAATAATAAACATTCTCATTCAGAAAAAGGAAGAATCTGAGATACAGGGCATTCACTGGTCCAGAGCAATCCTGAAACCCCAAGGACCGTGGGGGTAGCTTGCTTTGGAAATCCTCAGGGCAGGGAATGGGTGTCAATCTTATCTAAATCTTAAAGGTAGCTGGAAACCCCATCTAATCTGGTAGTTATTTTGGGAACCATTTCTGTGGCACCTGATTTCATAATCAAGGAAACTAGATCACAAAGCTATCTAAATGATTCTGAAGCTGCTACATGCTTGAATACTCTATTAGGAGGATGTGGGTGAGTTTGAGAAGAGACAAGACCTGAGGAGAAAGAAGAGAAGGGGCTGTAGAAAAGAGGCCTGGCAGGAAATGAAAACAGTGACAGCATGCAAGGGAACTTGGGGCTGATTTCCTTCTGATATCATGGGGTAGGGAGGTGAAGGCAAACATGACACCAGTAGACTCTGGACTGTTCCATACAGGCCTCTGTGTAAGCTGCACTAGCTATCTTGTTGCTTCCAATTCCTTACCCTGATAATTTTAGGAACCTTGTGTCCCCACACTACACCTCAGTGCAGTTTCACCTACTATGAAACCCACAAAACCAGAAGTTCATTACTAACTGCTGAACATTCAGAGTCCTAAACTGTCTGAAATGGTGAATTTGTCATGTTCTCACTTTATTCATACCATGCTTTATAAGTATTCAATAACTCTTCATCGGAACACACAACTGTCCCATTCATTAGCATTTGGGATTACAGAGGTGACAACAGGCTATCCTGAAAGATGGCTTTCAAAATTATACCTCCTTAAATATATGGTTGTGACTAAAAACAAAATCCAAAGGTATACATTAGGGCACAAGTCTGATAAGCTTTGGAAGTTTCACAAAGAGTCAAGAATCAAAGTCTCTCCTACTTTACCTAAAATGAATAAATTAATGTGAGTTTACAAGTGTTTCAAAATCATCTGGTTTCCTTTTTCTGAATGGAGGAACAGTTACCTTTAGTCAACATTGTGGCCTTGGCCTAACAACTGTCAAGTTTGCACTTTCTGGGTGTGGAAGAATGGGAAGGAAATGAGAAGGCAGAGTGTCAGTTAACTGCACACACTTACAGATTACCTCTAACTACACTTTCAGGGTTCCTCTGCCTTCTCTAATGGTTTCCAGCACTTTCTAGACTCCTAGAAGTTCGTTCAAGATTTTGGCACTCTACAAATTTATCCCAGTTCCCAGCAAAGGAAGTCTAACTTTAACTGAATTTTTGATGAAGCTAATTCTGCCTTCAATGAGTGTCTGTGTGTGTGTGTGTGTGTGTGTGTGTGTGTGTGTGTGTGTTTTCAAGAAAGAGAAAAAGAATGGTAAATTGTGACAGAAGCTCCATGGTCCCAAAAGTAATGTCAGTTAAAACCAAGAAATCAATGCAGAATTCTAGAATCACTCAAGACACCATTCTTTTTTCCTTCTGCTGCTCCTACAGGTTGAGTACAAAAGCAGGCAGAGTTAGCTCTGCGTTCCAAGTGCAGAAATATTATACTAGAGAATCACATTAGCATCTCAAATTGGAATCAGTCAAAAGAATTACAGATGTCAGAAAAATCTGTTTGTCTGCATTTTTTTTTTCAGCATAAATATTTAGTAACCCAGGGTCTGGAAAGATTTTTCTACATGTAAAAAGAACCAATCCTTTTCTTTCCAGAGCAAAATCTGGGAGGAAAAAAAGGAAATAATGTTTTTTTTTTAATTCCTACCTACAGGTCCCCACAGTTTAACAAGTAAAACTTCATGTGCATTGTTTAGGGTATAAAATTTTTCCACCAAGGGCTGTTTTTACTTGAAGGCAGAGGATGAGTGCTTGGTCTCAGTTTAATGTAAATTTTCTCTCCAGTTATAGCTAACTTGTGGAGACTTTGTCCTCTGGCTGAGCTGACATGCTGACTCATTTCACCAACAGTGTCTTTAGCCAGCACCATTTCCCAATGTGACTTAATCCCCAAATAGGCTTCCCCTTTTCTCTCTCTGTCTTTCCTTCTCTCCAAGCCCTGGAGAACCGGACAGAATTCATCCATGGCACAGTAAGTTAACAAGGTAGTCAACCAAAGTTCAGAGCAGGTTCTCTCGCCCCCAGCTGGCAGTCGGCCACTCCATTCTGCCAGCGCTCAAAGTTGGCTTCTCAGAAAATCTATTCCAAAGTTGGCACTTTACCTCAGGAGAATTTAGTCAAAGCATTTGGCACATCAGATCGTCTAAAACACAAGGTTAAGAGCTCAAAATAGCCACCCTATTCCAAGACTGTCTTAAATTAACAAAATTATTAAAAGAGTCTGCTACAATTGGACAGGAAAACCATACCCTTCCATAAGGTAGATAGGCAAGACTGCTGTTCCTCGTGATAAATGAACGAATATTTAATGAGCATGCACACTGTTCTCCCACTGCAGGAATACAAAGAAAAACAAGACACAGTCATCCCCATCAAAGAGCTTAAAATTTAATTAGGGAAACAAGGCATAAACACATAAAATCAAAACCATTTACAAAAGTAGAATATAAGGCTTAGATTTTGGCAGCATTAATTACTCCATATGCTCAGTGCCCACTTGGCAGAATGTGAAAAGTTACCTGTGTCCCCTCTTTAAAACATTTGTTGAAGCCTCATAAATGTACAGAAAAGTGCACATACTGCTCCAAGAATTTTCATAAACTGAACATACACAGGAAACCAATACCCAGGTCAAAGACAAGAACATTATCAGCATTCTGGAAGCTCCTGCTTTTGTTCCTTTTCAGTCACTAGTCTCCTTGGAGGGTAACCTTTACCCTGACTCATAGCACCATAGATTCATTCACTTGTTTTTATACTTTATGTAAATGGAATCATGAAGTATGTATTCTGTTGTGTCTGGCTTCTTTTGTTCAACATTATGTTCTTTTTTAAAATTAATTTTTTTTAATTTATATCCAAATTAGCATATAGTGCAACAACGATTTCAGGAGTAGATTCCTTAACGCCCCTTACTCATTTAGCCCATCTTCCCTCCCACAACCCCTCCAGGAACCCTGTTTGTTCTCTATATTTAAGAGTGTCTTATGTTTTGTCCCCCTCCCTGTTTATATATTATTTTTGACTCTCTTCCCTTATGACCATCTATTCTGTGTCTTAAAGTCTTCATATGAGTGAAGTCATACAATATTTAACTTTCTTTGACTGACTAATTTCGCTTAGTATAATACCCTCTAGTACTATCCACGTAGTTGCAAATGGCAAAATTTCATTCTTTTTTATTGCTGAATAATACTCCATTGTGTATATATACCACATCTTCTTTATCCATTCATCCATTGATGGACATTTGGGCTCTTTCCATACTTTGGCTATTGTGGATAGTGCTGCTATAAACATGGGGGTTCATGTGTCCCTTCAAAACAGCATATCTGTATCCCTTGGATAAATACCTACTAGTGCGATTGCTGGGTCGTAGAGTAGTTCTATTTTTAATTTTTTGAGAAACCTCCATACTGTTTTCCAGAGTGGCTGCACCAGCTTGCATTCCCAGCAGCAGTACAAAAGAGATCCTCTTTCTTTTTTTTTTTTTTTTAATTTTTTTTTCAACGTTTTTTATTTATTTTTGGGACAGAGAGAGACAGAGCATGAACGGGGGAGGGGCAGAGAGAGAGGGAGACACAGAATCGGAAACAGGCTCCAGGCTCCGAGCCATCAGCCCAGAGCCTGACGTGGGGCTCGAACTCACGGACCGCGAGATCGTGACCTGGCTGAAGTCGGACGCTTAACCGACTGCGCCACCCAGGCGCCCCAAAGAGATCCTCTTTCTATGCATCCTCGCCAATATCTGTTGTTGCCTGAGTTGTTAATGTTTGCCATTCTGACATGTGTAAGGTGGTATCTCATTGTGGTTTTGGCTTGTATTGCCCTGATGATGAGTGATGTTGAGCATTTTTTCCTGTGTCTGTTGGCCATCTGGATGTCTTCTTTGGAGAAGTGTCTATTCATGTCTTTTGCCCATTTCTTCACTGGATTATTTGTTTTTTGGGTGTTGAGTTTAAAATTTCTTTATAGATTTTGGATACTAACCCTTTATCTGATATGTCGTTTGTGAATATCTTCTCCCATTCTGTCGGTTGCCTTTTAGTTTTGCTGATTATTTCCTTCACTGTACAGAAACTTTTTATTTTGATGAAGTCCCAATAGTTCATGTTTGTTTTTCTTTCCCTTGCCTCTGGAGACATGTTAAGTAAGAAGTTGCGATGGCCAAGATCAAAGAGGTTTTTGCCTGCTTTCTCCTCAAGGATTTTGATGGCTTCCTGTCTTACATTGAGGTCTTTCATGCATTTTGAGTTTATTTTTGTGTATGGTGTAAGAAAGTGGTCCAGGTTCATTCTTCTGCATGTCGCTGTCCAGTTTTCCCAACACCACTTGCTGAAGAGACTGTCTTTATTCCATTGGATATTCTTTCCTGCTATGTCAGAGGTTAGTTGCCCATACGTTTGTGGGTCCATTTCTGAGTTCTCTATTCTGTTCCATTGATATGAGTGTCTGTTTTTGTACCAGTACCATACTGACTTACCTTCAAGTCCGGGATTGTGATGCCTCCTGCTTTGGTTTTCTTTTTCAAGATTGCTTTCGCTATTTGGGGTCTTTTCCAGTTCCATACAAATTTTAGGATTTTTTGTTCTAGCTCTGTGAAGAATGCTGGTGTTACTTTGATAGGGATTGCATTTAATGGGTAGATTGCTTTGGGTAGTACTGACATTTTAACAATATTTGTTCTTCCTATCCAGGAGCATGGAATCTTTTTCCATTTCTTTGTGTCTTCTTCAATTTCTTTCATAAACATTCTATAGTTTTCAGTATATAGGTTTTTCACCTCTTTGGTTAGATTTATTCCTAGATATTTTACGGGTTTTGGTGCAATTGTAAATGGGATCGATTCCTTGATTTCTCTTTCTGTCACTTCATTGTTGGTGTATAGGAATGCAACCAATTTATGTGCATTGATTTTATATCATGCAACTTTGCTGAATTCATGAATCAGTTCTAGCAGTTTTTGGTGGAATCTTTTGGGTTTTCCATATAGAGTATCATGTCACCTAAGAAGAGTGAAAGTTTGATGTCCTCCTGTCTGATTTGGATGTCATTTATTTCTTTGTATTGTCTGATTGCAGAGGCTAAGCCTTCCAATACTGTCTTGAATAACAGTAGTGAGAGTGGACATCCCTGTCTTATTCCTGACCTTAGGGGGAAAGCTCTCAGTTTTTCCCCATTGAGGATGTTATTAACACTGGGTCGTTCATATATGGCTTTTATGATCTCGAGGTATGCTCCTTCTATCCCTACTTTCTTTAGGGTTTTTATCAAGAAGGGATGCTGTATTTTGTCAAATGCTTTCTCTGCATCTATTGAGAGGATCATGTGGTTCTGGTCTTTTTTTTATTGATGTGATGAATCACACTGATTATTTTGCGGATATTGAACCAGCCCTGCATCCCAGGTATGAATCCCACTTGGTCGTGGTGAATAATTTTTTTAATGTGTTGTTGGATCCGGTTGGCTAATATCTTGTTGAGGATTTTTGCATCCATGTTCACCAGGGAAATTGGTCTATAGTTCTCCTTTTTAGTGGAGTCTCTGTCTGGTTTGAGAATCAAGGTAATGCTGGCTTCATAGAAAGAGTTTGGAAGTTTTCCGTCCATTTCTATTTTTTGGAACACCTTCAAGAGAATAGGTGTTAAGTCTTCCTCAAATGTTTGGTAGAATTCCCCTGGAAAGCCATCTGGCCCTGGACGCTTGATTTTTGGGAGATTTTTGATTACGAATTAGATTTCCATACTGGTTATGGGTCTGTTCAAATTTTCTACTTCTTCCTGTTTCAGTTTTGGTAGGGTATATGTTTCTAGGAATTTGTCCATTTCTTCCAGATTGCCCATTTTATTGGCATATAATTGCTCATAATATTCTCTTATTGTTTTTATTTCTGCTGTGTTGGTTGTGATCTTTCCTCTTTAATTCTTTTTTTTAAACTTTTTTTTAATGTTTGTTTATTTCTGAGAGAGAGAGAGAGAGAGTCAGAGTGTGAGCAGCAGAGGGGCAGAGAGGGAGGGAGACATAGAATCTGAAGCAGGCTCCAGGCTCCAAGACATCAGCACATAGCCTGATGCAGGGCTCGAACTCACGAACAGTGAGATCATGACCTGAGCTGAAGTCGGGCACTCAACCGACTGAGCCACCCAGGCGCCCTTCTCCTCTTTCATTCTTGATTTTATTTATTTGGGTCCTTTCCTTTTTCTTTTTGACAAAACTGGCTAGTGGTTTATCAATTTTGTTAACTCTTTCAGAGAACCAGCTTCTGGTTTCATTGATTTGTTCTACTGTTTTGTTTTGGTTTGGTTTGGTTTCGATAGCATTGATTTCTGCTCTAATCTTTACTATTTCCTGTCTTCTGCTGGTTTTGGGTTTTAGTTGCTGTTCTTTTTCCAGCTCTTTAAGGTGTAAGGTTAGGTTGTGTATCTGAGACCTTTCTTCCTTCTTTAGGAAGGCCTGGATTGCTATTTCCTTTCCTCTTATGACTGCCATTGCTGCGTCCCAGAGGTTTTGGGCTGTGGTGTTACCATTTCCATTGGCTTCCATGTACTTTTTAATTTCCTCTTTAACTTCTTGGTAAGCCCATTCATTCTTTTTAGGATGTTCTTTAGTCTCCAAGTATTTGTTACCTTTCCAAATTTTTTCTTGTGGTTGATTTTAAGTTTCATAGCATTTGGTCTGAAAATATGCATGGTATGACCTTGATCTTTTTGTACTTGTTGAGGGCTGATTTGTGTCCCAGTATGTGATCTATTCTGGAGAATGTTCCATGTGTACTGGAGAAGAATATATATTCCACTGCTTTAGGGTGAAACATTCTGAATATATCTGTTGAGTCTATCCAATCCATTGTGTCATTCAAAGCCCTTGTTTCCTTGTTGATTCTCTGTTTAGATGATCTGTCCATTGTTGTAAGTGGGGTGTTGAAGTCCCCTCCTATTATGGTATTACCATCAATGAGTTTCTTTATGTTTTTGATTAATTTATTTATATATTTGGGTGCTCTCACATTTGGTGCATAAATGTTTACAATTGTAAGGTCTTCTTGGTGGATAGGCCCCTTATTTATGATATAATGCCCTTCTTCATCTCTTGATACGGTCTTTATTTTAACGTCTAGATTGTCTGATATAAGTATGGCTACTCCAACTTTCTTTTTTGACCATTTGCATGACAGATGGTTCTCCATCCCCTTACTTTCAATCTGAAGGTGTCTTTAGGTCTAAGGTGGGTCTCTTCTAAGCAGCATATAGGTGGATCTTGTTTTCTTATCCATTCTGTTACCCAATATCTTTTGATTGGAGCATTGAGTCCATTGACATTTAGAGTGAGTACTGAGAGATATGAATTTATTGCCATTATGTTGCTTGTAGAGTTGCAGTTTCTGGTGGTGTTCTCTGGTCCTTTCTGGTCTTTGTTGCTTTGGTATTTATTTATTTGTTTGTTTGTTTTTTCACCTTTTCTCCCCTCAGAAAGTCCCCCTTAAAATTTCTTGCAGGTCTGTTTTAGTGGTCACAAACTCCTTTAATTTTTGTTTGGGAAACTTTTTATCTCTCCTTCTATTTTGAATGACAACCTTGCTGGATAAAGAAATTCTTGGCTGCATATTTTTCTGATTCAGCACATTGAGTGTATCCTGCCATTCCTTTCTGGCCTGCCAAGTTTCTGTGGATAGATCTGCTGCAAACCTGATCTGTCTTCCCTTGTAGGTTAAGGACTTTTTTTCCCTTGCCGCTTTCATGACTCTCTCCTTGCCTAAGTATTTAGTGAATTTGACTATGATATGCCTTGTTGATGGTCAGTTTTTGTTGAATCTTATGGGAGTCCTCAGTGCCTCCCGGATTTTGATGTCTGTGTATTTCCCCAGGTTATGATAGTTTTATGCTATGATTTTCTCACAAAACCCTTCTACCCCTATTCCTCTCTCTTCCTCTTCTGGGACCCTTATTATTCTGATGTTGTTCCTTTTTAATGAGTCACTGATTTCTCTAATTCTTAAATCATGCTCTTTTACCTTCATCTCCCTCTTTTTTTCTGCTTCATTATTCTCCATAAGTTTATCCTCTATATCGTTGATTCTCCGTTCTGCCTCATCCATCCTTGCCACCGTAGCATCCACTGGAGATCGCAGCTCAGTTATAGCATTTTTATTTCATCCTGACTAGCTTTTACTTCTTTTATTTTTGAAGAAAGGGATTCTAATCTCTTTTTGACTCCAGCTAGTACTCTTATTATCGTGATTCTAAATTCTGGTTCAGACATCTTGCTTGTATCTGTGTTGGTTAAGTCCCTGGCTGTTGTTTCCTAGTGCTCTTTCTTTTGGGGTGAATTCCTTTATTTCATCATTTTGAAAGGAGAAAAGGAATTAATGAGGTAAAAAAATAAAAATTACAAAATTAAAAACAAACACACACAAAATAAATCGAATAAATTATGGTAGATACTAGGTATGTTTTGGTCTGGGTGTTGAAAGTAGATTGATAGATATAGAGAAAAAAGGGGAAAGGAGAAAAAAAGGAAATCATTTGAAAATTTGAAAAAATGAATACAATGAAATAGACTAAAATGAAATGATGGAAGTAAAATAGAATTTGAAAAAAAAATTTACACAAAAGTATAAATTATAGTAGAAAAAAAGAAAATATTTTTAATAAAAATTGAAAATAAAAATGAATTTTTTCTCTTTCTGTATTCAAGAAAAAGAAAAGAAATAAAAAAGAAAAAAGAAAAAAAGAAAATAAATTGAATAAATGGACGAGTGAACAGACTGAAATACAGCTGAAATTACTTCCCCTAGAAGTCAAACTATGAAGCTCTTTATAGTCCATAAACTAAGCAGGCAGAGAGACTTGTGTTCCTGAAGAGTGAGGTTGGCCCAGTTGGGCGGGGCTTAGTGTAACAGCTCCATTCTCTACTAGATGGTGCTGCTAGCTTACTGGGGTGGATTGTTGTGGCGCTTGTAGGTGCCTATGAACATACGCGGGAGTAGTGAAAATGGTGTCATCCAGCTACCCAGTCTCTAATATCGGAACTCTGTTCTCCCAGATCAGCAGTCATGCACCGTCCTTTGTCTTCAGCTTCCATCTGCTCCCTGCTTTTACACAGTCTGTGACCAAGCCCCAGGCAGCACCTCCCTTCTGAGTCTTGTCTCAGATGCAGCTGTTTTTCCAGACCCCTTACTTCTGAGGGACTGTGGCTTTGACCAGTTCTGCTCCTCTACAGGAGGGTCTCACTGAACAATGGCCATGTGCCGGCCACACCCAGGAATGTTTGCGGGACTGTGCTGCTGCTGATGCCCAGATACTGTGGCCAGGTGCCATCCCGCCCCAGGAAAAATTCATGAGATAGTGTAGCAGCAGTGTTTCAGGGATTATGGAAAATCACAGCACACATCTGGCACCAGGCTTCACCCTTAACGACCTTGTTTCAGCACCAGCGAATGTGATCATTCTCCTGGGTCCTCTGGGGCCTTGCCTTTGTGGGACCCACACAGCCTCTACCAGGTGTCCTCCCAGCAGGGGAACCACCTCTCCCGTGTGGCCTGCAGACCCCTGGACTCCACTCTGCTCCTGGGGATTTGTCCTTCCCACCAGAGCACTGCTAGGTATTGAACTGCAGAGTTTCAGACTCTGTGCTCCCTCCATTTATAGTCTTAATGGAATTTAAACTCTCTCCTTTCTCCTTTCTCCCTTTTTAGTTCAGTACCTGTGGCTGTTTCTATTTTCCCACTTTCTCTCCAGCTGCTTTTTGGGGGGTGCTTTTCCAGTATTCTCCCCCTCATCTCTGTCCTCTCTCCACACACAAAAGTGGCTCCTTGCCCTCCACAGCTTCTCTCTCCCCCAGTTCACCTCTCTGTGCTGCGTACCTGCTTAATTCTGTGGTTCAGGTTGTGCAGATTGTTGTGTTAATCCCCAGATCAGTTTTCTAGGTGTTCAGGATGGTTTAGTGTTGGTCCAGCTGTGTTTCATGGATGCAAGACACACAGAAAACCTCCATGCTGTTCCGCCATCTTAGCTCCTCCTCAACATTATGTTCATTACAGATACTGTTGTGCAGCGTCGTAGTTCATTCGTAACACTATGTAGTATTCTGTTGTATGAATATTACAAAATGCATTTATCCGCTTCCCAATTCATGGGCATCTGGGTATAATGAGTGGTATTGTCATGAACATTCAAGTTCATGACTTTGGTGAATACATGTATACATTTCTGTTAGTAATATACCCATGGGTGGGATTGCTAGCTTATAAAATAGGCATGTGCTCAGCTTTAGCAGATACCACCAGATAAGTTTAAAAGGTGGTTGTACCATTTGACCCTCCCACCAGCAGTATATGAGTGTTCTAGCCACCCCCCCATTTTTGCCAGCTTTCACTATTTTGCACAGGACAACCTTTGACAACACACTGATAAAGGAGAGCGTGGCTTGAACAGAGGCTAAAAGGGATTTGAGACACAGCCTCCAGGTGGCTGAGAGATCTCTTCCTTTAAAGACAGCACCCTAGAACTGTGGGGGCTCAAGTCTGACTCCAGAACCACAATTCCCCCTCCTTATCCCCAATGCCCCATCTTGCATGAAGTCATCAGCCACATGCACATCTGAAATCTTCTCCATTGCAAAAGAAGTTACTTTAGTTCTCCTAAAGCAAATAAACAAATAAGCCAACAAATAAACATATATCTCCTTTAACACAGACACAGGTAGCAGAAGCACAAATTCTTCCTGGGTAAGGCGAATTGTATCAAGGAAAGACAGAATTTATCTATCAATATATCTACCAATCTATGTAACACATAAGTTCTTACAATGTACCAGGCCTAAGCCCTTTACAAATATTAATTCATTCAACTCTTACAATGGCATATGAAATAAACATTATTAGTATTAGTATTAGTATTAGTATTAGTATTAGTATTTTACAGGTGAGGAAACTGAGGCATAAAGAAGTTGAGTAACATACGCAACCTCATGGATCTGGTAAGTGGCAAAGCAGAGAATCCAATCTGAGCAAGCCTGGCTCTATAGTCAATGCTCTTAACTTCATACTATGCTGTCTTTGTTTTTCTGGGAAACTCAGGCCTTGAATAACTTCTCATCTCAACTAGTCTAATGTGTTCCTTTTTATTTTCCCCTTAACATACCAAGAATTTGCTTACTTCATATGCCCAAGTGTAAAGCAACCCCTTAGTTTTCCAAAGAGAAAATTCTGCCCCCCACAAATTGGAGCCTATCTGAGTAATAAACTTGTAGCACCATAGATTAAGTAATGTCTACTTATAATACCGTACTTTTATAATTTCACACACACATATAATATCACAAATTAAATAAAGTAATGTATTGTTAAAATAGGGCCTTTTTTTCCTGAGCTCATGGGTCAGGAAATTATTTATCTTGGACAGGCTTATATAGCTAAGCCTCAGTGTCCTCATTGTCACTCTGGTTATTTTTTATACCATCAACTTCAGTTCATTCTGGGCTATTGACATACAGCATCTTTTAGTTTCATATATTACAAGATTGTTGGAAAATTATCCCAAATTAAAGCACCTGTTTGTATACTTTTTAAAAATTATATTGATCCTATGGGTCTTATCATCAATAGAGCATCTTAATATATTGCTCTACACAGTGATGACTAAAAGATTTATTTACTACTGTCTCAGATGATTGCAATAGAGTCATGACCACAGTTATAATTGCTAAATCTGTGTTATAAATCTTTTCTTTCATTTTATTCAATCTGTAAAGAGACCTGTATAAATTTCTCAAATTAATATTGATTTGGGTTGTTTTAATGGTCCTCTTCAAATAGCACTTTATCATTCAAACTGAACTATTCAGACTTTATAAAGACTCAAATAGAAGGTGGCAATTCGTACTTTCCTAAGGAACAGTTCTGAAGGAAGGGAGGGAACTTTACCTGTGAAATGGCTCTTACTGGCCAAATCATGGCTAAAGCATGGAGCCTGCTTAAGATTCTCTCTCTCCCTCTCTCTCTCTCTCTCTCTCTCTCTCTGATCAACATTTTAAAAAATGTATCCCAGACTAAATGCAGATGATGGGGGACAGTTTTCCACAACAGAAGTACCCAGTGTTCATTGTTAATTCTGTACCCAGTTAGATACAACCAGATTTCCAAAGCCCAGACAACTGTAAGCACACCACCAACTTGTAGGTTTCTCCTGAGCAGTGAGCCCCAGGCTGAGCAAAGGACAAGCTTGGAAAATTCATATCCAAAGGGCAAGGTACGTGTGCCTAATGGCTAGGCACCATACATAGCTTCTGGAGGCTTCTGTTCAAAGAGTCAGGGTCCCTACTGAAATAGCATTTGAAAAACTTGCAAATAATATAAAGCAGGAAAATGAGAGCAATTGTGACCTTCTAAATCTGCTGGGTTGTCCTCATCAGAACTCCTAAGTTATAGAAAGGAAAGTCTAAGAGGCATACAGTGTTAAAGAGCAAAAGTTTTGGAGTTAGAAACCTGGCTCTGCCACTAGCAGTATGGCCCTGCATACAACACTTTTCTTCTCCAAGTGTGTAAGCTGAAAATAATAACTGTAATAATATCTAATTTAAAGAGTTTTGTGAAGAATGAACTAGGCTATACCCGTAGAATACTTAGTGCATTGTAGCATGTAGGAAATCACTTAATAAATGATCGTCATTACAATTATCATCATTTCATTCTACTTTGTCAACATTTTCAGCCCAAGATAAAGTGGATGGAGTGTCCCTTCTCACTGTATTTAAAGCATCTAATGGTCTCCCAGGAAAATGGAGCAAGAGAAAAGGTCTGGGTAATGGGAAGGCAGAACATCCCGTCTTTTCCCCATACTCCCAGTTTCTGAGTTTGTTTTACCATACAGTAACACTGCTCTCAGCCCACTCAATGCCAAAATTCACATCACCATCTGAAGTAACATCTTCAAGATGAAAGGAAAAACAGATAAAAGGATGCCAGTGATGTCTCAATTCAAGCCATGGGAAACGTAGCTAAATTTGTCATCCTTCCCATCCCATGTGAACAAAAGTGCCTTCTACCTGCCACATAGTAGCTCTATAGCTAGTACACTGATTGGAGAAAAGGTCTAAATTTAATACTTAATCATCTTGAATGATGCTAGACCTATTTTTTTTTGCCAACTTTTAAAAACTTTTTATTATGGAAATGTTTAAACAAACAGAAGTTAAAAAGTACCCCCATGTACCCATAACCCAGTTTAAAAAGTTATCAACTCATGTGTTTTTTATATACCCTTCTCTACTTCCCCCCTCCTTTTAGATTATTTTAAAACAAATCCTAGACATCATATCATTTCATCCTTAAGTATTTCAGCAGGTGACTCTAAGCAAGGACTCTTTTTCTAAAATATAACTATAATGTCATTATTCCCACTAAGAAATTAATAATTATTTTTTTTTAAATAATTATTCTTTAATATGATGAAATATCCAGTAAGTATTCAAATTCCCCCTGATCCCATATTTTTTACAATTTTTCTTAGTGTCGAAATAAGGTCCATACTTTGCAATTAGTCATGTCAAAAGTTACAAAATAACAAAAGTAAGAGAAGTAAATCACTGAAGTAGTGATTAGTAAAAGTTTATTGTGTGCACACCAAAAAGACAGTTTGTAAACTGGGAGCACTCAAACCAGACCATGGAATGAGGCTCAGGGGTATATTGTTTTAAAGCAGCTTATATAGTGAGAAAGCAGACTGTTTATTATTCACAGTGATTGGTTATGATTTTAGAATTTTCTTAAATGACAGGGAACTGGTCGGTGGTTACCTCATATCAAGTTGGGGAATAGTTTAACTTTTGGTTATGGTTTCCAAAGGCATAAGCGAGAAATGACCCGGGTCAAGTTCACCTTGCAAAGTAAGCTAAAGTAAGCTTTGTTTGTATGAATAAACTGGTTTTGTCTTTCCAGGGAATTTTCAAGGCTGGCCTCCATTTCTTTTTAACAATAGATATGTCTTTTAAGTCTCAGTCTCTAGCTTCTAATTCTTTCTCATTTCCTCTTTCTCCTTCTCTATCCCTCTTTCACACAGACCCACACACACACACACACCCTACCCTCCCATACACACACACACACACATAAACACACACATTTTTCAATACACTTTTGTTGTTGAAAAATGCATGTTACTTGTCAGAGTTTTGATAGTCTCGATTTTGCTATTTGCATCCTTATTACCGGCATGGTTCAGTGTGTTTCTCTGTCCCCTATTAACTGGTAGTTAAATCTAGAGGCTTAATACAATTCTGGTTTGATATTTTGACAAGGAAACTGCATAGATGGTATTTTATACTTTCATTAGGAGGCATATACCTGTTGCTGCTCTTTTTGCTATGCTAGTCATTGATGATCATTGTCCAGGTGCAATTTTTTAAAACAATGTTTTACTATGGTTTATCCCAATACTTTTTAGAAATTATATATGACTCGATTAGGAGCTAGACATCTATGACAGGGATCTATCCATTTTAGGAAAGAGACTATATCTCATTTTTCTTTATACCCCTGGTGCTGAGAGCATGGTGACATCACAGGCACTCTAAAACTGTTGTTCAAATTAATTGGAAAACCAATATTTCCTCTAGAATGTAATTTATCTGAAGAAATGCATGCTTTTCTACTCTCATCAATAGCTTTTATAGAGTCAAGGGCTTTACCACTACCCCAACACCTGACCTGCCTGTTCTTTTTAATTTAGTCATTAAATTCTCCTCACATTTATAAAAGAAGAAATTGCTATGCCTGCAACTGAGTGGCTGCAAAGGCTAACATTAGTTTTAATTCTTCTATCACATCTGCTTAAATTTCCTCATTAAGACTTCAGGTACAATTTTCCCAATAGTATTACCTGGGCTGTGTATGCAAATTATATCCCTGCTTACACAGTTGAGCATTTAAGGCATGATTATATTTTCTTCCCGTCTGTGATAAGGAACAAAAGGAAATTTGGCTCATACAACGTATAAGACACCTTTGGAAGCTCTTGTTCTACTTTTTAAATAATTCATTGTAACAGTACCTAGCAGGACTTATGCCCTGGGGGTTCTTGATCCTATTTTGCCACGCCCCAGCCTCTCTCTTGATGTTGGAAGATTTAGACAAAAGGACCAAATCAGCACTTAGCAGAGGTCAACAGAGAAGCTGGTTCTACACATAGAAACGATCCTGGTTTGTTACTAGCTTGGATTCAGCTATGACCCTTCACTGTCAAAGCCCTCTGATAGATTGTTTCACTCTACCCTCTCCCCTTCTCCCATATCATTCCCTCTTTAGCCTCCTGCAGTCTAATTTCTACACCAACCGCTACCCACCATCTCTTATTGGTAACTGACATGTCACATCGAGTAGGCTTTCCCCAGTTGGTTCTCATCTCACATGATGGTTTTGCAGTTTTCATCCTGTTCAGCAGCTCCTTCCTTTTGAAACACCTCTTGTCTACATTTCAGTCTATACATTGCAATTCTCCTCTGACCTCTCAGAGTGCTTCTCACTCTCATTTGCAGCCTTTTAAATGTTGGGTTTTCCTATTGATTTTTCCCAGCACCTTTTCCTCTCTCACTCACTCCCTTTCCCAACAATTTCATTGCCATGTCTGGGGATAAGGCTACCAAATCTACATCACTTCCTCTGTCCTTGTCTGGGAGTCCAGACTCACATCACTGGTTGCACACTAGGATAGCTGCAGATAAATAGCAAAGCAGCACACGTCCAAATAAAATTATTACCTCTTTTACCCCCACTCCTTGCTTTCCATTTCTGCATCCATAATCTGTGGACATCTCAGGGCCCCCCGGGATAACACTTACCCTCTCTTCTTCCCATTCCTCACATCCCATTGTTCATCAGGTTCCCTCAAATTAGTACTCCAGAGGTCTCTCAAAGTCATCCCTTCTGCCCTTTTGGCTCTACTCTTTGCCTAGTTTATATTCTCATCTCCTCATGCCTAAGCTATCACAGTAGCCTCCTAATCTTGTGCCAGTTTCTTCCTCTCTGAAGCTGTCATTCACATTGATGCCACTGTTATTAATATCTTCCCAAGACACAGTAGGTAATGTGACTGTCCTCCTGAAAGACTTCCAATGGCTTCAATTTCTGTAGGCTGTGAAGACAACAGCATCCACAGCCCTTCATGACATGGACCCAATTTGTCTTTCTAGCCCCATAAGTCAAAGTAAAGAGTTTCTGGAGATTCTAGTAGTAGAAGAAATATGAAGAAAGATAGAACTTCTGTGAGAGGAAAGTAAGTAGAAAGTCATGCTCAAGTAGGAAAGCAACATGAGCAAAAGCACTGAAGTTGAAAGTACTATTTTATTAAAGGGAATATAAAGAAGAGATAAGCAAGGAGGGGTGGTAGTGTCATGTGGGGAGAAATACAGTTCAATCAATAGGATGGAGAAAAATCATTAGTAAGAGTCTTAAAATCAAACATGAATTTAAGAACAATGCTATGTTAATTTCCATGTATATTACCTATTCCTGCATACAGCTTCTCCAAACCTAATATTCTACAGCAGACCCAACAAAATACTTCAAAGTTGCTTAAGTGTTCTTATTTCTATTTTAGGCTTTCAATCCCAATTGTTAACAACTCCCTTAAATATAAGACTTCCTTTCAGAGCTACTTGGAAATGTGTTACCTAAAATGCTACATATTTCCCCTCTTCTTCCCCAGCATTTCTCCAGCTTCTAAAAATAACAACTCAGATGCTGCTTTGTTCACTGTTCTAGCTCCCATTTACACACCTATCATGTTCAGAGACCACCTGGGACATATCACTTTAATTGGCATTGTGTGTGTGTCTGTGTGTGTGCATGTGTGTGTGTGTCTCCATTTCTTCCTGCTCAAATAGCATTTTTTAAAAAATTAAGCTTAATGCTCCTGAGGAAATTATATTCTACCATGAGAATGAAAAGGCTACAAGTCATTCTTTCCCTCTGATTTCCATAGAAGCCTTAGGAGACAACTTCGGCAGCCAACATAAGAGCTCTCATGTGTGAATTAGGAGAGGAAGTAAGGACAATAATAGTCAGTGATTGACAATATTTATTTGAAAGCTAAGACTTACTATGTGACAGACACTGTGCCAGGAACTTCACATGCATATTCATATTCAATAGTCACATCACTCCAATAACTAGGTATTCTTACCATCCTCATTTTTCTTTTTTTTTAATATGAAATTTATTGTCAAATTGGCTTCCATACAACACCCAGTGCTCGTCCCAACAGGTGCCCTCCTCAATACCCATCACCCACCCTCCCTTTCCTCCCACCCCCCATCAACCCTAAGTTTGTTCTCAGTTTTTAAGAGTCTCTTATGTTTTGGCTCCCTCTCTCTCTAACCTTTTTATTTCCTTCCCCTCCCCCATGGTCTTCTGTTAAATCTCTCAAGATCCACATCACAGTGAAAACATATGGTATCTGTCTTTCTCTGTATGGCTTATTTCACTTAGCATAACAGTCTCCAGTTCCATCCGCATTGCTACACAAGGCCATGTTTCATTCTTTCTCATTGCCACGTAGTACTCCATTGTGTATATAAACCACAATTGCTTGATCCATTCATCAGTTGATAGACATTTAGGCTCTTTCCATAACTTGGCTGTTGTTGAAAGTGCTGCTCTAAACATTGGGGTACAAGTGCCCCTATGCATCAGCACTCCTGTATCCATTGGGTAAATTCCTAGCAGTGCTATTGCTGGGACATAAGGTAGATCTATTTTTAATTTTTTGAGGAACCTCCACACTGTTTTCCAGAGTGGCTGCACCAGTTTGCATTCCCACCAACAGTGCAAGAGGGTTCCCGTTTCTCCATATCCTCGTCAGTATTTATAGTCTCCTGATTTTTTCATTTTAGCCACTCTGACTGGCATGAAGTGACATCTCAGTGTGGTTTTGATTTGTATTTCCCTGATGAGGGGCGATGTTGAGCATCTTTTCATATACTTGTTGGCCATCTGGATGTCTTCTGTAGAGAAGTGTCTATTCATGTTTTCTGCTCATTTCTTCACTGGGTTATTTGTTTTTCAGGTGTGGAGTTTGGTGAGTTCTTTATAGATTTTGGATACTAGCCCTTTGTCTGATACACCATTTGCAAATATCTTTTCCCATTCCGTCGGTTGCCTTTTAGTTTTGTTGGTTGTTTTCTTTGCTGTGCAGAAGCTTTTTATCTTCATGAGGTCCCAATAGTTCATTTTTGCTTTTAATTCCCTTGCCTTTGGGGATGTGTCAAATAAGAAATTGATGCAGCTGAGGTCAGAGAGGTTTTTTCCTGCTTTTTCCTCTAGAATTTTGATGGTTTCCTGTCTCACATTCAGGTCCTTTATCCATTTTGAGTTTATTTTTGTGAATGGTATAGGAAAGTGTTCTCATTTCATCCTTCTGCATGTTGCTGTCCAGTTCTCCCAGCACTATTTGTTAAAGAGACTGTCTTTTTTCATTGGATATTCGTTCCTGTTTTGTCAAAGATTAGTTGACCATACTTTTGTGGGTCTAATTCTGGGGTTTCTATTCTATTCCATTGGTCTATGTGTCTGTTTTTGTGCCAATACCATGCTGTCTTCATGATTACAACTTTGTAGTAGAGGCTAAAATCTGGGATTGTGATGCCTCCTGCTTTGGTCTTCTTCAAAATTACTTTGGCTATTTGGGGTCTTTTGTGGTTCCATACAAATTTTAAGATTGCTTGTTCTAGTTTCAAGAAGAATGCTGGTGCAATTTTGATTGGGATTGCATTGAATGCGTAGATAGTTTGGATAGTATTGACATTTTGACAATATTTATTCTTCCAGTCCATGAGCACGGAATGTGTTTCCATTTCTTTATATCTTCTTCAATTTCCTTCAATTTCCATGGTTTTCAGCATACAGACCTTTTACGTCTTTGGTTAGGTTTATTCCTAGGTATTTTATGCTTCTTGGTGAAATTGTGAATGAGATCAGTTTCTTTGTCTTTCTGTTGCTTCATTATTAGTGTATAAGAATGCAACTGATTTCTGTACATTGATTTTGTATCCTGCAACTTTGCTGAATTCATGTATCAGTTCTAGCAGACTCTTGGTGGAGTCTGTCGGGTTTTCCATCTATAATCTCATGTCATCTGCAAAAAGTAAAAGCTTGACTTCGTCATTGCCAATTTTGATGCCTTTGATTTCCTTTTGTCGTCGGATTGCTGATGCTAGCACTTCCAACACTATGTTAAACAGCGGTGAGAGTGGACATCCCTGTCGTGTTCCTGTTCTCAGGGAGAAAGCTCTCAGTTTTTCCCCATTGAGGATGATACTAGCTGTGGGCTTTTCATAAATGGCTTTGAGGATGTTTAAGTATGTTCCTTCTATCCCGACTTTCTCGAGGGTCTTTATTAAGAAAGGATGCTGAATTTTTGTGAAATGCTTTTTCTGCATCGATTGACAGGATCATATGGTTCTTATCTTTTCTTTTTATTAATGTGATGTATCACATTGATTGATTTGCGAATGTTGAACCAGCCCTGCAGCCCAGGAATGAATCCAGCTTGATCATGGTGTATAATTCTTTTTATATGCTGTTGAATTCGATTGCTAGTATCTTATTGAGAATTTTTGCATCCATATTCTTCAGGGATATTGGCTTGTGGTTCTCTTTTTTTACTGGGTCTCTGTCTGGTTTGGGAATCAAAGTAATGCTGGCTTCATAGAATGAGTCTAGAAATTTTCCTTCCCTTTCTATTTTTTGGAAGAGCTTGAGAAGGATAGGTATTATCTCTGCTTTAAATGTCTGGTGCAATTCCCCTGGGAAGCCATCTGGTCCTGGACTCTTATTTGTTGGGAGATTTTTGATAACCAATGCAATTTCTTTGCTGGTTATGGGTCTGTTCAAGCTTTCTATTTCTTCATGTTTGGGTTTTGGAAGTGTGTGGGTGCTTAGGAATTTATCCATTTCTTCTAGGTTGTCCAGTTAGTTGCCATATAATTTTTCATTGTATTCCCTGATAATTGCTTGTATTTGTGAGGGATTGGTTGTAATAATTCCATTTTCATTCATGATTTTATCTATTTGGGTCATCTCCCTTTTCTTTGTGAGAAGCCTGGCTAGAGGTTTATCAATTTTGTTTATTTTTTCAAAAAAAACAACTCTTGGTTTTATCAATCTGCTCTACAGTTTTTTTTAGATTCTATATTGTTTATTTCTGCTCTGATCTTTATTATTTCCCTTATTCTGCTGGGTTTAGGGTGTCTTTGCTCTTCTGCTTCTATTTCCTTTAGGTGTGCTGTTAGATTTTGTATTTGGGATTTTTCTTGTTTCTTGAGATAGGCCTGGATTGCAATGTATTTTCCTCTCAGGACTGCCTTCGCTGCATCCCAAAGCACTTGGATTGTTGTATTTTCATTTTCGTTTGTTTCCATATATTTTTTAATTTTTTCTCTAATTGCCTGGTTGACCCATTCATTCTTTAGTAGGGTATTCTCTAACCTCCATGCTTTTGGAGGTTTCCCGGACTTTTTCCTGTGGTTGATTTCAAGCTTCATAGCATTGTGGTCTGAAAGTATGCATGGTATGATCTCAATTATTTTATACTTAGGAAGGGCTGTTGTGTGACCCAGTATGTGATCTATCTTGGAGAATGTTCCATTTGCACTACTCAAGAAGAAAGTATATTCTGTTGCTTTGGGATGCAGAGTTCTAAATACATCTGTCAAGTCTATCTGATCCAATGTATCATTCAGGGCCCTTGTTTCTTTATTGATCCTGTGTCTAGTCAATCTATCCATTGTTGTAAGTGAAATATTAAAGTCCCCTGCAGTTAGCACATTCTTATCAATAAGGTTGCTTATCTTTGTGATGAATTGTTTTATATATTTGGGGGCTTCCATATTCGGTGCATAGACATGTATAATTGTTAGCTCTTCCTGATGGATAGACCCTGTGATTATTATATAATGCTCTTCTTCATCTCTTGTTACAGCCTTTAATTTAAAGTCTAGTTTGTCTGATATAAGTATGGCTACTCCAGCTTTCTTTTGACTTCCAGTGGCATGATAGATAGTTCTCCATCCCCTCACTTTCAATCTGAAGGTGTCTTCAGGTCTAAAATGAGTCTCTTATAGACAGCAAATAGATGGGTCTTGTTTTTTTTATCCATTCTGATACCCTATGTCTCTTGGTTGGAGCATTTCGTCCATTTACATTCCGTGTTATTATGGAAAGATATGGGTTTAGAGTCATTGTGATGTCTGTAGGTTTCATGCTTGTAGTGATGTCTCTGGTACTTTGTGGTCCTTGCAACATTTCACTCACAGAATCCCCTTAGGATCTCTTGTAGGGCTGGTTTAGTGGTGACGAATTCCTTCAGTTTTTGTTTGTTTGGGAAGACCTTTATCTCTCCTTCTATTCTGAATGACAGACTTGCTGGATAAAGGATTCTCGGCTGCACATTTTTTTCTGTTCATCACATTGAAGATTTCTTGCCATTCCTTTCTGGCCTGCCAGGCCAGATAGTAGATAGGTCTGCCACTAGCCTTATGGATCTCCCTTTGTAAGTTAGAGCCTGTTTGTCCCTAGCTGCTTTCAGAATTTTCTTTACCCTTATATTTTGCCAGTTTCACTATGATATGTCCTGTGGAAGATCGATTCAAGGTACGTCTGAAGGGAGTTCTCTGTGCCTCTTGGATTTCAATGCCTTTTTCCTTCTCCAGATCAGGGAAGTTCTCACCTACGATTTGTTCAAGTACCTTCAGCCCCTTTCTCTCTGTCTTCCTCTTCTGGAATTCCTATTATACGGATGTTGTTCCGTTTGATTGCATCACTTAGTTCTCTAATTCTCCCCTCATACTCCTGGATTTTTTTTATCTCTCTTTCTCTCAGCTTCCTCTTTTTCCATAATTTTATCTTCTAATTCACCTATTCTCTCCTCTGCCTCTTCAATCCGAGCTGTGGTTGCCTCCATTTTATTTTGCACCTCATTTATAGCATTTTTAGCTCCTCATGACTATTTCTTAGTCCCTTGATCTCTCTAGCAATAGATTCTCTGCTGTCCTGTATACTTTTTTCAAGCCCAGCGATTAATTTTATGACTATTTTTCTAAATTCTTCTTCCATTATATTGCTTAAATCGTTTTCGATCAGTTCGTTAGCTGTCGCTACTTCCTGGAGTTTCTTTTGGAGATAATTCTTCCGTTTTGTCATTTTGGATAGTCCCTGGGGTGGCGTGGAACTGCAGGGCACTTCCCCTGTGCTGTCAGGAGTAACTTGCATTGGTGGGCAGGGCTGCAGTCAGACCTGATGTCTGCCCCTACCCCACTGCTGGGGCCACAGTCAGACTGGTGTGTACCTTATCTTCCCCTCTCCCAGGGGCAGAACTCACTGTGGAGTGTTGTGGCCTCTGTCTTGGCTGCTTGCACACTGCCAGTCTTGTGGTGTTGCTTCGATGGGATCTGGCCAAGGGTGTATTAGTCGGGGTGGATCTGCAAGGTACACTTGGGTGGGCGGGGCAGGCTTAGCTCACTTTGCCATCAGTGGTCCCCTGCAGGAGGGGCCCTGCAGCGACCGGGAGGCAGGCAGACCCATCAGAGGGATGGATCCACAGAAGCACAGCGTTGGGTGTTTGTCAGGTACAAGCAGGTTCCCTGACAGGAACTGGTTCCCTTTGGGATTTCGGATAGTGGATGGGAGAGGGAGATGGTGATGGTGATGGCCAGTGCCTTTGTTGCCCCCAACCTGAGCTCTGTCTTCCGGGGCTCAACACCTCTACCTCCCAGGGTCTTCTCGCCCTCCAGCTCTCCAAGCAAAGCTGTTGACTTATAACATTCCAGATGTTAAATCCTGCTGGCTGTCAGAACTCAAGCAGTCCGGCCCCTCCGCTTTTGCAAGCCAGACTCAGGGGCTCTGCCTTGACGGGTGGGCTGCCCCTCACCGCCCCGGCTGTCTCCCACCAGCCTGTGGAGTGTGCACCGCCTCTCCGCCCTTCCTACCCTCTTCCGTGGGCCTCTTGTCTACACTTGGCTCCGGAGAGTCCGTTCTGCTGGTTCTCTGGTGGTTGTCTGGATTATTTAGGCAGATGTGGGTGGAATCTAAGCAATCAGCAGGACGAGGGGAGCCCAGCATCCTCCTACACCACCATCTTCCTCTACTCTCCTACACTTCTCATTTTTCACACAAGCAAATCGAAACTTGGAGGGGTTAAAGAGCTTGATCTGACATCACAAAAGTAAATAAAAGGACTCACTTTTGGACCTAGATCTGCAGGGATGATAACTCATGTTCTGTGTGCAGAAAATCACGTGTAAATTTTGAAATGGAAGCCAATATGTGGTATATTAGGCTGGGTTCTCTCAGAAGCAGACCCAGCAACAAGGATTAGAATGTCAGTGCTCTATATACAGGGAAGGGAAGGAAGCCAATAAAAGCCGTGCATCCTCTGAAGAACTCTAGGAGACAGCCTAGAGCACACCTCAGAGTTAATCTAACAAGTAGGCAAGGCAACTGAGACATTTCTCTATGAACTCCTCTGTTAGTTATTGGTTAAGAGATGCTGTTGGCAGCACTCACAGCTTGCTCTGAGCACAGACTAAGCATGCTCCCTGTCAGAAAAAGCCTTCAGACAGAGTCACAGATGTTCAACAGAAAGCAGCCTACAGCAAGTAGAGGTAAGTACTGAGGGATGTGGGCAGGGCACCAAGACCATCTGCAATACATGCATATGGCCCTGGGAACAAAGAAAAAGGAAAGCGAGAAAAAGCCATTCCCTGGACACAATCAATTTTGCTGCTTTACCCACCATCCTCTGCAATCAGCTTAACCTACTGGGATTTCTCAGCCCTAATTTTCACCATTTTTTTCAGTAATTCTCTCTTTTCTATCTCCAGCTGGGCAATATGGACTTTCACGGAGATACAGGAATCACCATGGGGCTGCTACAACCAGAAATGATGGGACCCACCATTGTACACCAGAACTTTCTACCTGCCAGCACTACCCTGCACTGTGGAAATCTGTACCCTCCCCACAATAAAATATCTTTCATGCTGTCCTCCCATGAAGCAAAAACTAGCTACTCAAACAGTCCCCAAATTCCAACTTTTGGAGACCAACATGAGGTCATTTTCAAAGACAGGGTCCTATGTCTGAAATACCATCCTTAAACTTCCTTATTCAAGATTTTGCAATTCTAAAGTTTCTAAACTAAAAAACATAACCAAGAGAGCTAAAAATCACATAGTTCTTTGGGGTTAAATAATTCTCTAATAATGGTATAGGTTGGATATTTTATTAGTAGTGATAAAACTTTTTTAATTTTTTTAAGTTTATTTACTTATTTTGAGAGAGAGTGACAGAGAGTGAGCAGGGGATGGGCATAGAGAGAGGGAGAAAGAGAATCCCATGCAGGCTCCCAGTGGGACTTGAACCCATGAACCATAAGATCATGACTGAGCTGGAACCAAGAGTCAGATGCTTAACTGACACACCCAGGCACCCTAAATAGTGATAAATATTGATAATACTAAAGAGTTCCAATATATTGATGGCTCTCTATGTGCCTGGCCATCTGGCTGGCTCATTATTTCTCACTCTAAACCCTAAGAGAGTTTTGCAAAAGCCATGGGTATGTCCATCAGCATCTCAGAGCACACGCTCTTACGTTTTATAAGCTTGAGACACCAGTCACACAGATGGAATGGCCGGTGGCTCCGAGTTACACTGATGATAGCCAGTAGGGCAAAAAGGGCTCTAGGCTGGCCCAGGCAGGTAGGGGAGATTAAAATCAGTTCTCTTCTCTTTCCTGTGATTCCCAAGTTATTGGCACATCAACTTTCATCATTTTCCTCAAACTTGCCTTCCAATATTCTCCCTCCTTCTGTCCCTTGGCCTCCTTTCATCTCTTTGCCCAAAAAAACAAGAAAAAAACCCCAAAAGCCCACATGGTTAAATAACTTCTCCAAGGTCACATAACAAATAAAAAGTTAACCCAGGGTCCAAACCTAAGCCTGGTTGTTTCCTACCATATCACAGTGCCTTTCTAGCGTTCCCTGGAGTGAAATGTCCGGGACCCATTGCCATAAAAACACGAAAGAAATTATTGCTAAATAATTGGCTACTGTCATATACATGAAATAGTACTTCAGAAGGTTTGAAATATGAAAATATCATGCAAAATGGTTGATTTCTTAATGGGAGCTGCTGTATTCTTCACAAGAAGCCAAATTATTAATGTCATCTATATTTTTTCTTAGAAGGACAACTTGTTAGAATGGAAGAAATTCTGAGATCATCTAATCACCAGCTTGCAGAACTGAGGCCCAGAAAAGTTAAGTAACTAACTTAAGGACACTCAGCTGGCTAGTTAGCAGTCAGCTATGATTAGATCCTGGTTTCTCTGACTTCAGATCTGTAGCTTTTTCACTCACCCCACCAGATTGTGTCTTTTCATTCGAACAGCTTCCCCCCACCCCACCTTGGGCAATTGCAGATGGTCACAGTTTTTAGCACTGATGCACATTTTGATCAGTTCCACTGCCCCGCATTTCTAACAATTCTCAGAAATGTTTTTCTCACAGGCATTTAGGATAGTGCTATAATAACAGTTTTTTTTAATGTCTTTTCTCTGAAAGAAATAACACGCCAAAGTTCCAGGCTCTGCTTCATCGTTATATAATACTTGTCTGGGATTGCAAATCACTTGCAAAAGGACAAGGCCTGGGGGAGGCGAGGGTGGGTGTGAATCTTTTGTGGTTTCTTGAGTAACATGAGGCGATTTGTCATTTTAGTGAGGCCAGAGCCTTTGCTCTCAGATCCATATCCAATCAGGCTCATTTCCATTATCTTTGAAAACTTGCAGTTTCTGAGGCTAGCCCTGAACTGAGGTGGAACACAACAGTTGCAGACAGACCTCTTTTTCTCTCTTCCCTTCCACCCAAGTAAGAGAACAGGCTAATAATAAACCAAAGTTCTAGAACTTGAATTTGAACTGAAAATACCTCCGAATAAAACCTGTTTCTTCCGTCCTGCAAACGGGAGGGGAAGGGAGAAGCGACAGCAGGGAACCGGTGTATTTTCTGTGAAAGTGTGCCCTCTGGTGATAAATTTCGGTAAAGATTTGCTCTCCGGGAGAAGTAAACAAAATTATCATACCCTAAAGAATTTCTTATTGGAGGGGAATAAGATCTATACATAACTCCTTAATGTTCAACTTTATAGTCATAAGTTAGCGGTTATGCAGGACCCACTGAGATGTTAGTTCTGATGGAGACTGGCACAAGAGAAATTCAAAATACTTCTGTTACTTGGGTAGCTCTCCAAATACCTTGTTGCTGGGCATATTTATAGAGAAGTGAAAAGAAAGCAACTCCAAAGGGCAGCAGTGTAAAGATTTTGGCTAGGTATGTTAAACTCTTGCCAAAATAGTCAGAAGTAGGTCCCTTTAATTTGGGAAAATGGACAAGAATTCCAGAGCAAATAGAGATACCTTAAAAAAGTGTTCTGACTAAATATGAATGAAGAAAAAAAATTTTAATATGGTACAATAAGCTATGCTTTCAGTGGCAAAGCCTCCATTGAAGAGTCTTGTCTTTCTACCTTTTTGCCTCCGTGTTTAAGCCCTGCAATCCGCTGCATACCCTTCCTTCAGTATTCAGATTGAAGGGGCAGTGAGAGAAAGCCAACTCCTTTATTAGGCATTCTACTCAGCAATATTCCGTCCCATGCTTCCTGCTTGCATTTGATAAGGAACGAATTCCAATGATCTATGGTTAGCTGCTAGTAGCAAGAGAATTTTCCCTCACAATTCCCTTTCTTGCTTCTTCTTTTGCACGCTTCCCACCCACTCATCCACTCCTAATTCAGACCACCTAAACTGCCTCCGTTATTCATGCAAATCATTCCTCACCACGCTGTGCACAAGCACCCACATTTATATCCTTAGCGATGCTCAGTTTAACCTCTTGGTGCGGGAGAAGTACTAAATCAAATCAGCTGCCTGAGTCTGGCACTCAACGGCGGCTGCACCCAGGTTTTGCAGTTCCCACTCTGAGCCAATCAAGCAGGAGCCCATCAGCAAACAGACCACATTACATAAGGCTGCTGCGGGGCCAGCAATGAGATCAGTAAGGGAGATCACACCGCCACAGCTTCACCCACGTCCCGGGAGAATCTACCAGCCCCTTGTAAGGAGCAAACCCAGACCTCTGTGGCTGTGCGTACATTTTGTGCCAGGCAGTGAGAACATGGGTATAGAATAGCAACTCTTTCTACATCTGTGTATTCCGAAATTGAGATATTTCGCAGAATTCGTGTTGCCTCGGGGGAATACAGAAACATGCTTTCCTCCTTTGAGATTCCTTAAACTCTATTAAGGATAACCGTGTGCTAGGGATGGCTCTAACTGATTTGTTTGACTATCTGGTCCGTGCGTGTTTGTTTAGTGACTGGGGTGAACAGAGCAGCTGTGATCACAGGAAGGTAACCCAAATTCGTTTTTTCTGCTCTTTGCCTGAGTTTTCTCAGTTCGCTGCTCAGTGGGAAGAAAAGAGGGCATCGCGAGAAATTGAATTCCTCTAAGATAACCTGAATCATAGCTGCCAAGGTTCTAAATCAAATCTCAGATGGAGATTTGGTTTGAGAAATGAGCAGGCCAGTGAAACCTCTCTCCACCTGGAAAGAGATTGTGATAAGAAGAGAGAGAGAGAGACCAGAACCAAAGTCATTTTTCATCCATGTGATTTGAGTTGATCCTAAGTAGGTCTTTGCTCTTTGTCTCTGCTGTGCATTCAGCTGCTGCTCTTTCAGTTTAGGGAGAATGAGAGCAGTGATTGAGCATTGCTTTCAAGCGGGAGAAGATTTTCCTACCAAGATAGGATACATATTTAGTATGCAAAAAACCGCCTTCTCTCACTTTTGAGATAAAATTTATATTCTATGGATGTTCTCTTGTTAGATATTTAAGGTAGTATTGCATTGTAGGAAAGAGAGAATTAGAATTTTAAGAGGGAGAGGAAATGGGGGAGAGAACGGGTGATGGTGGGGGAGAGAAGAAAAAAGAGGGGACAAAGAAAAGTAGTAAAGGGTCCAGGAATATTTACGAGAATGAGGTAAGCAAGTTCTTCTCTGAGAGAATATCAATTCATTGCTGTTACTGATCAGTGAGAGAGGGATAATTAGAGAACCCAAGGGCTCATGGGAGCTCAACAGAATCTGAGATTAGGGGTGTTCCAACTATGCACAGCCCGCTCCCCGTTGAGAATTTTGGCTGACAATAGTGTCATGACAATAATGACAGTAATGTAATGGGAGGTGTCACTGATGTGAAAATGTCATATGTGAGATTCGTGTGGACAAAGAAAAGGCTGAGGACCCCTGGAAATGAGCAAGGGAAAAGGAAATGCAATCTCTTCACTGCAAATGAAAGAGCAGATCTGTATTTGGAGATGAAATATAGATACTCTCCAAGAGGAAAGTAAACCCAGTAATCGTCACTGAATACCTGCAATACCTCCATCCCAAATAATAGAGTAAAACAACTCTTAATTAATGAAGAGAGAGCCATGTCGTTCACAGGGACAGTTGATCACTTTGTGACAGTCACTGTGCATAGAGCTGGGAATCTACATCTTTCCCCTGATGAGCCTTTAGAGATTCTTACCATGTAAATATGGCTGGGTGGTAGCTGGCTTTTGGTTCAGTGATGCTGTTTTCAGCATTTTTTGACGAATAATTTCTAAATTCTGCAGCAAAGATTTTCCAAAACCTTAAATCTGAATTGAGTTGAATATACAAAGTTTTGGACCTCTTTATGAGCTGCCTTTGTTGTAGCTATTGTTATTGATGATGATGGTCATGATGATATTTTGTTGTCAGCAACGATGAGGTTGTACAAATAAGGAGACAAAAGAGGTAGATCTTTGTACGCTGAAGCAATTGCTGGTGAAGGATTGATTTTATAAAAGGTTTTGCTTCCATCTAGTGGTTATTGTGTACAACTGTCTTATTCTGACAAGCGAAATTAATTGAACGAAATTTTGAAGTGCCCTTACGCTGTGCAGGGAGCCAGTGATTAAAATACTAATGCTACTGTCTTAAAAACACTGCTAATAATGATAGGACTCTGCTGTTGATGAGTGCCCAGCATAGTGGAGGAATCAGCCACTTAAATTGCTGTAAACAGAACCAGTAACAGTACCACCAGTTAGTATTTCTGTAATGCCCAGTGCATGCCAGATACTGATAGAAGTGTTTTATATGTTTTAGCTCACCTGATGTACTCAATAACCCTATGAGGTAGTATTTTTAACCTCATCTTACCAAAGAGGGAGCTGAGGCTCAGAGAGGTTATATAACTTCTGCAGAGTCACACAGAGGAAGTGTGAGAGCCAGGTTTTGAACCAGATCAATTGGCAGGAGCCTGTTCCCTTACCACCATATATTCAGATGACAAGTACAATAGAAGAGATTTGTAGTAAGTAACTACAGGAATTGAACCACAGCAGTGAGGATGGAAATAAGAATTTAGAGCAGGGAAGAAATCTAAAATGTATTTAGGGAGAACTAATAGGATGTGGTAGACAATTGGATAGGAGAGGAGGAAGGAAAGTTAGAGTTTGTGACTAAGCAGAATGGGAGACAACCAAGTAATTAACCAAGTCTCAATTTTGATGTAGGCATAAGTGTGAGGAGAAGGGATAGACTCTCATTTCTTATTTAGAGCCTTAGAAGTGCTAAGAAGTAAACATATTTCAACAAAAAAGGTAAATACTACGAAAGATCGGTGCATGATTAGGAAAACTGTTCCTTCCTATTGTGAATCCCTAACTTGAAGAAAACATACAAGAATACATTCATTGAATAAGACTTTGTAAAACTTTTGACATTTCTGAAATTGAAAACCTATATTGTGAGCTATACCTACCCATAAGTATTCAAATGTTTTACTATAGGGTATATGAAAAATGCTTAATGTGGGACCCTATATGATATGTTTTCATGGAATTTTTCTTAGAACATTATTAAACTTGGAGGGACCTTGGAGTTGAAGTATTCCAACCTCCTCATGTGACAAATAAAGGAAGTTATATCAAGATGAATTAATATTTTTGAGCACCTTCACTATAATAAGGAACTAAGATGGTAATTGTGTGAGATAAAAAGAAATAGAACACAGAGCTTTTATTCTCAAGATGTTTACATTTTATTTGGGGAAATAACAATATAGTGTACAAAATAGTTGCTCTTCTGGTGTGCTCAGGATCCAGTCTCCTTCTTTTGGTCACAGCACCCGGAATTTCTTTTGGGGGCCATTTCTCCTTCAGTCTCAGTGATTTATGTGGCCTGACTCCATCTCTGGCTCCATGTGATACAGTCTGGCCAATAAGAACAATAGCCAATTTATATGGTGACGATAATTGGTCCAGGGATGAATGGACTCATTGCTTGGCCCAGCCAATAAAAACAAATGAGGTTCATGCCAGGAGTTTTTCTGAAATGCTTTGAAGAAAAAGCACCCTCTTTCCACAGAGGTTGCCAGGTTGGTAGAAGGACAGTCTAGAGCTTCTGGAGGCCACCATGTGAAGAGAGCATCCTGACAATTATGCTACCAGTGGAAGGTAGACTGAGAGAGGAATGAGACTTGTAAAGCTCATGGCAATGTGTGATCCTCTAAATAAAACTGCCTTAGAACTTTGCAGAATCACCATCCTTTTTACTGTGGCTTCTCTATTCCTGAGCTCTTTAATTTAATCATCCACATGGTTGACAGAATTTCCTCATTGAGTGCTTATATTCCTTGATTCTCATGTCTGCCTGTTGCCTATTTAATTGAATGATCAGTTAACTGGGTATAATAGTCAAGAGTCCCATTTTCTTTCCTACAGAACTTTGCAGACGTTATTCCATTGTTTTCTGACGTTAAATGTGGCTTATGACTATCAGATAAATCACAAGATGCCCAGTTAAATTTGAATTTCAGATGAGCAATAAATTTTTTTTGGTAGAAGTTTGTTCCAAATGCTACATCTAAATTTTAAAATTTAACTGGGCATTCTGTATTTTTATTTACTGCATTGGGCAATCCTAATAAAGCTATAGAAAGGTTGAAGGAAAATCTGATTACTCTCCCCTCTCCTCACGACATAGAAGACTTGTTTTTTTTTAATTTATCTGCATACCTGAAATTTTTTTTACTTAAACTTGAAATGTAATGTTCAATGTTCTTTCTTTTCCCCCCAGTACAAAGGAAACCCTTTTGATCTTAACATTTCCTTTTACCTTCAATTCAAGGAGTTTTCCTGTATTCTAACTCTGTCTTTCTACATTTCAGGAACACAATTGTCTAGTATGTTGAATTACCTTCTATCTTCCGTATCTAACCTCTTCTCTCTTACTCATCTTTTCACCTCTGCATATATTGAGACTATCTGAAATACTTTTCCATGCTTATTTTCAGCCCTAAGTATTCTTTTTGCCGTCTCAAATTGATTTTTTAAAGTAGAAGGGTAAACAAATTTCTCAAACGCTGCAATCTCACTCTGTTGTTTTATCATCTCATCCACTACTTGTTTTGTTGAATTTATATTGTTCCATCTTTTATATAACGTTGAGTACACATAAGAAATATCCTCCTTGTTCTTTGAGATTTAGGGAGTCTTCTGCCTTTTATTTATCCATTCATTTATTACTGTGTTGCCTTGTTTCTAGCTACCTTCCTTCTCTTTATTTACCCATTTATTTACCTATAATGTGATTTCATTATTTCACTGCCATTTAATTTCATCTTGTTAATGCTGAATATGAGCAGCTTTTTGCAAATCTATCTGCTCAGAAGTTGTGTGGATAAGTTTTAACTGCCCTATTTTCTACTTTGTCCAAGGTGAATCTCTCTCCCTGTTGCAGGGCTAGGTGTTGCATTTTTTTGTAAAGGCAAAAGCCATGTGACTAAGGAAATGGGGATAATTCACCTGGAATGGAGTTAATCCTTTGCTAGGGAATCTGAAATCTGCTTTTTCCTCTGAGGCCTTATTAAATTTCCAGTGCTGGGATCCATTTTACCATCACATTTGAAAGGGATTTAAAGATAACAAAGCCTTCTATACTTTGGGGGATTAATTTAAGGAGATAACATAAGCCTTTTTTTTTTTTAAGAGAAAATATGTTATAAAATGCTTAGCATCATTCTCAGCCTGGCACAACTACAAGTTTCATGGACTTTGTTTCTCTTTTCATTCAGATTTCAACCTGAAAGCTTTTGAAATGTACTTCTGTGTGGAGTGAGGGAAGGCAAAGAGAAAGGTGAGTTCAAGAGCACTCCATTTTAAGTAGGTATGCACAGTACATGCTCAGTGGAGGGAGACTAGCCAAGCTGGAGTGTTGCATGTCAAATGGATCATAATGTCATCATAGCAGGTATGTCTGCTTTAGTTTTAAAAAAAGTAATTTTATGCAACTATTGCCATATTTTATATGTGGTTTTAGGCATAGGCCCTTACTTTGCTAGTCAGCCTTTACCTCTTTCTACCTCCCTCTAGAAACTCTCCATTTCAGCCAAAGTGGCCAACTAACTGGGACCTAAATAAGTTTCAAATGTAGTCTCTGAAATGTGGTTCATGTCATGCCACTCCCCCTGAATTACTTTCATTTGCCTATTCTTCCACAGCCTTTAAGATTCAGCTAAAATTCTGCCTCCTTCACAATGTTTCCTCTGATTGTGCCAGTCTAAAGTGATTGCTCCCACACTCCCAGAATGTGTTGCATACTGAATAAATGGTTCATCTCTAGCTTTCATTTCACTAATTTACTCTTCAGTTCTGTCTAATCTGTGATTTAATCTATTCACTGTGTTTGTATTTTAATGATGACATCTTCATTTCAAAGCAGATCTTTGGGTGTGTTTTTAAGCCTCTGGTCATTTTGGTATACCTTGATATTTTACCTTTCTTCTTTTTTAAATATGTTTAGTCATACTTCATAGCACATATTTAATAATCTCCTCATTTGAAAGACTTGAAGGTCTAATTGAAGTGTTGGTTGTGTTGGCCACCAATGTATCCCCATGCCTTTATATTATCTTTATCTTGAGGAATCCCTTGTGGTCTGGGTTGAGGGTGTGACTTTCCAGACATGATTGGCATTTACTTCTACCAGGGAATGACTGGATGGGGACCACCTTTGATGTTCATTTTATGGATTTTGGCTTACTGATTCATAAAGGAAATATGTATTTGAACCAGCAATTCAACTGAGAGCAAATCTAAGGTCCCAACTTTTTGGGACCCACCTTTTTGGTGGAGGGGACATGGAGAATGGGATGGTTGTCTTGCTGGCAGTGGGTAGATTTTGCTTCTTTTCTATCCTTTGATTGTGACATAACCCTTTAAGGGTTCTAGCTTTATGCAGTCATTGCCTTCTGCTTTGCTCTAGCCTGAAGTGTAGGTCTTGTTCCCATTTGGCAGTTAAAACCTGACCCCCTTAGTTACAGAAACCAGCAAACCTCCCCCCACCAACCCTGAACAAGAACTTCAAGACCCCTGCAACTTTCCTTTCTTGGTTTTTCTCTTCGGTTTTGGTTCTTGAGGAGATCTGTCGTTGTTTCCTGTTACCTCAGCTGTTACAATAAAGGATATTTATAATGTTTTACCCATTATTTCTCGGTGGTTTGTATCGAATGTTAATATTAGCTAATACATCACATAAAAAATGGAAGTTTACAATCGATTCAATAATTAATCATAGAGAGCCTTGTCACAGATCCCCTATTGGTGTCTTTACCTATTATTTCAATCTTAAGAAATGTTTTCATACATTTTCTCTTCAGATAAATTACAAAAAAAAGAAGCTAAGAATTATATCTCACAGTCCTTTTTATTTATGATACTATTTTGCCATGACTCCAGGTTAATTGGTAGAAAGTAAATTGGTTGAAAATGTTTGGTTTGAAAACAATTAGCCAAAGAAAATTGATTAAAAATTAAACTGAATATTGAAAGCTTGTTTTTGTAAATATTGATAATTTGATACACCCATTAGTAATTAGAGAAATACTTAGAGTATGGAGATAGAATGTTGAACAAGACAGATACAGTGTCTTCCCTTAAAGAGATTATAGCATGGGATGGGTTTATAGCCCTTGAAGTGTTTTTAAAGTATATTTATCCATTTTGAATCTTCTTATTTTTTTATTTATAATTTATTTATAATTTACCTTTTTACAATTTGTTTATTTATAATTCATTCTCATCCACTTACTCTTGCAATGCTGGTTTGCAAACACGTTAATACATTGCTGTCCTTGCCTCTAGCTCTAAAAGAATTGTCTGAAGACAAATTAGTGTGAGTGCATATTTACAGTATCCAGTTCATGTTTTTATAATTTCTGTGCAACCTGGGATAATTGTGCAAATCTTAAACACACTTAAGAATTTTGTCTACCTTCTCCTTTGCCTTTTCATCCTCTTAATTTTCAACCATTACTGTTCACTTAAACTGCAAGAGTAAGTGGATGAGAATGAATTATAAATAAACAAATTGTAAAAAGGTAAATTATAAATAAAATATAAATAAAAAACAAAGATTCAAAATGGATAAATACACTTTAAAACACTTCAAGGGCTTAATGTGTTTTTACTATCTTTTCATAAACATTTATTTTATATTTAAAATACAGTTTTCTTCACTGTATTTGACATTATTTGGGCAGCATTTGTACAGTGTTTGCTGTCAGGATTGAAGCTGTAATACAAAGAAAGTGCAACCACAATGTGAATGCAAGGACAAGCTTAAGGTTGCTTACACTGCTGACCTGAAGGCAGATGGATCTGACATTTGCCTTGCTGTTGGGCAGAAGCCAGAAATCTCTTCCCGGATTTGAAGAAAGATTACCAAAAAACTGTATCTAAACATTGATCCTCATATAATTTTCATGGGCTTTGGGCCACAAGTAATCAATGTAGCTAGTTGTATTTTGAGTTCAATGAAAAATAAACCTCAATTTCCTTTGATGGAAGGCCACCTTTTTAGCAGACAGCTGATACCTGTACACACAGGCCCTCAAATAATTAGTTATTTTTACTCTATTTTTTACATTTCTAATTCTGAAAAATGAACAAAAATGATTAAAGGCACATAAAAATGGAAAAATTCATCGCATAATGCTTATAAATGTTCAGTAAGTGCGAAAATCAATCTTTAGGAAAATTATTTCAACAATTCGCATTCAACAAAATGGTCTAGGACTTCCTATTAAGAATAGCTAGTGTTGGGGTACCTGGGTGGCTCAGTCGGTTAAGCATCCGACTTCAGCTCAGGTCATGATCTCTCAGTTCATGAGTTCAAGCCCCGCGTCAGGCTCTGTGCTGACAGCTCAGAGCCTGGAGCCTGTTTCAGATTCTGTGTCTCCCTCTCTCTGTGACCCTCCCCCATCCGTGCTCTGTCTCTGTCTCAAAAATAAATAAACGTTAAAAAACATTTTTTTAAAAAGAATAGCTAGTGTTTGGGAGTAGCAACAATTTTGCCCATCCCAGATAGTCCTTTTTTGATGTGCCTTTGACACTCTTGAGAAGTGGGGAATCTGTGGTTCTTCCTGTGTATCTGGGAAGGCTTGTTATTAAAGCTGCAGTGATGCTGTGTGACCTTTGGGGCTAGGTCATAAAAAGTGATAGTTTCTACTTCATTCCCTTGAGTTGCTCATACTGAGAGGAAACATAGATCACTTACTCAGACCACATGGAGAGGCCATGTGTAGGTGTTCTAGCTGATAGCCTGAAGGGATCGCACCAATAGCCAGCAGTAACTACTGGACCCACAGGTGAAGATGCCCTCAAACGGTTACAGATTCCAAGTGTGGAATCCACTTCAGCCTTTGAGCATTCCAGCTGAGCCCCCAGACAATGCTGTGCCCATCTCAATTCCTGACCCACAAAATCCACAAGCATAATAAAACAGTCATTTGACACCACTGTGTTTGGGACAGTTTGTTACACATTAGTAGACAACCCGAACGTCACCTCACTCACGTATAGCCCAAAAGGCAGTGAAAAAGAGAAATCTTTTCACAATAGAATTTCAAACACTTTATCTCTGTGTCTACTATGTTTGGAAAGGGAGATGGCCTGAGGTTGGCATCTATCCACATTCCTTGGCAGTGGCTAAAGATCTGAGTGGGTAAACATGACCTAAAGGAAATAAAATCAGAAGTTTGGTGACAAGGTTTGGGAAAAGGATAAACAGACTAATTTCTCTGAGTGAGCTAAGAGACTGAGAATATTTCTATCTGGTGTGAATGGTCACTGAGAGGCCCCTGGCAGCATTATTCATACATTGTTGTTCACTATACTTTATTCCCACTCCAGAGCTTGATCAGAGGGCCCATAATGGTCAGGAATATGGAATATTTTCCAGAAATATTCCAGGAATATTTTCCAGAAATATGTTTGTTTTGGAACCCACAAGCCTTGCTTCTTTTTTAAAGACTTGATTGTTCTCTGAAGGAAAAAGAAATTCCCCTAATTATATTTAATTTGAATATGAAATTGCTATTTTTGTAAGTGAAAATGGTTGAATATTTGGCTTAATATTTAAGAAATAGATTATATTTTCTTATGAGGATAGAGGAGTAGAAAATCCAGGGGAAAAAAATAAGGCAATCTATTGATCTTTGTGCACAGTGCCCAAATTCAATGACAGAGCTAAATCAGTGGAGAAGTTAGTTTGTGTCATTATTCCATGATCTAATCCTAGTTATATAAAAGTGCTGACTGCAATGTCAGTCAAACAATGCCTGGTTAAAGGTTGGTAATGTAGGAGGATTGAGAAAAATGAAGGGAGAAGGAGGATAAAGTGACTGGTAGAATTAAAAGGGAATCAACTGCCATCATAAAAGACACACCTATCTGCTTTACTAAATTTGAAGACCCATGAAGTACAGAAGAAGCACTTACCTATTTGAGTCATGGGTGAGATGGAAGACAGTAATTGCAAATACTATTTTTTATTTCCTTCCTGAAACTTGTCTCTGAAGATAACGGCAAGTTTATTAGAAAAAGCTAACATTTTATTTCAACTCCTCTAGAAATAAAGGGAAACATGAAATGTCTCCAGGCCAACATGCTTTGCTGCATCTTGACCAACAAAAGCCTTTGGAATGTGCCAAGCAATCTCTCACATTCGTATGCCATGCACTAAGCAAAACACACTTGGGGAAAAGTGGAGGATGCGCAGTCACACCACATTTTCTTCATTTCGCCTTCTCACTCGCCCACCACATTCAAATTCAAAATTCAAATAGTATTCGTTGGCAGCTGTTGTAGACTCTTGGGGAACATCAGTGAACACAACACACAGAGAGGGAGCTCCTTAAGAACTGGCTTTATGGGATTAGGAAAATAATGAATACAATACATAAGTAAATTTTTAAAGTATGCCATAAAAGGTCATAAAATCTAAGCAAAAAACAAAGCAAAGAACAGAAGGGCAAGATAAAGGCTTTAGGAGTGCAGGACCCAGGGTTGGGAGCAGCAGAGGACAGGCTACAGTATTAAATCAGGTGGTGTTTGGGGTAGAGCTCCCTGAAAAGGTGAGATTGGAGCAAAGATGTGAAGGAAGAAAGAGTTAGGCAAGTAGATAGCTAGGGCAAGAGCATTCCAGACAAAGGGAATAGCTAATGCACAGGCCCCAAGGCAAGGGAACATTTCTGGTATGTTCCTTGAACAGAAGGGAGACCAGAGGAGCTGGAGTGGAAAAGCAAGAAGAACAGGGCAAGACAGGTGGGCACAGAGATGATAGGAAGCCAGGTCAAGGAGAGCCTCACTACACAGAGGGGCCCAAGAACCAGCAGCATCAGCTTCACTTGCAGGTTGGGTAGAAATGAAGAATCTCAGGCCCCATCATCTCCAACCTATTGGATCATGGTCTACATTTTAACAAAATCCCCCAGGTAATTCAGATGCACATGAAAGTTTGAGAAGTGTTCACGTCAAGCTTTCAAGGCCCTTATGAGCACCTGGATTTTGACTGTGAGGGATAGAGTGAGTGCAGGGTTTTGAGCACAGGAGTCACATGGTCTACCTTATGTTCAAAGGTATCACTGTGGCCTGTGTGTTGAGAAGAGCCAGTAGAATGGAGGTAGAGGGAGCAGTCAGGAGGCAATTGCTATGCTCAGGGAATGAGATGATGGGGTTGTGGCCAGCCTGCGTGAGGTAGAGATGGTGAGCCCTAAGCAAATCGCCTGGTCCTGCTCCCTCTCCAGCTCCCTCTCTTCTGCTTCTATCAGACACACGGGTCAATTATACATGGAAGGGTTAGAAAATGCTTCAGAAGGAAGTGACCTTTCAAATTAACTATCTTAAAGAGAGCCCTGGGTACCATGGAAACAAACAAGGGTGGCCTAATACAGTCCCCACTGAGGCCAGAAGAGAATTCAAGAAAGAGGAGATGCTTGAACTGAGCTTGGGAGGAGAACAAATTAAGCCAGGAGGGGAAAAATAAAAGAGGAAAAGGACATTCTGGGAAGAAATAGTAACATATGTGAAGACGCAGATGTGAGGAACCGTATGACACAGTTTGCCTGAAAAAGCAGGGAGGGGGGGGCGGGTCACTGGCAGGAAATGAGACCATAGAACTAACCAGATCCTGAAGTGCTTGGTGCACTGCAGTAAGAGTATCAAAATATCCAGAAATCTCTGAAGTTATCATGTCAGATTTCAAGGTAGGAGTAGATCATTTAGGAAACAAGAGGATAGATTGGAAGGAGATGAGCCTAGAAACAGGGAGAGCAGTCCCAAACCAATAAAGGATGAGTAATTCATCCCAGGACTCCAAGTCCAGGATTGGTTGTCAGAAATGCCTGAACCCAGATCCATCTGCCACCCACAACCCTTATAATCTAGGCAAGTTACCAAACTTCTCGAACCACAATTTTTTCTCCATGAAATTGGGTATTCCCCATTTTCTTAATGATATCTCAGACCACTGCGGAGGGAATCAAATGAGATGCTGCACATAAAGCACTTGGCATACAGTAAATGTTCAACAGCATTGATCATATTCCAGCTGTTGTTATTAGGTATGCTCCAACTCCCAGACAGTATCCTGCTGGCCAGATCCTGTATGTATCTCTGCCAGGTTGTATAAACCTCTCGTGAATTTTAATCATTGTTTTCCTCATCCCTTGTGGGAATAGATTTTTAGATATTGAACTGAAAAAAAAATTAAAGAGCTGCCTAGTTCTAATTCTCCCTGCTGGCTGATGATGCCAGGAGTTTTAATCACAGGAACCAAATATAACTGTGTGCCAAACATCCGTGCTCACGCATAGGCCCAGGCCAGGTGCTTCTGGGCTGTCACTGGGTTTTTGATGTCACTGTTTCCTGTGTGTAATCAGTAATCGACACCAAAGCTCTGACAAAATGACCATTTTTAGAGCACCATTAGCTGTCTCCCTGGGTTTGGCTGTAAATGTAACATAAGTAGGATCTTTAGTGCATCAATTTCTTACTGCAGTCATGTGTATCTTCCTGAAGTGAAGAGCTCTGGGAAGAGCTGAGTGGGTGGGTATTTGGCTTGTTTTTCTGTTAAAGGACGACTTTGATGTTCTTTTACTATTACCTGAAATTTGTGTGCTATTGCAGAAAGCGTTCTTCTCAAGGGAAGAACATGGCTGCTGCTGGAGCTAAAGTGCTGTTTTTGTTATGTGCACAAATGAGGCAAGAGGTTTAGAAACTTTCTCCTTACAGAAAAGTTGCCCTGGCAGTTTGTTCTGCAGTATTTCTAAACATCCTAACCCCTAATTAATAACTATAGGCTGTCTTTCACTTGTTTCATGGAGAACACAGAGCTTTCAAATTTGAGCACTGGGAGAAAATTTTTTCCTTGGTAGATATAAAAATTCTAATTGCCACGAAAAGCAAGGTAGCTATATAATTGCCAATGCCAAAACAAGAGGTTTCTGAAGTATGTTAGCATTTGTTTCACATTATAGCTTATCATGCAATTGAAAATACCAACCCCGAAAACACTCTATGGATAAGCTTTCTTTGTGTTTTATTACATACTTCGGTAAAGACTTGTAAATCAGAATTATAGATTGAATAGAATTGTTGATTTGAGAAACATAAACTTGTTAATTTGAATGACCATGAGGGAAATTGACTTAAACAAAGGAAAGATCAACAAAAACATTTCAAAGGTTTTGGTTATCATGGGTTTCTGATTAAACAAATTCTGACGTCTGTAGAAAAGCTAATACAGCTAATTTACCAGCTGGAACTTTTACAAGGTTTGCAATTTCAAACTACACCCATTTCTCTGAACAAGTAAGTTAATTTCTTTTGCATTATCCAGTGTGTGGGGTGTGGAGGGGAGGAATGCAATACAAAACCAGGTCCCTCATGGCTCTCTCATAGGGCACATTTACTTGAACATAGCAAATTTTGGTTTCAACCATTGTGATCCTCCTGGAAGTTGTAAGAACTTAATGAATGAGCATTTGGAGAAAATGAGCATGTTGCAACTGATGTCATCCCCAACTCATTCTTATTTTAAAATCAACAAAGTTTTTTCTCCACGGTAAAATTTTCCATGTTCTCAGAAATTGTAATTCTCATAAAGTGCATCATTAGCTTTAATTTTTCACCCCTCCCTGTAGCCTACCTTTTGTCATGTGACTTTGGAGTTCCTTCATAAAGGCAGAGTGTATATTGCCACCCCTTATCTCTGAGCTAGGCCGTGTAACATCCTTTGGTCAAAGGAACGTGGGCAGAAGTGTCAGGGTGGCAGGAAAACCTCAGCCTTAAGAGACTTGCATGTTTCTGCTTGCCCTCTTGTGGGTCTGCCATTCCATAAGAACGTGCCCGAGAATGAGAGACTCATGGAGTTGGGCCTCCCAAGCAGAGCCCAGCCTAAATCAGCCAACCCCCAGGCAGCTGCAGATTTGTGAGCAATAATAAATAATTGTTGTTTAAACCACCAACATTTGTGGTGGCTTGTGATGCAGCAGTAGTTAAGTCACATAATACCATGACTGATATTATGACTGATATCAAGTTACCGACTTGAGTCACTCTAGGCTGTCACCTGTAAATACACAGAATGTAGAGCCAGTTCCTGTAATAAAGAAGTTACCCAATTATTACCTCAATGATAGATTATGTCTCTATGATACATCAAAAAAATAATTTACCAACTATCATCTGTTGTGGGCTCAATGCTCTACTGGGTGCTGGTACACAGGATAGAATACACAGAGGTAGGCCTCCAAATCCCAGACAATGGTATATGCCTTCTAGTAACTGAGAAACCGAAACCACAACTACAATGGCCATTCGAACCGGAGGCTATAAATCTTTATCTTTTCAGCGTTCACTTTCCTATAGCCTGGTATTGTAACATCTTCGCCTTTGTTTGAACACTGAGCCCAGTGTCACAAGTGCTCTCTCTTGCCTGATTCACTAGAGGTCTGGGAAGTACCTCTGGTCCTGATTTTTATGGAGGTTGGTTTAACCCACATATGTGACCCATGAAGGAATTGAGAAACTCTCACAGGCTACAAGCCTCTCAGTATAGACAGATGTGAGAGAGCGGCTGGCCTATTGTGTAGTCATATGGGGGACTGGGAGTAGAACTTAGAAGCAAGCACTCACCATTAGAATGAACAGAGGTATAATCCCAGAGAACAAGGCCACTGGGCAGTGTGACAAAGAGGAGATCAAGGGAAAAGGAAGAGGAAAGGTGGAATGCCAAGCTGAAATCTGACACAACAACTGGACTCTTTCTCAGAGTACCTTTATATTTGTTTGTTTGTTTGTTTTTGATGTTTTTTTTAGCACCCAAGTGGGATACATCATCTTGTGGGGACTTTCAGCTATGGTGTCTTGGGTGTTCTTTGATTCTGTAGTTCCCTTTCTCTGACATCAAGAGCCAGAGACATCTGGGGAGAAGACTGTTCCTCTAAGTTGAAAGGGATGTCTTTTTCTACCCATGAGCCTTCATGTTTGTCAAAGGACTCATACATCCTCTGGGCACATGGAAACTTCATTCAGGGGACACATAGAAATGGAGTTCTCTGAGACAGGGATGTTGCTTGTTGGGTCCTGCTCCTGGGTCCTGGGTTGCAGATCCTGGCCCCTAGCACTTCCCTGTCACATCAAAGGAAGCCCTTGGCCTCTCTGCCTCCTCTTTATCAACCCATGCAGAGTGTTGTGGCCCATCCAAATATCAGAAGAGAATGACTCATCAGTGGACTGCCTCTGAATCATGGCTTGGTCTTGATGTGGAAAGACAGCGTGAATGCAGCACTTGAAAATTAATGTGAATTAGGATTCGCTTGGGATTTGTACTTAAATATGGTGTAATTTGACTCAATGATAACCCTCCTTTGAGTTTAATGAAATAATGATGGCATAACATTCAGAGTTGCTCTGATGACTTCATTCCTGACTCAGAATCAGTCTGAATCTCCATCATTTTTTATATTCAGCATTAATTTCAAATTAGCTGCTGATCCCAAATAATGACTAACTGGATTGATGAGATTCCATAATTCTTGATGCCAAAACAACTTCAGAATCAGTGCTATTGACCATTTTCTTTTGGAGAGAGGAGCAAATCTTCTCCTAGGATCAGCCTCTAGAATTGCTGCTAGTTTCGATGTATTGATCGTTCTGACTGATCTCTCTTGTCCTGCTGGTTTGTCAGCTACTTAACCTACTCCTCAACTTGTTCCATAAATTATTTCAGATGACAAAATAATAGCTTTGTCCTGTGAACAACTAAGTGGCCAACTCTTCAAAGTAATATGTTTTAGCTTTTTCCTTCCTGGATTATGTTCCTTCATAAATATCTAAAGTCATATCATATAAGTTATTTCTTTTATTTAATTCTTGCAACATCCCCCTATTGCCTTCCCTATTTCTCATATGAGGAGTTTAAGTCAGCATTTCAGAGAGATCCAGTAACTCTACAACAATGATACAGTTATAAGGTTGTGCAGCTGGGATTTGAACCCAGGCAGACTGACTCCAAAGTCCTTGCTCTTAGAACCCTTACACTACTAACTTCACTAGATACCTGAATCCAAATATCCAGTCCCATATCCTAGCCAACACTTGGAAATGATACCTAGTAGACAAATCATATGGACATAGAGGCTTTCTTTCAGATACATTCTGGAAGGGTAGACATTTTAAAACACCTTTGAATCAACTTGGTTTTCCCAATATTGATCCTTATTGTCAATATTTACTACAACTTACACTGTAGTTATGGTAAGTACAGATTTCATCTTGGTGAATTGAGGTTCTTGTGTTAATACTATATTTATTTTTGGAGAATTGAGGTTCCTATATTAATGCTACAATTTAAAAAGCAGTATTTTCCTGTTTTATAAACAAGCTTCAACTTTTCCTTCCTCGTCTGTCTGCCCTGTGGTTATATATAGTAACCATCAATTAACAGTAATGTCAATAAAATAAGCTTAGCAAAATGGGGGTGGGAGAAGCAGAATGAAGAAAATCATGTCAGGAAAAACTTTAACGTAGGTAGAGTCCTAACAACTTTTATGATTATAAGAAAACAAAGCAACTTCATTAACCCAGGAGACATTATACTTTGGCTTCTATTTTTATTTTGTTTTATTTCTGAGTGTGCAATAGCATTCTTTACACTTGGTTTTTCTTTATTCTGTGCTACTTGCTTCATGTAAAAGGAAGTTTATTTTAGTGGCAAGGTATGTATGTTTTTCAATTTATATTCATTCTCCTCAAATATCTGCAAAATCCTCTTATCTGTGGTGTTTGAGAAGCAGAAATGCTACTGAAGTAGAACCAATCCAGCACTTTGCTTCCTTTCGTTAGGGCAAAAATCTGTTGCAGAAGAAATTCTGTTTGCTTCCTGAGCTGCCCCCGGAGCGACTAAATCCCCTGAGAGGATTATAAATAATGACAGTTTTTATACATAAATTTGCTCCATTACTAATATCTATTACCAGAGAAAGCCAAAACAAAGCTGACGCTCCAAGCGATAACAGATTTTGTCACTGAGATTGCACATTGGCTCTCACTAGCACCCAAGATGTAGACAGGAGGAACTCAGGCCTCACACATTTGGCCCCTCATACCCCTCTACTCCTCCCAGACCCTCTTCATTCTCCCTCCCTTTGCAAATGCTCCCAGGAAGATTGACAGAATTTGGAAACTATCTGAATATCTAAAGAGAGAGAAAAATTACATCCAATAAATGTATGCAGCTTTCTCATCAATTCTTCTCTGCAGGAAGAGATAAATGTAGAAACATGTTGATGTTACCATGCTTTAAACACACACTTCAAACCTTCATTTGCTGTAAATTCAGATCTTGTCCCCCTGTCTAATGAAAAATCACAAACTAGATCTCATCTAGGAAAAAAATAAGAGAGATTAGTTGCTCTGTTTTAACACCCTATTACAGAAATTTCTGGTTGTTCACACAGTCAAGAGAAGAGTATCATGAACCCTCATATACCCATCACCCTGCTTCATTTGTCAACATTTTGATAACCTTGTTTCATCTACCCCCACACATACTTTTTTCTTCCCTGTCTCACTCCCCACTGTCCAGCTCTCCTGTAATATATGTTTAAAACAATTCCGAAGCATGTAATTTCGTCAATAAATACTTCACTATGTATCTCTAACTAAGGGTTTTTTTTTACATAACCACTATGCCATTATCACACCTCATAAAATTAACAATAATTCATTAATAGCTTTTAATGTTTACTTCATATTCAAAATGTCTCCATTGTCTCAGAGGATAATTGATTTGGCCTGGTGAGGATCTATATGAATCCCACCAGAAAGCAGAACTCTCAGCTTAGGATAATTCAGGAGGGTCTATTTACATAAGCACTATGGGCTGTGGGGGAATCAAAGAAGATGATGCAGTAGTCTTTTCCTAGCAATGACAAAGCTGTTACCATTGCTAGGTTTGAAGGAATAAGGGGGGAAAAGTCAAGGTTACTGAACCTGGAAGGAAAAGTCTGTAGAGAAGGACTCCTTGAGAGCAACAGGGTCCTTCTGTGGAGGGATCCAACCAGCCCAGGTGACCTCACAGAGAGGAAGTCAGTGGAATAAAGCCCCAGGCACCCTTTCTTCCCCTACTCTGATCTCCCACTGGGGTGCCCCACTGGCCAAACCCAATCAAAAGCCAGAGAGTGAGGGAGCCTAAAAGCACAGTCCATACAAGTCAATGTCCCAGGCCAGAAAGAAGGGTAGAAAGATCTGGAGGAGAAAAGAAAAGATCTCTGGCCTAGAATTCAACAAGGCCTACACATTGGATTTGGTTGTTATGTTTCTTGAGGGTCTTTAACAGTCCCCACCTTTCTTTTATTTATATATTTTAACATGACATTAATGGAGAAACTGAGTTTTCAGTCTTGTAGAATGTCCTGCATTTTGGATTTGGTTGATTGCTTTGTTTTGATACCATTTGAGTCATACCTTTATCCTCTATATAATTTCTGTATAACAGTGATTCACATATCTACAGATGCTTTTTTTTTTTTACAAATTTCAAGTGCGCCTTTATTAATGTAATGATCTGCCTGCTTTATATCACATATTCAAAATAAAATTGAAACCGTTCATCATTGAAATGAATATTACAAAAACAGCATCTGGTTTTTGCTTGTTGTTTATAATTTAACTTTATTTTTTATTTTTTAAAATTTACATCCAAATTAATATATAGTGAAGCAATGATTTCAGGAGTAGATTCCTTAATGCCCCTTACCCATTTAGCCCATCCCCCCTCCCACAACCACTCCAGCAACCCTCAGTTTGTTCTCCATATTTATGAGCCTCTTCTGTTTTGTCCACCTCCCTGTTTTTATATTATTTTTGTTTCCCTTCCCTTATGTTCATCTGTTTTGTCTCTTAAAGTCCTCAAATTAGTGAAGTCATATGATTTTTGTCTTTCTCTGACTCATTTCCCTTAGCATGATACCCTCCAGTTCCATCCACGTAGTTGCAAATGGCAAGATTTCATTCTTTTTGATTGCCGAGTAATACTCCATTGTATATATATACCACATCTTCTTTATCCATTCATCCATCGATGGACATTGGCCTCTTTCCATACTTTGGCTATTGTGGATAGTGCTGCTATAAACATGGGGGTTCATGTGTCCCTTCAAAACAGCACACCTGTATCCCATGTATAAATGCCTGGTAGTGCCATTGCTGGGTCATAGGGTAGTTCAATTTTTAGTTTTTTGAGAAACCTCCATGCTGTTTTCCAGAGTGGCTGCACCAGCTTGCATTCCCACCAACAATGTAAAAGAGATCCTCTTTCTCCGCATCCTCGCCAACATCTGTTGTTGCCTGAGTTGTTCATGTTAGCCATTCTGACAGGTGTAAGGTAATACCTCATTGGGGTTTTGATCTGTATTTCCCTGATGATGAGTGATGTTGAGCATTTTTTTCATGTGTCATTTGGCCATCTGGATGTCTTCCTTGGAGAATTCTCTATTCATGTCTTTCACCCATTTCTTCACTGGATTATTTATTTTTTGGGTGTTGAGTTTGAGAAGTTCTTTATACATTTTGGATACTACCCTTTATCTGATATGTCATTTGCAAACATCTTCTCCCATTCTGTCAGTTGCCTTTTAGTTTTGCTGATTGTTTCCTTCGCTGTGCAGAGGCTTTTTATTTTGATGAGGTCCCAGTAGTTCATTTTTGCTTTTGTTTCCCTTGCCTCCAGAGACGTGTTGAGTAAGAAGTTGCTGTGGAGAAGATCAAAGAGGTATTTGCCTGCTTTCTCCTCGAGGATTTTGATGGCTTCCTGTCTTACATTGAGGTCTTTCATCCATTTTGAGTTTATTTTTGTGTATGGTATAAGAAAGTGGTCCAGGTTCATTCTTCTGCATGTCACTGTCCGGTTTTCCCAGCACCACTTGCTGAAGAGACTGTCTTTATTCCATTGGATATTCTTTCCTTCTTTGTCAAAGATTAGTTGACCATACGTTTGTGGGTCTATTTCTGGGTTCTCTATTTTGTTCCATTGATCTGAGTGTCTGTTCTTGTGCCAGTACCATACTGTCCTGATGATTACAGCTTTGTAGTATAGCTTCAAGTCTGGGATTGTGATGCCTCCTGCTTTGGTTTTCTTTTTCAAGATTGCTTTGGCTATCTGGGGTCTTTTCTGGTTCCATACAAATTTTAGGATTATTTGTGCTAGCTCTGTGAAGAATGCTGGTGTTACTTTGATAGGGATTGCGTTGAATATGTAGATTGCTTTGGGCAGTATCAACATTTTAACAATATTTGTTCTTCCTATCCAGGAGCATGGAATCTTTTTTCCTTTTTTGTGTGTCTTCTTCAATATCTTTCATAAGTTTTCTATAGTTTTTAGTGTATAGATTTTTCACCTCTTTGGTTAGATTTATTCCTAGGTATTTTATGGGGTTTGGTGCAACTGTAAATGGGATCGATTCCTTGATTTCTCTTTCTGTCACTTCATTGTTGGTGTATAGGAATGCAACCGATTTCTGTGCATTGATTTTATATCCTGCAACTTTGCTGAATTCATGAATCAGTTCTAGCAGTTTTTTGGTGGACTCTTTCGGATTTTCCATATAGAGTATCATGTCATCTGCAAAGAGTGAAAGTTTGACCTCCTCTTGGCCAATTTGGATGCCTTTTATTTCTTTGTGTTGTCTGATTGCAGAGGCTAAGACTTCCAATACTATGTTGAATAACAGTGGTGAGAGTGAACATCCATGTCTTGTTCCTGACCTTACGGGGAAACCTCTCAGTTTTTCCCCATTGAGAATGATAATAGCGTTGGGTCACTCATATAAGGCTTTTATCATCTTGAGGTATGCTCCTTCTGTCCCTACTTTCTTGAGGGTTTTTATCAAGAAAGGATGCTGTATTTTGTCAAATTCTTTCTCTGCATCTATTGAGAGGATCATATCATTCTTGTCCTTTCTTTTATTGATGTGATGAATCACACTGACTATTTTGTGGATATTGAACCAGCCCTGCATCCCAGGTATAAATCCCATTTGGTCGTGGTGAATAATTTTTTTAATGTGTTGTTGGATCTGGTTGGCTAATATCTTGTTGAGGATTTTTGCATCCATGTTCGTCAAGGAAATTGGTCTATAGTTCTCCTTTTTAGTGGGATCTCTGTCTGGTTTTGGAATCAGGGTAATGCAGGCTTCATAGAAAGAGTTTGGAAGTTTTCCATCCATTTCTATTTTTTGGAACACCTTCAAGAGAATAGTTGTTAACTCTTCCTTAAATGTTTGGTAGAATTGCCCTGGAAAGCCATCTGGCCCTGGACGCTTGATTTTTGGGAGATTTTTGATTACGAATTAGATTTCCTTACTGGTTATGGGTCTATTCAAATTTTCTATTTCTTCCTGTTTCACTTTTGGTAGTGTATATGTTTCTAGGAATTTGTCCATTTCTTCCAGATTGCCCATTTTATTGGCAAATAATTGCTCATAATATTCTCTTATTATTGTTTTTATTTCTGTTGTGTTAGTTGTGATTTCTCCTCTTTCATTCTTGATTTTACTTATTTGGGTCCTTTCCTTTTTCTTCTTGACCAAAATAGCTAGTGGTTTAACAATTTTGTTAATTCTTTCAAAGAACCAGCTTCCGGTTTCATTGATCTGTTCTACTGGTTTTTTGGTTTTGATAGCATTAATTTCTGCTCTAATCTTTATTATTTCCTGTCTTCTGCTGGCTTGGGGTTTTATTTGCTGTTTTTTTTCCAGCTCCTTAAGGCGTAAGGTTAGGTTGTGTATCTGAGATCTTTCTTCCTTCTTTAGCAAGGCCTGGATTGCTACATACTTTCCTCTTATGACCACCTTTGGGTGGAGGTTTTGGGTTGTGGTGCTATCATTTTCATTCACTTCCATATACTTTTTCATTTCTTCTTTAACTGCTTGGTTATCCCATTCATTCTTTAGTAGGATGTTCTTCAGTCTCCAAATATTTGTTACCTTTCCAAATTTTTTCTTGTGGTTGATTTCGAGTTTCATAGCATTGTGGTCTGAAAATATGCACAGTGTGATCTCAATCTTTTTGTACTTACTTAGGGTGACTTGTGTCCCAGTATATGGTCTATTCTGGAGAACATTCCATGTGCACTGGAGAGGAATGTATATTTTTCTGCTTTAGGATGAAATGTTCTGAATATATCTGTTAAGTCCATCTGGTCCAATGTGACATTCAAAGCCATTGTTTCCTTGTTGATTTTTTGATTAGATGATCTGTCCATTGTTGTGAGTGGGGTGTTGAAGTCTCCTACTATTAAGGTATTACTATTGATGAGTTTCTTTATGTTTGTGATTAATTGATTTATATATTTGGGTGCTCACACATTTGGTGCATAAATGTTTACAATTATTAGGTCTTCTTGGTCTGTAGACCCCTTGATTATGATATAATGTCTTTCTGCATCTCTTGATACAGTCTTTATTTTAAAGTCTAGATTGTCTGATATAAGTATGGCTACTTCAGCTTTCTTTTGTTGACCATTAGCATGATAGATGGTTCTCCATCCCCTTATTTTCAATCTGTAGGTGTCTTTAGGTCTAAAGTGGGTCTCTTGTAAGCATCATATAGATAGGTCTTGTTTTCTTATCTGTTCTGTTACCCTGTGTCTTTTGATTGGAGCATTGAGTCCATTGACATTTAGAGTGAGTACTGAAAGATATGAATTTATTGCCATTATGTTCCTTGTAGGGTTGGAGTTTCTGGTGGTGTTCTCTGGTCCTTTCTAATCTTTTGTTGCTTTTGGTATATATATATATATATATATATATATATATATATATATATATATATTCATCTTTTCTCCCCTCAGATAGTCCCCCTTAAAATTTCTTGTAGAGCTGGTTTAGTGGTCACAAACTCCTTTAATTTGTGTTTGTCTAGGAAACTTTTTATCTGTCCTTCTATTTTGAATGACAGCCTTGCTGGATAAAGAATTCTTGGCTGCATATTTTTCTGATTCAGCACACTGAATATATCCCGCCACTCCTTTCGGCCTGCCAAGTTTCTGTGGATAGGTCTGCTGCAAACCTGATCTGTCTTCCCTTGTAGGTTAGGGACTTTTTTTCCCCTGGTGCTTTCATGATTCTCTCCTTGCCTGAGTATTTTGTGAATTTGACTATGATATGCCTTGTTGATGGTTGGTTTTTGTTGAATCTAATGGGGCTCCTCTGTCCTTCCTGGATTTTGATGTCTGTGTCTTTCCCCAGGTTAGGAAAGTTTTCTGCTATGATTTGCTCACACAACCCTTCTACCCCTATTTCTCTCTTCCTCTTCTGGGACCCCTATGATTCTGATGTTGTTCCTTTTTTTTTTAAATTTTTTTAACGTTTATTTATTTTTGAGACAGAGAGACAGAGCATGAACAGGGGAGGGGCAGAGAGAGAGGGAGACACAGAATCCGAAATGGGCTCCAGGCTCTGAGCTGTCAGCACAGAGCCCAACGTGGGGCTCGAACTCACGGACTGTGAGATCATGACCTGAGCCGAAGTTGGACGCTTAACCAACTGAGCCACCCAGACACCCCTGATGTTGTTCCTTTTTAATGAGCCACTGATTTCTCTAATTATTAAATCATGCTCTTTTGCCTTAATCTCCCTCTTTTTTTCTGCTTCATTATTCTCCATAAGTTTGTCCCCTATATCATTGATTCTCTGTTCTGCCTCGTCCATCCTTGCCGCCGCTGCATCCATCCACGATTGCAGCTCAGTTATAGCATTTTTAATTTCATTCTGGCTATTTTTTATTTCTTTTATCTCTGCAGAAAGGGATTCTAATCTCTTTTCGACTCCAGCTGGTATTCTTATTATCTTGATTCTAAATTCTGGTTCAGACGTCCTGTTTGTGTCTGTGTTGGTTAAATCCCTGGCTGTCGTTTCTTCATGCTCTTTCTTTTGGGGTGAATTCCTTCATTTGTCATTTTGAAGGGAGAAAAGGAATTAATGAGGTAGAAAAATTGAAATTAAAAAAATACAATTAAAAAAATATTAAAATGAAAAATGAAAAACACACACACACAAAAGTTGAATAGATGATGCTAGATCCTAGGTGTGTTTTGGTATGGGTGTAGAAAGTGGTTTGACAGATTAGAGAAAGAAACAAAAAAAGGGTGGGTGAGAGAAAAAAACAAGGAAATTGTTTGAGAATTTGAAAAAATGAATACACTAAAGTAGACTAAAATACACAAAAGTAAAGAATATAGTAGAAAAAATTATAGAAAAATATTTTTAATAAAAATTAAAGAGAAATATGAATTTTTTTGTTTTCTGTATTTAAGGAAAAAGAAAAGAAATGAAAAAGAGAAAAAAGATAATAAAAAGAAAAGACAAAAAAAGAAATCATTTGAAACTTGAAAAAGTGAATACACTGTAGTAGACTGAAATAAAATGATGGGAGTAAGATAAAATTTGAAAAATTTACATAAAAGCAAAAATATATTAATAAAAATTGAATAAAAGTATTTTTAAAAGAGATTTAAAGTAAAAATGAAGTTTTTCTCTTTCTGCATTCAAGAAAAAGAAAAGAAATGAAAAAGAGAAAAAAGAAAAAGAAAGAAAAAAAAGGAAATTGAAAATTTGAAAAGGTGAGTACACTGAAGTAGACTAAAATAAAATGATTGAAGTAAAGTAGAATTTGAAAAAATTTACACAAAAGTAAAAAATATAGTAATAAAAATTAAAGACAGATATTTTTAATAAAAATTGAAAATAAAAATGAGTTTTTTCTCTTTCTTTTGGGGCTTCTTGCTCCCCAAGTTCAGCTTCTCGTGTAGCATACCTGCTTAATTCTGTGGTTCAGGTTGTGCAAGTTGTTGTGTTAATCTTCCAATCAGTTTTCTAGGTGTGTAGGATGGTTTAGTGTTGGTCTGGCTGTATTTCATGGACGCAAGACACACAAAAAGCTTCCATGCTGTTCCGCCATCTTGGCTCCTCCCCCCTCTACAGATGCTTTTAAATACTATTTGTGATTTGTATCAGAAAATCCTGATAAAATGGGGATTCTCTTTAGAGACTTGTTTAGATTTAGGTTCAATAATTTTTTGGCAAGAAGACTTCCTAGGTGGTGCTGGAAACATCCCACTGCATCACTTCATGAGACATACAATGTCTAGTTTCCATCACCCTTTTGCCTAAGCTTGACCACACATTAGAACCACATGTGGGTGGGCCACCTGGCTGGCTCAGTCTACAGACCTCCAACTCTTGATGTCAGGGTCATGAGTTAGAGTCCCACACTGGGTATAGAGATAACTTTTAAAAAATCACCTGTAGAGATTTACAAAATCACAGTGGCACAGCCACACCCATCACATTTAAATCAGAATCACTGCGAGTGTGACATGAGCATTCACATTTTTTAAAATATTCTAAGTGACTCCAATGAGCAACCAAAGTTGAGAACCTTGGGCCTAACGATGTCAGCATCCATTGATTGTCATTTTTTCTAGACCTATTATTTCATTTGAATTTGAAAATTGTTAATTTTCTAATTCTATTCTTTCTGCATTTACTAGCTATGAAACTGTGTCAAGCATAAGCCCACACTCAATAAAGAAGTACCTGATTTGATCTGGGGTTCACGTTTAATGACTATTTTTCATCAGAAAGTTGTATGGAATTGCTCTATTAAAATTTTAAGTATTTACAACTGAATTTAAATAGTATTTTATTATTTCTATTGGGTTGATGTTTATTTTTACACATGATAGCTCTCTGGATCATGTAAAACTAAAATATCCCTCAAATATTTTTCCTCTAAAATTTCAACTATATGTGTGTGTTATGATATGTTAGATTGTTCAGTCCCACACACACTAGGACCATATGATGTAAATATATCATAAAGGTTTTTGAAGGAAAACTTACATTGGAGAAGCAGAGAGTGCCCACAATCCCTGAAGCTCTCGTTACCCCAGAGAGGAACACAGAGGTTGGCCATTGCAGGGTTGGACAGACAGGATTCCAAAAGGGAGATTCCATCTCCCATTATACCCTATATATTTGTAAAGAATGAGGAGTAGGGAATTATCACGAACTATGTAACAACAGAAGGTTGCATTGGAGGAAGTGGCCTGGTTAGAAAGGCAGAGCCTCTGGAACTTAGTAACTAACATTTGTTGAGTCAACTCAGACCTGTTGGGCTAGCTCTCTGCTAACCAAAAGCTTTCCCCTAACCCAAAGGATGCAGTGCCTTCCAGATTTATCTTTTTAATATAAATATATATAATATAATTATCATAAATATATAATGTATATAAATATATAACATAAATAGGATATATATCATAAATAGATGGGATTACAGTGTATAATTATATAAGGTTACACACACTGACCACTTACTAGGTATCAGTCAGTGTAATTAATGATGCTGTTGTTTTCCCCATTTAAGCACTTTTGGAAGCCCTCAATGCTTCTTTGATTTCTTCTTCCTCTAAAATCCACTTGGTAGTTCATCTCTTGTAATTCTCATTCATTTGATGTGCATTGATTTATTCATCTATTACTTGATTAAGTCAGTTATTCAGGTAGATGTAGGTGATAGATCTTTTCTTAAGGCATGATTTGGGCCCCAGTTTTGACCAGGGAACAGTACAGGAAGGTTATAATCTAAAGGATGGAATAAGACAAACCTAATATCGAAAATATAAAATGTCTCTGGTCTGTTCCTTCCCTCTGTTCTCCCCTAACCTATTTCAAGCTTGGTTCTCATCCCTAATCAGCTATCCCTCTTCCTTTTTTTTTTCTTTTCCAAACCATGCTGTGCACCTTTTTCAAATTACTGTATCTAAAATACTGCTTTTCACTCTGTTCACAAGCCCTAAGTGGCTCCTTTTGGCATACTAAATGAAATCCAAGTTTTTTAAAATTTAGTTTAGGTTTCAAACCCTTTCTGGATCTGTTCATTACCAACTTCTACCTCTCTCTTAAGTTTCCTCCCTTTGAACCCTTCTCACCAGGAGTTGTTCTGCCAAAACATCTGTATCCCAAACCCAAGAAGATTTCTCTGCCTGTCCTATCTACCTCTGAATCATTAATTAACCGCACCTCTCATATTATCATCATCACGTCCTATCTTACACTTTTAGTAACCTTTCCATACGTTGATACGTCACTTCCCCCACTAGAGTCTAATCTCTTTGAGGTCAAGAATTGTGTCTTATACTTCCTTGTTTCCAATATTTAGCAGAGCTTTTCAGACAGTAGGTGCTCAATAAAAGTGTGTTGATGAAGATGAGAAAATTGGGAAACTCCTGGAATATGGTGATAGCTAAAGCATTATACCAAGAATAATGTGGTTTTTCAACCATATTTCAGCTGATTCTTTTTATCTCATCATTAAACTAGAGTATACCCAAGTTCTCCATCTTAAAGATGGAGATTAAAGATTTCCTTGTGTGCCTTTAGTATCTACCTCCATCTCTTCCTCCCCCACCCCCCTTCACAGCCTAAATGAATAGCCTACACTTGCTGCCTCTGCTTTTCACCTCCCATTCACTTCCTCAACCCACTGCCATCTGGTTTCTTCCATCAATATACCAAAAATCTCCTGGCAGAGGTCACCTAGCACCTCATAGATGCCAACTCAGATGGACAGTTTCCAGTTCTTTTTAAATCTCATCTCCATAGCATTTGATGCTGTTTCCTCCTACCTCACTTGGGAAACTCTCCTTTCCTTTGGGCTTTTAGACCACTTTCCATAGTTTTCCAGTGCCTCTCTCAATCTATTCCTTCTCTAGTTTCATCATGAGCTTCTCTTCCCCTGATCATCCCTTGAATGTTAACCGTAGACCAGGTTTCATCCTTGGCTGTCTTGATTTTGGTTCTCCCAGAAGCAGACCCCGAGACAAGGATTTACAGGTAAATCACTTATTGGGCTGATGATCCCAGTAAGGGAGTGGGGAGGTGACATAGATAGGTAAAGAGAGGCTGCCAACAAAAAGTGTCCTAGCAAGGCAGTTACCACTGTGGGCAACTGGAGCACAATCCCACTGTAGAACACATGCCTCAGAATTACCCTGCTTATAGGGTGAGAGAGCTAAAGTTGTATCCACCAGTCCCATCAGTTATTTGTTGAGGACTATCTTAATTCCCTGGCACTTCTTGCCTGCTTGCTGGCAAAGAGTTGCAGGTGCCAGTTGTTGGAAGACAGGCTGGTATGTGCAGGATGTTAAGGGCTGAGGGATATGGGCAGGACAGTGACAGCATCTGCCGCCTTCTTTCCTCATCGTAACCATTATCTCAGGGTTACTCTCATTAGTGATAATAAAATTAACGGTGATAATTTTTGTTAACATTTGTCAACATTTGCTAACATTTATGTACTAGATTAGGTGGTGTACCTGTATTAGCTCATTTAATCCTTACAACAGCCCTATTAACTACTATTATTATCCGCATTTTATCAAAGAGGAAATAGAATCATAGGGGCTAAATTGTTTAAGGTTACATCACCAGCGATTTTACCTAACATGTATATGCTGATGTCTCTGCACTAACTTACAACCCTTATTGCTCCTCCAAGCTCTAAACATCATTTCCATCTGCCAACTGACTGTCCTTACCAGGTTTCTACTGGCATCTCAAATGCAACATGTTCAAAATGAACCTGTCAGAAAGTGTGAAAAAACTTTGATACATTGTGATTCTTATCTTTTTCCTTTTGACAGCTTTTTTAAACCTTCACTTAAAAATAAATTTATCTTAAAATATTGTTTCTGATAATAAGAGAAATATATATGCATTATAGGGATGTTGGACAAAACAAGAAAGTAAAGATTGCAACAAAAGACTCCATCAGTCTGCTACACAGAGTTGTCACTGTGGGCATCTTCTTTTGCCCAATTATCTACATAATTTTAAGCTGTTTGAAAATATACTCCATGTGTGTATATATAAATTTGCATCTTGATTTTTTACATTATAAAAATTTCTGCACACTATTAAAAACATCTTTATAAACACATTTTTTTCAATATATGAAATTTATTGTCAAATTGGTTTCCATACAACACCCAGTGCTCATCCCAAAAGGTGCCCTCCTCAATACCCATCACCCACCCTCCCCTCCCTCCCACTCCCCATCAACCCTCAGTTTGTTCTCAGTTTTTAAGAGTCTCTTATGCTTTGGTTCTCTTCCACTCTAACCTCTTTTTTTTTCCTTCCCCTCCCCCATGGGTTTCTGTTAAGTTTCTCAGGATCCACATAAGAGTGAAAACATATGGTATCTG